>NC_068344.1:16359208-16708019 GCF_014633365.1 Diospyros lotus
CCCAGAGATAATGTCTCCATTTCTGGACTGCAAACACCATGGCCATCAGCTCCCTTTCGTAAATCGATTTTTTCCTCTCCGATGGTTTAAGAGCATGGTTGTAGTACGCAATCGGTCTAAGATTCTACATCAACACCACCCCTAACCCATGCCCTGAAGCATCGGACTCAATTATGAAGGGCTGATCGAAGTCTGGTAGTGCGAGAACCAGCAGCGACACCATTGCTGTTTTGAGCTGCTGGAATGCTCGTTCAGCCTCTCCATCACAACAAAAATTGTTCTTCTTTAGTTTCTCGGTGAGGGGCCATGCCAACTTGTCATAATCCTTTACAAATCTTCTATAGTACCCCGTAAGACCGAGGAATCCACGCAATTCCTTCAAGGTAGTAGGCGCAGGCCAGTCCAACATGGCTTGCACCTTGCAACGATCAGCCGACACACCTTGCTGGGAGATGATATGGCCCAGATATTCAACCTCCAACTGCCCAAAGGAACATTTCTTCTTGTTGGCATACAACTGATTTGCAGCTAGCACCTTTAGCACACAATGCAAGTGTTGCAAATGTTGGTCAAAATTTTGGCTATAAATTAAAATATCATCAAAAAATACCAACACAAACCGACGCAAATACTCCCTGAATACATCATTCATTAAAGATTAGAAGGTGGCCGGGGCATTTGTCAATCTGAAAGGCATGATGAGGAATTCATAGTGGCCCTCATGTGTTCGAAATGTGGTCTTTGGTTCGTCTCCAGCCTTGACTCGAATCTGGTGGTAACCAGATTTGAGATCCAATTTTGAAAAAACCTTCGTGCCCCAGCAATTCATCGATGACTAGAATAAGAAACTTGTCCGGAACTGTTACCTTGTTGAGAGCCTAGTAATCTACACACAACCTCCATCCCTCATTCTTCTTTTTAACGAGCAACACTGGGCTAGAAAAAGGGCTAACACTTGGTTTAATAATACCAGCTGCCAACATCTCACGTACCATCTTTTCAATCTCATTCTTTTGAAGATACGAGTAGCGGTAAGGTCGAACACTAACCAGGGAAGTGTCGGGTAGGAGATTGATGGCATGATCTTTATTTCTGGTAGGTGGCAGTCTCTCCGGGTTGGAAAAAACTCCTTCAAACTCAGCCAATAATTCCTCCAAGCTTCGGGGCAGTCCCACCTACAGTTCATTGCATTCGGCAGCCACCTCTCCAATTTCCAACAGCACTCCTTCCCCATTCTCTTTAAACGCCTTCATCATAGCTTTTAGGGAGACTAATGTCTTACTTAAGCTAGGATCACCCTGCAATGTCACTGCCATTCCCCCCACTGGAAACTTCATGGTCAGATTCCTCCAATCCACACTCATCTTCCCCACCGAAGCCAGCCATTTCATGCCAAGAATGACATCAGAACTTCCTAACTCAAGGGGAAGAAAATCTTCCACTATCTGCAGGTTATCCAGTGTCAGTTTCACCTCCTTGCAAACTCTTGCTCCCTGTACAGCCATCCTAGTTCCCATTATCACCCCATACCTAGCCGTCTCTGTTTTCGGCAAACTCAAGCATTGCACCAATTCGGATGCGATGAAGTTGTAAGTTACACCGCCATCCACCAGAACGACCACCGGCTGCCCTTCTATGAGTCCCCTTAGCTTCATCGTTTGAGGTGTAGTTAATCCCACCACCGAATTCATGGATAATTCAATCACCTCTCCCCCATATCCCAACCCTTCATCGCCCCCCTACACTGCTTCTTCTGTCGCAGCCTCGCCTATTTCTTCGTCATAGATCATCAACACTTGGAGCTCTTTGTTCTTGCACCAATGGCCAATCGAGTATTTCTCATCGCAGCGGAAGAAAATGCCCTTCTCCCGCCTTGCCTTTCACTCAGCCTCACTAAGCTTCTTGAAAGGAAAGTTGCCCCCATTACCAGCGGGGTGAATCCTAGGGCCTGGCTGATTTACAGACTTTTGGGAGGAACCCAAACTTTTTGCTGGAACTGGTGACATCCGACTTGCGATCGCGGTTGCGTGGAATACCCGCTCCTGGTTGGTTCGGTTGCCCGATGGCAATTCTAAAGAGCTACGTTCTTGTCCTCAATGTTCTGGGCCACGACCATAATTCGATCGAGCCCCCGCGGTTGTAACACCCTGATCTCAGCTCTTATCTCTGGGTTGAGGCCGTTGAGGAATTGGCCTTCCAAAAATGCCTCAGGAACATCAGGCACTGCTGCGATCATGGTCTCAAACTTCAAGCGATACTCCTTCACCGACCCCTCATGCTGAAGAGCCAAGAAACGCTCCTCTAGCGACCCCTCCTAAGTGGGGCGAAACTGGCCCATAATTCCTTGCTTCAGGCCTTTCCAGTTCTGAATTGCTCTTCACCTTGTCTCCCATTGGAACCAAGACAATGCTGCTGTTTCGAAACACAGGGTTGCGGATTCTATCTTATCCTCATCCATTAGTTGGTTGACAGCAAAATACCTTTCAGTTCGAAAGATCCACTCATCCGGATTTTCTCCTTAAAAAATGGGCATCTCCAGTCGTCTCCCTCGTAAGTCCGACCGGTACCCGCCCCCGATACCCCCCTCCGAGTCACAACCCCCCACCACCCCAGGGTTTACTTCGGAATCCATGGTGAATTCCGAAGGTCCTTGTCGCTCCTTGGACTTGTTCTTTCTCTCCCGCTCTAGTTCATCCCACTTCGTTCGCATGAAAGCGAATTGTCCAAGCATCACTGCTACATTGCGCTCCACCGTCTGGACATTCCCTCTAATATCTTCGACTCCCCTTTGTACGCCTTCCATCTTCGACTCCAACTCACCAACTCTCTCAATCAAGTTCACCATCAGGTTCGGAATGGCTCTGATACCAAATTGATAGGAACCCGATTGAATTCCAAAAAATAATCCACTATTAATAGTTCCAATTCCTTACAGCAGCAAAACAAAAATGAAACAGGGCATTCGAGAGGCCCTAACTCTCCCAAATCACTATCAAAATTCAGCTACCTCACTTTCCCTCCTCCCCTCCTACTTATACCACTCCCGGACCCCACTCTAATTGAATTCCCCATTCACATGCTGATTATTCCCTTAGCAGTGTGAATTACAACTCTACCCCCAGGCATACATGCTGGTTGTTACACCTGCATGTGCAGACCGCCCCTTACTCCCATCTTCATGCATTCGGTTGCTTGTTGCGTCTTTGATAAGTTCGGTGCATCGACGGCCTATCAGATTTCCGTTTGAAGATTGCTTGCTTCTTCGTCAAAATCAGGAAGCATGCGCAATTGCAACCCATGTCCAGCAAATTGAGCCTCATATCTCAATGCATGGTTGGAAGAGGCAATATTCTAGAAAAATAGCTTTGCAACTTCAAAAGTACTTAAAAATTTCAAGAATAACCCCCCGTGACTTAAAATGAAATCTTGTGTTCTTAAGAAATATTTATTTATGAAGCATTGATAATAAGGTCACATAAAATATATGTTATATATTTTACTTTTGGAATGTATAATATACAATATATTAAATATATTATATATGAATATATATATTATTGTATATAATAATACACATTATGTATGTATAATTATATAATGTGTTATGTATTTTTATTTATATTATATATAAATAATAATATATTATGTATTCTATTTTTTATATAATATATGATATTACATTAGTATATAGTATTACATATAACAAAATATATATTATATACTAAAATAAAGTAGCATATTTAAAGTTTTAATGAAGTTGTATAATATTAGTTTTTTTAGCAATAAATCTAAAAGGGCAATTTTGTCTCAAAAATTTGAGGTCACTTTTCTGAAATTAAACTTTTTACCACCAATCTTGGCAAGGAGCAAGGACATGTTCGCATAAAATATGGAAAAGTGTTTCTCATAATAAATTAAGTCACTTTTTTAGAAATATGACATACTAAATATAGGATTTTAATTGGTAGGAATCATATTTTTGTAAAAGTAACTCACTTTATTTACATAAAATGAAAAAGGGCAATTTTGTCTAAAAAATTTGAGGTCACTTTCCCAACACTTGGGAAATTAACTTTTTACCACCTATCTTGGTAAGGTTCACATTCCCATAAAATATAAAAAAGTGTTTTCCATGATAAATTAAGTCACTTTCTTAGAAATATAACATACTAAATATAGGATTTTAATTGGTAGAAATCATATTTATGTAAAAGTAACTCATTTTATTTATATAAAATGCCACAAGATTTTGGTTAAGGACTCACTTTTTTGTAGTGTCCTGTTTTGTTGTTGAATAATCGTCTTCATATACAAAGGACGATGAGTCAAAGATCTGAAGACTAGCATTTTTTATTTTTATTTTTAGAATCTATATTATGAGTCTTTTTATGGATGAAAGGACAAGTATAATATTATTTTCATAAAAGTTTTCCAAATTATACTAAGATAAAAGTATTTTCAAATCTAATACTCCCATTTCTAACTAGTTATTGAAGCGTATCACAAAATGTGTTTGAGGTTTCTCCACATGAGAGACTACCTAAGTGAAAAATTGTTAAGAAAACCACGTTGCAATTAGTACATATGCCCATGTGTACCCCAAGGATTCGGACTATAACCCCCTATGGCATGAGATCAACTATAATGGCCTTGGGATCACCCAATCATTAGATGCTTTTGGCTCACATGATGCGTCGGGCTCGGGCGGGGGGGAGGTAGTAGTCATAGTAAAGATGATGGGTAAATCATATCCAAGCCCGAGCGTCTCGTTTGAGTTGTGACGTGGCACTGACGTAGCGTTGATGTAATAAGTAATAAAAATCACATGTTGATTGTATGATAACAACAAATAAAAATCTACCATGTGTCACTAATCCAAATCCCCAATGCGCCAACTCTTCATCTTGCTTTTGAATAGCACCGGAAGTGGCAACCAAATGCAAAAAGTGTTCCTTCAACCCAACCATCTAGGCTTTTTCAACTCTAACCTTGATCGGTGGCAAGTTCGTCATTGAAGAAGTGGAAGAGCTCGATCCAAACGATGAATTGGTGTCCATGACCTCCTGGCCATTTTTCACTCTCTTCTTGGCGTTGGCGAGTTCATTCTAGGCAACCACGTCTCTATTATCAAGCTCCAGCAGGCTTTCAATGGCAGTTGAGTTGAAGAGCCTTTTGGGAATTAGGGAAGCGCCATTCAGCGTGAGTGAACTTTCGATCGTTGACATAGAGGTGTTGGTGGCTGGGCTGAAGGCGAACAACGATGGCGGCTGCAATGATGGCGGGTGTGATGACCACTAGTGTAACACCCCGCCTTGCACGGGCGTGTCACTATAAGGGAATCTCCGGGAATTCTTTTTTTTTTTTTTTTTCAAGTCCATCACGCGCGGTGCTAAGAGAACAATCTTCACATGTAGATAAAACACCAGACACATATGATGACTTGCGCCCGCGGTGATTTCAAGAACAATCTTCACATGCAGATAGAATCTCGAGAACCCTAGCCTTGCCCATTTAACTAATCAAGACCAAAAATCTTAAAAAACTAAACGAGACATATTATAACGCAGTGGATACATTAACATCAAACACCGTGGTTCTTACATAGTATCTCCATAACAAAATATGTAATACAGTCTACCAAATGATAACATCTCCATCATACAACTGTTCATACATATACCAAAATAAATACTAACGCCTCCGAAGTGAATACAATGACTGACAAACAAAGCATCATTGACTCTCAACTGGCCATGTCCTCGTCCTCGCCCTCGCAACAGTCCCTGGCTGGAACATTGAATGTTCTAGGGGTATAACCCAGGTTAGATGATAAAACATCTAAGTGATGGTATGAAACAGTTTATTGAATGCATGAAAGAAATACGAGTATGGCACAACAAAACAACGACAAAGTACAACACGTTTAACTTGAGAAATCTCCCTAACATACTCAAGCTCCTGTGGAAAATCCATTCCACACACCGTTGGGGTTCACCTTTTCGCGACATACTTAATCCTCGGGTGCCCTACTGTGTCACACGTTCAACTGGATTAATCCTGTGTTATTCCCAAGTAGACCCCATCCCGTCCCCTATGGACATAACAATGACACAAAAAATCAATGCCCCGATGCTATGAAAATTCACATGCCGTGCACCGACTCATTTATAAGTAAAAAAAGAAAAAAATAGTTGATGCAATATACCACATGTTCAATATGCATACGATGCCATAAGTATGTAAGTAAAACTCCTATGCATAACATCCCGAGTTTTGGAGGGTATAACTGCTCACTTGAACTGGTTCAACCACATGCAACCTAAGCTCGGGAGGGTAAAATCGCTCGCCTGAACTTACTACACGCACACTAAGACACTTTCAAGTAAGGGTAAGACTAGAATCAGACCACTCACCTCGAACATATTTGGATTGCCTTGATCCTCGTGCACGCCTCGATTTGCATGCTAAGTCACCAACACTTGTGCTTATACTCAACCTCGAGTCACGACACTTCCTAAACATCAAATTTAATTAAGGAAACATTAAAATCCATTTTCTTCAATTTTTCCATAATTTCCTCTATTTTTCTCCCAATTTTCACCTCGATAATTCCAAAATAATTATTTTCTCAAACATTTTCCCAAATATTTCAACATGATAAATCTTAAAATAATTTAAGAAAAATATCCAAAGAAAATATCAGAATTGCCCCTTTCGGGCACGCCTAGCGCGTGGCTGCAAGTGGAGTGTGGCGCATGTAGCCACGCACTACCTTCTTTTCCAAATTTCTGGCCACCGCCGACGACTCCAATGGCCGATCTGAGAGTACCCCCTTCAAGCCCTTGACAAGTCGATCACAACCATACTAATTTTCGGCTGAAAGGCCACTGAAAAATGCCCCTAACGGGCAGTTGTAGGTCCGGCTAGGCGGATCACCTACAGATTCCGGTCGAGCTTCAATCGGCCTCCAAATGAACCCAAAATGCTTCCAAATGCTCCCAATCTCTTCTCCTTGATGCAAGGATCAAAAGCCCCTTAATCACTCTCTCAAAAATATCCAAAAACGCGGTTGATTTGATGCCCCAAAAATTCGAGACCCTCGGCTCCTTTTATACCCAAAAATCGGCCACATCTTGGCCAATCAATGGCCAAACCTTGGTCCCCAAGCATCCTAGCACCGGATACAATCTCCCCCGAGCCTCTCTCAACCGTTCCATCGCCGAAATCGGCCTCCACGTGCGGTGGAAGGTGGCGACCGAATTTTCCCTTTGCATTCACACTACCAGCTTTTGATTTATTACACTTTGACCCCCCCCCGGTTTCTTCAATTGATATTTCTGCCCTTTCCATGACACCCTGACTAATCCAACTATACTACTAAGGCCCTCAAGTTTTGTATTCTTCGTTTCATCCTCAAAACTTCTGAAAAACTATCCTTTTGACCTCCCTCAAGCAAATTTGGAAAATTATACTTAGGCCCGATTGATTGTTTTGACCTTAAATCCATTTGTTTCAACCAAAAATCGCTCAAGGGTTGTTTTACATATAACTTATCAGTCCTTGGCACATTCCGTTGACTCTTCGAAAGTTCCTTACATTGATTCAGTTTTCTCAGCCTGACTGACAATTGTACCGAAAACTGTTCCTTATCCAATTTTTTTTGATTCCTAAAATCATAACTCGTATTACTCGTCAATACCATTATTTTTTCCTTAATCATCTAGGGTCCGGGGTACTCCATTCGTCTGATTTGGTCGCTTAAGATTGTGTTAGTGTACCGTACAATGTCATTCTTTTGATAATTCCATTTATACCCTTCATTAAATTCCATTTATACCCTTAAGGATTTCTCAGGTATTACAACTAGAAGGAGGTAGCAGTCCCTAGCAAGAAGGAGAAGAGAGAGAGAGATGGGGGCAAGGGGAAAGGGTTTTTGGGGATTTGGGTTAGTGACACGTGGCGAATTTTCATTGGTTGTTATTATACAATTAGCATGTGATTTTTATTATTTATCACGTCAACACCACGTCACCAACTTTGACGAGAGGCTTTTCAAAAAATCAATTTAGTGACTACATTACAAAACATTTTAAATTTCTGTGATCACTTTGCATAGAATTGAAGTATAATGATCAGTTTGCAAAGAATTGAAGTATAGTGATCACTTTGAAAACAACACCAAAGTTTGGTGACCTTAGGTATGATTTACCCTAAAGATGATGATGTAGTTTATTGCATGTAAGAATTGGTACACCAAGAATGGGATTCTATGTTTGATAGGTTGCATAAAGGTAGGGATGATGAGATTGATGATATTATGGAAAAGGAAGAAAAAGATGTTGATGCAATGTTAAAAGCCTCAAATGGTGATGATAAGCTTGACTACATGCAACTACCTCCTGTCCACGAGCCTGCCCACATGGAGGTACTTCCTATCCATGAGACTATTATAAATGTATAGCAATGGCACCACAACCCAAGAGAGGGCATAAATTGGGTGTTTGAGAAATTTAAAACTTTTTGGGAGGTTTTGAAAAATAAATAAGAAAATAATGAAGCACAAAAAAACAAAATGCAAGAGGGACACAAAGATATATAGTGGTTCCACTCCCTTACCTTCTCACTAAGGAATTTAAAGCAATCCACTAAACCTACTACTAGATCTCAAGTAGGCCCTCTACCAACAAGGTAGAAAATTACAATTTCCTACCAACACCCAGTAGGCCATCTAGCATACACTGCTAGGAATACAAAACTTTCTACGAAAACCCAATAGGCCTTCTAGCTCACAAGCTAGAAAATACAAGAAAAATATAGAGAACAAAGTCTAAGAGATGAATCTCTTAGTTATAAGATCTCTCAATAATAAACACAAGATTTGAACAAAATGATACAAATGGTAATCAAAACCTTTTGAGAAAAAAAATGAAAGCACAAGTGGAATGAAAAATAAATGTTAACTCAAATGAATTTATTTTAGCTCATTGGTAATCTTAAGTGCATCCTTGAATGGTATTTATAGGCATCTCAAGAGTTTCAAAAGAAACTAGCCGTTTTTATAGCTATTATTGTTCACAACAGTCTAATTACTATTCACAACAGTTGGATTACTGTTCATTATTCACGTTACCAACAGTAAAATTACTATAACAATGATAAAAAAAAAATTAGACATTTTTTTTACACATTTTAACCAAATAAAACATAATATTCCAAATGTCATAAAAATTTATTACAAGATTTTTAGTATTGGATTGCATGATGAAATTGATTTTTATTTTGGCACTTAATAGAACATATAAACGTAATTTGGAGCCCCAAGTTAATAACTATTAACAAAATAATTTCATCATTAAAATATAATTATTTTTCATCATTAAAACCATATCAAATGCAAAACATCAATATCCTCCTTTTTGATGATGACAAAACTACTATGAAAAAAAAAAAAATCCCCCCCCCCCCCTTTTTGTCGTAAATCAAAAAGGATATAATGAAAAGAATTTTATCATTAGACAATGTGAGAATTTGGCAAAACATCAATGAGGTAAGAATACTTTAGGGTAAGATAAAATTTTACAAACTCCCCCTTAATTCTAAAATCCGAAAACAAATTTCAACAAGATCATAAAGGCAAACTTATAGCTCAAAATCATCAAAACATATAGATATAGAGAGTTTAGGGAATATACCACCAAGGATGAAATTTGAAGATCTCTTAGTCTGGGTTGGTAAAATGAGGGGTCATATTCTTCTTCACATTCTTCTTCTCTTCACACTTGATACATCCATAAAAATTTTGACTTTAAAATCTCATTTGAATGTTGAGTAAAACCTACAAAAATAAATTATCCACAAGCTTTTGGTGCCCAAACCACTTTGGCTTTGCTATTGTTAGCACAGAGCTCTTCCTTTAGGAACCCAAATTTGCTTAAATCTATGTGGATTGTTCCTTAAAAAATATTTGTTTATAGAATGCTCACATTGACCATAATAATGACAAATGATTTTAGAATATGAGGTAAAATTTTATTTATTTTTTCTCAAAATTTTGTTTTATTTTCACAAAGCCACCTTGCTCTTTTGTTCTTTTATTAAAATCTTTTCTTTGAGTCTTGAGGGCATTTTTCAATTCTTTTTTTTCTTTGTTGTCTTTTTCAAGAGATGATTTTAAACATTGATTTTTCTCTTGAAGTTCATTATTTTGATCTTTTAAAATATTTTTCTCATTATTCCAATAATCTTTTTCTTTTAATGAACTCACTTCTTCATCTAAAGATTTTAATTTCTTCTTTACAATTTTATTTTTCAAACTAACTTTTTCAAATTCACTCATAACATCATTAAATGCATCACATAATTCATTAAGAGTAAAATTTGAAATTGAAAGAGTTAAGTAAGAAGTTATCTTATCTGCTTCCTTGACCATGAGGCATAGGTTGTCCACTTTTTTCACTTGAGATTTATCACTTGAAGATGAATCATCTTCTTTCTTCTTGAATCGCTTCTCATATTTCTCATTCTTCTTAAGTAATGGACATTTGGGTTTGATGTGTCCAAATTTTTGACATTCATAATGTAACATCCTCGAATTTTGAGAAAAATAATAATGATTTATTTCTATGTTTGAAAGGATTTAATTAATTGAAATTTATGGATTGAGGAGATTAATGAAGGAAAATTTATATTATTGTGTTTGGGAATAGAGAGGTGGTTTGAAGTTTCTGGAATCTTCAAGATCTAAGTATAATTTTAGAGTCTGGGAGTCAATTTAGTATACAAAATAAGTTAATGCACGTAAATCAATGGGGGGGGGGGTTATATATATTATGTTTGAGGAGTTAAGGCCAAAAGGGAAGTGAGGATGATGATTGAGTTAAAAATAATCAAAAGAAATTTGAGGATTGGAAATGGGATGGCAGTGGTAAGAAGGCATAGCAGGCCATCGATTAATGGCAAGGAGCTATCGACTAGTTGCAAACGATCGCCAGTTTTCCTTTAGTCTGTCTACCGTTTTCTGCTAATCTTGATTTTTAAGCTTCCCACAATGTAAAGAAATGAGGGATTATTTGTGTTATGTTTGAAAAGTAAAAAATAAATGAAATTTGAGGTAAGTTGAAAAGTGAAAATAAATGGAATATTAGGATGTGGAATAGTTAAGGCAAAAAGGAGGATTTTAATTATTGTTTTGAAAAGTCAAGTAAATGAAATATAAATTATGTGAAAAATTCAAAGGAAGAAAAAGTGGTGAAGTTAAAGTTAGAGTTGAATGGTGAAAGCAAAGGAGTAAATAAAATGGGTAGAGAAAGTCAAAATAAAATTGGAGGTTTAATTTGGAAGTGGTTGTTGAGTATATAAGGATATATAGATATATATATATTATGTATATTTTGATTTGGTTGATATTTGTTTAAATGGGATATTATGTATAGATATATATGTGTGTGTAAGTGGGTCTTAAAAAGAAAAAGAAAGGACAGAAGGGGGGAAGTAGCAGTTGTAGAAATTGTGGTGGCAAGCAACTAGGGTGACGCCCCTGCTTCTTCCGAGTTTTCCAGCGGCCTTCTTCCTTCTCAATTTCAAAGGCAAGTTTTCTTCGTTCTTTTCCATTTCATATGCAATTTTTTTTATCTTCTTTTCTTTTTATTTAGAAATTTTCTAACCTCGTTTCAATAGTAGATATTCATTCTTTTCATTCCAGAATGATTGTATCTTGAATCTTTTATTTTTGGATTTGTATTTCGATCACTCTTAATTTTCAACCAATTTTGCGCATACTATACTCTTTAGAGTATAACTTTCTATTGTGATATTTGAATTGAGATTCGTTCTTTGTGTTGTAAACTAAACTTTATAATATTCATTTTGACATATTACTTTAGTTATTTGGCTAAGTTTTGAGCCTATAATTGTCTTGTGAAATACTTGCTCGAATTTGAAACTTCTCTATTTTTCGTGTAATCTGACCTTGCTTTATACCTTGGCTTATAACTTTATGTGTTTATATCCGAATTGAGATCCATTTCTTGTGTTGTAAACTAGACTTACTAATCTTCTTTGTGATATATTACTTGCATTATTTGGCTTCATTTTGAGCTCAACAACCCTATTAATCTTTGTCAAAAATTCTGGGAATTTTACTATTACAAGTTCTTCCTTATTTTGGTTTTTGTGGAATAACTTTTTGTGATTATTTCAAATTTCAAATCTGTTTGTTATTCCACAAACTAGAGTTTCTAAACTTCAATTTTGACATATCGTTTGTGGTATTTGACCAAATATTGAGCTTAAATCAATACCTTAAAAATCCGTCAGAAATCTAGAATTTTGGAATTTTCCTTATTAAACTTCTTTTTGTTTGGCGACTCTTCCTATGTTTATTATTATGGTTCTTTCCTATGTTATTTTCAGTTTAGATGATTGTTACTGGCATCTATTATTGTGCTCTTGAGAACCCTTATGTTGGAATAAGGGATTTTGTCTCCTTTACTTTGTTAATTCTTATGATTGCTTGAATTCTTGTTCAATCTTTTGAAAGCTTCAATGGGGTTTTAATTCACCCTATATTCTTAAGGAATGATGCATTAATTGATTAGGATTTAGTTTATGTAAGAGTTTGGTGTTATCTTGCTTGTATTTTTGGTTTCTTGAATTATTAAATGAATTTTTTTGAAAGCCAAATAGGGTCTTGTATCACCCTATATTTCCTTGGGAATGATGCCGAACCATTTCGGGATGAATATCATATGGGTAGAATAGCTTGAGTTGCATTTTGGGTCTCTTGTATATGAGGAAAAGTGATGGGGATGTATTGGTTATTGACCATTTATCCTTATCTATCGACTATCTTAGTCTTTTGGCCTTATCTGTCGGTCGTAGGTGTCACGACTGCCGACTATTGGATGTATGGGCGCTAGCTGTCATCCATTGTGACAAGTCTGTTGATTGATATTGAGTCTTAGGCTTTAACTATTGATTGCTATATGGTTCATTCTCGATGGTATTTGCTAACTTGCTGCTAAGTAATTTAATTAGGAATTAGGGTTTGTCCTAACTATTGTGGATAGATGTGTCACGAGGTTAGGAGATCTAGACAAGGGTTAACTTGTGAACGAACTGTGTGTGGCTGATTATGCTTGGAATTGGCTACGAATTTAGAGATGAGAATGGCATCTAAAAATAGATGAGCATTTACATATACATGGTGATGTGAGTGGCATTTGTTCATGCATGACATTATAAAAATTATATATGTTATCAATTGAGTTTGTGTACACATGATAAATATGTTCGCACACTTATTATTTTGTGCTGCGACTAAGACCGCATTGAGAGGAAAATGATATCCATACAATTGATAGGTGATGTGTGAGGGTACTACTATCACTACTGCAAGTGACGGCCTGGTAGGGTAGGCGTGTACTACACAAGCACCACAATGAGACTGAGTTGCTGTATTTATAGATGTGATTTGATATGTGTAACATCCCGCATCGAGTGATAAGAAGGATTGGAACAACTTACTCTAATAGCCCTATGTGAACTTCCCAGGGGGTCACCTATCCTTGAGCTTCCCCAGCTCAAGCATGCTTTACTCGGGAGTTCTTTGCCTACATTCATCCTATCCAGCTAGTGTTGTTTCCTTCTTTACTTATCCTCGATATATATTACCCTTCTCTTGGCTCTCGAGGTATTACATTCTTCCCCCCTTAAGCACATGACGCCCTCATCATGCGACCTTACAACTGGTCCCAAATCTCTCCCCCCGTTGCATGGCCGATGTGAGATTCGCCTAAGATGCCTACACACACCCACCCTTAGGGACTCAACGTCCTCACTGAGGTTTGCCCCAACATGGCTCTCAGAGGCTCAGGGGTCGGCTCTGATACCACATGTAACATCCCATATCGAGCGATAGGAAGGACCGGAATAACTTACCCTGATGGGCCTACACGAACTTCTCAGGGGGTCACTTATTCTTGAGCTTCCCCAGCTCAAGCACGCTTAACCCTAGAGTTTTTTTGCCTACATTCAGCCCAAAAGGTATCCAGCTGGTGTTGTTTCATTCCTTACTTATCCTCAATATATACTACCTTACTCTAGATTCTTGGGGTATTACATTCTCCTACCTGTAACATCCTGTATCGAGCGATAGAAAGGACTGGAACAACTTACCCTGATGGGCCTATGCGAACTTACCAAGGCGTCACCCATCCTTGAGCTTCCCCAGCTTAAGCATGCTTAAACCGGGAATTCCTTACCTACATTCAGCCCAAAAGGTATCCAGCTGGTATTATTTTCTTTATTACTTATCCTCGATATATACTACCTTTCTCTGGGCTCTTAGGGTATTAAATTCTCCCCCCCCCCTTGAGCACATGACGTCCTCATCATGCAACCTTACAATTGGTACCAGATCTTCTCCCCTTGGGGGATGCCATCCTAAAAACCTGCCAGAAGCTGCATCTTGAACAGGCCCTTGAGCCCCGATGCCATTCCCCACCCTCATTGAACTGCCTTCACCAAGGGTCGGCTCTAATACCACCTGTAACATCCCACATCGAGCGATAGGAGGGATCAGAACAACTTACCCTGATGGGCCTACGCGAACTTCCCAGGGGGTCACCCATCCTTGAGCTTCCCCAGGTCAAGCACACTTAACCCTGGAGTTCTTTGCCTACATTCAGTCCAAAAGGTATCCAGTTGGTGTTGTTTCATTCCTTACTTATCCTCGATATATACTACCCTTCTCTAAGCTCTTGGGGTATTACATTACCTGTAACATCCCGCATCGAGCGAT
This sequence comes from Diospyros lotus, assembly GCF_014633365.1. NCBI lineage: Eukaryota > Viridiplantae > Streptophyta > Magnoliopsida > Ericales > Ebenaceae > Diospyros > Diospyros lotus. The sequence goes on from NC_068344.1 coordinate 16,374,009, forward strand.
AGCAAGGACTGGAACAACTTACCCTAATGGGCCTACGCGAACTTTCTAGGGGGTCACCCATCCTTGAGCTTCCCCAGCTCAAGCACACTTAACCCGGGAGTTCCTTGTCTACATTCAACCCAAAAGGTATTCAGCTGGTGTTACTTCATTTCTTACTTATCCTCAATATATACTACCCTACTTTGGGCTCTTAGGGTATTACATTCTTCCCCCCTTGAGCACATGATGTTCTCGTCATGCGACCTTACAACTGTTCTCAGATCTTTTTCCCTTAGGGGCTACCATCCTAGAAGCCTGTTAAAAGCCACTCCTTGAACAGGCCCTCGAGCCCCAGTGCCACTCCCCGCCCTCATTGAACCGCCTTCACCAAGGGTCAGCTCTGATACCACCTATAACATCCCACATCAAGCGATAGGAAGAACCGGAACAACTTACCCCGATGGGCCTACGAGAACTTCCCAGGGGGTCACCCATCCTTGAGCTTCCCCAGCTCAAGCACGCTTACCCCTGGAGTTCTTTGCCTACATTTAGCCCCAAAGGTATCTAGCTGGTGTTGTTTCATTCCTTACTTATCCTCGATATATACTACCTTTCTCTAGACTCTTGGGGTATTATATTACATGTAACATCCCGCATCGAGCGATAGGAAGGACAGGAACAACTTACCCTAATAGGCCTACGCGAGCTTCCTAGGGGGTCACCCATCCTTGAGCTTCCCCAGCTCAAGCAAGCTTAACCTGGGAGTTTCTTGCCTACATTCAGGCCAAAAGGTATCCAACTGGTGTTATTTCCTTCCTTACTTATCCTCAATATATACTACCATTTTCTGGGTTCTTAGGGTATTACATTCTCCCCCCTTGAGCACACGATGTTCTTGTCATGCGACCTTACAACTGGTCTTAGATCTTCTCCCCTTGGGGGCTGCCATCCTAGAAGCCTGCCAGAAGCCGCTACTTGAACAGGCCCTCGAGCCCCGGTGCCACTCCCCACCCTCATCGGACCGTCTTTACCAAGGGTCTGCTCTGATACCACCTGTAACATCCCACATCGAGCGATAGGAAGGACTCGAACAACTTACCCTGATGAGCCTACGTGAACTTCCTAGGGGGTCACCCATCCTTGAGCTTGCTCAAACACGCTTAACCTCGAAGTTCTTTACTTACATTCAGCCCAAAAGGTATCTAGTTGGTGTTGTTTCATTCCTTACATGCTTAACAATAATAATAATATTCGAATGAACTTTAAGGTTTAGCGTAGAAAAACTAGAGAAACCGGATTTTTATAAACTTAAGTAAAGTTTCGAACATAATAAAATTCAAAGCATGTTTTGTGTAAATATAAAGTTTGACGTGGAAAACATGGTTTCAACAGAAGAAAGAAAGACTTCGCAAAGATGCTTTAAACCTCGAAAAACTGGAGAAACTAGACTTTTATAAACTTAAGTAAAGTTTCGAACATAATAAAATTCAAAGCATGTTTTGTGTAAATATAAAGTTTGACATGGAAAACATGGTTTCAACAGAAGAAAGAAAGACTTCGCGAAGATGCTTTATAGCAATAACATATATAAAAATATCCAGAGCTTAAAGTAAAACTCATACTTCCTTTAAATTAGATAAAAATCCAAGACATGTTAGCATACATATAGGAAAAGGTCAGAGTTCAACCCCAAGAACTTTGTTTCAAAAGGAAACTAAAACTTAAATTCTTGAAAATTCTTTTTCAATGAGCCACCACGCTCCACGTCCACGTCCACGTCCCAATCTCCTCATTCATGATCAGTTGGGGGGAGGGGAAACATAAGGGGTGAGATTACGTAAATCTTAGTAAGTATAAGAGAACTATCAAACGTATTTATATATGACATGAACTTGCAACATGAACATATAACATAAGGGGACACGATAGGATCTACCAACTTGCAGGGGTAAGAACTTCCATCCGTAGCGCTACTAAACCCCGGTCCCGTAACTTGCTTGAGAACATGAAACTTGCTTAAAACATAACACGAGGGACCACATAAACATGATTCATGAGCGTGCTTAAACATTGTAGACAGTTCATAGTGTACTTACCTCAACTTGGTTGGAAAGGACCTAAATTTTCTGGCAAGACTATTTTGCTCCTATTTCTACACCAAATTTGCTCCTTCCTTTTGCAGAATTTTTCCCTTACTCTTTATCTCAAAATCCTCTCTTATGATTCTCTCAACCTTGCCCAAATTCTACCTAAAACTTGTGAACTACCTTAAGGCCTATTTATAGACATCCTCAGCCAATCATGTTTTGCAACATTTCCATCATCATGAGGCCTCATTATTACCTTTCATGTGTGGCTAATAAATGCTTACCACATGTCCTTAAGATAAGGTTTGGAGAATTTTACAAACTCGGAGGCTAAGTAAGCTTTTCCCTGGCCAATCATGCGATGCCACCTCAGGGGGATCATTATGAGCCATCATGTGATCTTATCTTATCTTCCAAATGACTAATGGAAGCTTACCATGTGTCCTTGATATTTTGAGCCTCACATGCTTAATTAGATTTTCAACACTTCCATCATCACATCTCACATGGTTTAATTCATTTTTCTACATTTCCCATCATTACTCCCACATGGTTAATTGATTTTCTACATTTCCCATCATTACACCTTTAACTAGTTAGCTATATTTGGTTACCTTAACCACTTAGTTTGAGATATTTTGATAAGATATTTGAAGGTTTCAAGAACTACACCTTGGCCCGAACTTTTTGGATAATTTACACTTAGGCCCCTTGTAACTTGGTCTCCGGGCTATTTTTAATTGCATTTTAGCCCCCCGAGGAAAGGATAAATTACTCTAATACCATAAGATTTTAGGTAAATTATATTTTTAATCGAACATCAATATTTATGATTTTGCCCCTGGCTCAGAAACTGAATTTTTGACTCAAGACTTCCACAATCCCTTGAAATGTCCTATTTCTTCAAGTATCCAAATCTAAAAATCTTGAGTATTACATCATATTTGAGTTTAAAAATCTCGGGTGTTACACTTACTTATCCTCGATATATACTACCCTTCTCTAGGCTATTGGGGTATTACATTCTCCCCTCCTGAGCACATGACATCCTTGTCATGCGACCTTATAATCGGTCCCAAATCTCTTTCCTTTGCATGGCCGATGTGGGATTCGCCTGAGGTGCCTACACGCACCCTTCTTAGGGACTCAGCATCCTCGCTGAGGTTTGCCCCACCACCGCGCTTAGAGGCTCGGGGGTCGGCTCTAATACCACCTGTAACATCCCGTATCAAGTAATAGGAAGGATTGAAACAATTTACCCTGATGGGCCTACACAAACTTCCTAGGGGATCACCCATATTTGAGCTTCCCTAGTTCAAGCACGCTTAACCTCGGGAGTTCCTTGCCTACATTCAGCCCAAAAGGTATCCAGCTGGTGTTATTTTCTTTCTTACTTATCCTCGTTATATATTACCATTCTCTGGGCTCTTAGGGTATTACAATATGTATTTAGGGATCTCGTGCTATTTATTGATATTGTGTAAGCCCTAAGGGTTGTATTCATGATTTAAGCATATTGATATTGTGTGAGCCTAAGGTCCACTTGTATATTGTTGAACATGAGCATATGTTTTTCATGATATGAAATATAACATGGGGCATCTGACGTAAAGCATAATAGTCATGTGTGTGATAATGTGTAACATGGCATCGGGATGTAGGTTGGGAGCCTTGTTATGGCTATGTTGTTATACATGTGTACTTCATTTTGTCTCCACCACTTATCGTTGCGACCCATTTATTCTATTATGCTCGCTGAGCCTTGTGGCTCACTTTGTTTTAACATCATTCCAAGTATGGAAACTAATGTTCGAGGATGGATCTTATGGTATTGTTGTTCTCTAGGTAGTTGTGTGTATGGGGTAATGCTGATGGAAAAGATCTTTGCAGAGTGAGTTGTGGACAGAGGCTCAGATATTATGTTTTGTTAAATTTGAATGATTTATGCTTGTTATGTAAAAGAAGCCCCTGAAAAGTGTATTTATAGCTATTTAGCTTCCATTATTGTAATTTAAGTTGTTTGTATTTTGAGGTTGGTCAATTTTATTAGAGTTGAATTTTTGGCCCTTTCATTGTGGCATTAGAGTTTGTATAAAATAGAAATTGAGGAAATTTTGGGGGCGTTACACATAACATATGACATTACTTCTATATTTCTCCCCGTTAAACCTATCCTTCTTCTTTCTTAGGTTTCTTCTTTTAAATTCTTTCAACATTTTTCTTTTAATGAATATTTTACATTTCCTAGTAAGTATTTTAAAATCATTATTTTCTTCTTCTTCCTGACTAGTAGAATGTGAAACTTTGAAAAGAAGATTCTTATCTCTTTTTTCCTTATTATCTTCTCTATTCATCATGATCTCATAAGTCATGATAGATCCAATCAAATCATCAATAAATAAGCTATCTAGATCTTTAGCCTCTTGAATGGTTGTTACTTTTGGATCCCATTCTTTGGGAAGACTCCTAAATTTTTTTCTAACTTTCTCCCCATTTGAAAAAGTTTTTCCTAGAGCCTCTAAACAAGTGACAATATAATTAAACCAAGTAAACATATCCTTAATTTGCTCCCAAGATTTTGTAGAAAAAAGTTCATACTTATGAATCAGTAAATCAAGCCTAATCCATTCATTTAGATTCCTACTAAAGAATTTAAAGCAATCCACTAAACCTCCTACTTGATCTCAAGTAGGCCCCTCTACCAACAAGCTAGGAAATTACAATCTCCTACCAACACCTGGTAGGCCCTCTAATATACACTGTTAGGAATACAAAACCTTATACCAAAACTTGATAGGCACTCTAGCTCTCAAGTTAGGAAATACAATAAAAGTACAGAAAATAGAGTCTAAGAGATAAATTTCTTAGTTACAAAATCTCTCAATAATAAACGTAAACCTTAAACAAAACGATACAAATGATAATCAAAGACTTTTTGAGAGAAAAATGAAAGCACAAGTGGAATGGAGAACAAATTTAGCTCAAATGAATTTATTCTAGCTCATTGGTGGTCTTAAGTGCATCATTGAATGGTATTTATAGGCATCCCAAGAGTTTCAAAAGAAACTAGTCATTTTTATAACTATTACTATTCACAACAGTCGGATTATTGTTCACAACGATCGAATTACTGTTCACTGTAACAATAATAAAATTACTGTAGTAACAATAAAAAGGTACTTTTAAATAAATTTTTTGCACATTTTAACCAAATAAAACATAATATTCCAAATGTCATAAAAAATTTATTACAAGATTTTTGGCATTGGATTACATGATAAAATTGATTTTTATTTTGGTGCTTAATAAAACATATAAAAGTTGTAACAGCCCGCCTCCCGGAGCCTCCCCGTGCATAAAAAGGATCCATGAAAGGGTCATTACTCAAATGATACCGAACAATAACACAAGCCAAAACACACTCACCACCTTTATTGAAACCATACCTTTTCTTTTACATCACAAAATTCATAATAACCATCCTTACATAACTATCTATAGCATGAGCCCACCTGGGCTTACATAACGCACACCTACCTCAAAGACACACAAGCATTACTCTAACTGACATAATGACACCCATGATCTAGTTTCGAGAGGACTCTACACTTGCTATTATGACTCAACGATCTGGACCCAACTCTGCCATATGCACCTGCGATCTCAGAATACTCTTACCTGGAATGATGGAAAGCAAACGTGAGTCACAAGACTTAGCAAGCTTTAGAAAGGAAGGCTGTAGGTTAAAGACAAAACTATTCCCATAACACCCCATGCAATTCATGCCAATGGAACCACACCATGTCATGATCCATACGTGCCTTACTTCTAAATGCATAACATAAAATTAACTGCATATAGAGGGTCATTGGGGCCCATATAACACACATATTGACACTTAAGTCCCGCATACAAACATGTTGTAGCCTAATATAGGCTGCCATATCATCATTTAATAAGACCCGCCTTTTCCTGACCTTGGTCGGCTTTTACTAACATTCATAACTTACTTTTCCTGTCATCCATCACATCATCATATCCTTTTGCGATCGTGATCCACTTCCACGGCCTACATTCTGTGGTGGGCGCCACCCATCCCCATCATACATAGCCACACATCCTCACTATGTAATGCAACAATTAGAAAATGCAATGGCTTTTGTAGCATAAATGTGATGACAAGGCTCCCATATATCAAGCATCAGGCCATGCTACGCCCACATCGGAATTCACACGTGCGATATGCTTTAAATGCATCAGCTCACCTAAAGAACCCAAGTTGACTCTTAGACCAACCGAGTAATGCAAATGCTCACACATGCCATCACGTACAAGGCATGTCCCCAAGTAAATGCAACCCAGTCCCTATGCAACACACACATCATGATATGCACAAACCAAGGTAGGAATTTGGTAGAACTAACTCTTTTGGCCCGTCTAGTGCTTATCGTAACAGCCGATGACTGGCGCCCATACATCCAGCCATCAACTGCCACGACTCACGGTTGATAGTCAGTGGCTTTGTACCCCATACCCTTAAGACACACATAGACACTATTAACTTTATATCGTCTAAACTTGACATTACATAACATTTCTCCATAACTCTTCATGTACATAGTCACATAGACATCATGATACCGTTCTCATTCTCGCCTTTTCTCAAACATAGAAAGCTATCTCAGTACACATTTTACCGATCACCACACTTTTCTCATCAAGACTCTTAACATAGCCCCATTAAGCCATAATTAACTCTTCTAAGAACCTAACCCCAACGGGTTCGACATCATTCCCAAAGAAAGCGGAGTGATACAAGGTCCTGTGACAGATGTAATGAAAGACACCAAAAGATCATTTACTTAACTTATTTAATCACCAATAGACCCATTATTAACGTGCAAGTTATGGAATGGTTTCCATGCGGGTTATCGTTATTAATGCGTGGAACCGAGTCATGGTGAGGAAGGGTTTAAAATATAAAAAATCACGAAGACTTTCACAAGAAATAAAGGATATGAGGAGAGGGTTAGGAACTTACCTTTATTTGGTCGATTCTTGATCTTTTTGCACTCCCGCTACGAAGTAAAATGTTCTATAGAGAATAACAAGTTCACGACTCAAATTAATTAAGTTCAATCGCACAATCCACATAATCTAATCGTAAAAAATTTATGATTTAAATATATAACACCTCTAGTAATTTAACTTACTTACCAGAATATTTTTAGACACCGAATAACCTCAAAAAACTCTTAATTTCTCTCATTTTCTTTTCTTTTACTTCCTTTCTCGAGCTAGCGTGCGCCTTTTTCTTCTCCTCCCTTAATTTCTCTCATTTTCCTCTCTACTTCTTCAATCCCACAGTGCACTCCTCCCTTCAATTACACATTACACTCCTTATATATACACATAATGCTTGAACACCAAGCATAGCACATTGAATTGGCCCCCCTGATTTCTACCATACCTTTCTGCCCACAGATTTTACGCCCACAGAACCACAACCCTTTTATAGATAAATTCTTTTTAATTTTTATAACCCATAATTAATCTCACAGGTTGCTGATTTCATTCCCCAAGGTTAATCATAACCTATTTACTTTGTTGCAAAGCAATTGAAATTTAAAAGAAATTAAATAAAGGCTCAAGTTCGCCTTGCGTCCCAAGCTCATTGCTGCCAATTTCCCATTTTAATGTATATAATAATATTAATGTTAAATAAAACTATTTTATCTTATTATATAATATATATTTGCTGCCATAACTTATATATATACCAACTAGGGGCCTATACCACATGTACTTACGTGAGCAGCTTCTCCATTTCCACATTATCAATTTTCCTTTTATTTATTTCTAAAAACCTAATCACTATTTTAACTTAGCACCACATATCTCTATATAAATAGTTGTTTATCCCTTGCAAATTCGGCAGCCTCTTTAATGACTTTTCTTTTATTTTTGTTATTATTATTATTATTGCTATTCACTAACTACCTCAAACACCGAAATTAATAGTCATTAATTATCTCTAAAATTTCGGGATGTTACAAAAGTAATTTAGAACACCAAGTTAATAACCATTAACAAAATAATTTTATCATTAAAATACAATTATTTTTCATCATCAAAACTATATCAAATGCAAAACATCAAAGACTAACCATGTGGAGCATCCAACATAGTGAGGTTAGCCCTTAGCTTTGAAGCTGCTTACCTAACTCTTGAGGAGTTCATAATTGAAAATCGAATTGATTGGGCAAAATCATGTCTTAACTACATGTTTCTTAAACAACTTTTCCTTCTTGTGACACATTTTCTTCCTCTTTACATGAGTAGGGTATCAACAATTCACTATATTAGCATCATATGAGATTATTTGGAGATTGATGTTTTACTCTTGTGATTGGTTTTGATTATGAAAAATAACGATAAGTTTTACACTCTAAGTCAAAAGTCAAGTATATGGTTTTCAAAACAAAAATTAATTTCAAGTACTTTATTAAAATGAAAATCAAATAAACTATAATTTTTTGTATATATATATAAATAGAGTTTTGTAACAACTTATATTTTAATGATGATTTCCTTTGATATTATTTTGATGATAAAAATCAATTGGATTTTGATGTTGAAATTATTTTATTAATGTTTATTATCTTGGTGCTTTAAATTATTTTTATATGTTCTATTAAGCACCAAAATAAAAATTAATTCCACCATACAATTGAATGTAAAAAATCTTGTTATAGATTTCTTGATGACATTTGAAATATTATGTTTCTATTTGATCAAAATTGTTAAATGAAAATTAAATCCAATATCAAAAATATCTTGTGATAAATTTTTTAATAGCATTTAGAATATTATGTTTTTATTTGATGAAAAAAATATTATTAAATAAAAATTAATTTCATCATGTGATAAATTTCTATTTGAAATATTATGATTTTCATTTGATTAAAAATTCTCCAAAAAGTTATTTTTCAAAGAGGTTAAAAATAAAATTAACATTGTTGCCCCTAGAATTCGAACCCATGCCACCAGCATACCTAAGCACCTAAGTGCACACAAGCAACCACTCCAACTGGAAGCACCCTCATTTACTTATGTGCACAAATTAATTATATAGTAATTAAAATCCTACTGATTTTTTTGTCTTAGCAAACTGTCGACTGTTTGCTTTAATATGTCGACCATTTTTATAAAACTGTAGATAGTTTTTATTAAACTGTCGATCGTTTCAAATCTTGCTCTCGATATCTAAATGTTGATAGCCCCTACATCAAGGATGTCGACCGTTTTTGTTCCAGAATCTTTTAATGACTAGTTTAACAACTTGCTCGTGATGTTCCACCTTCCACCAATGACTATATTTTTAAATGGGCTCGAGATGCACTATAAATAGAAGATAGATGGATGATTCAAGGCATTTAAGAAAGTTTATTTCAAGCTTTCAAGTGTTTATTTTTCCAAGAGCTTAATTATTTCATTTGTTCTTCATTTTTCTTTCTAAAGGTTTTGATTATCATTTGTATTATTTTGTTCAAGTCTTGTATTTATATTGAGAGAACTTATAACTAAAGGTGTCTACTCTTAGATCATCTCTTTTGTGTTACTCTTGGTTTTCCTAGCAAGATTGCTAGAGGGCCTACATTGATTATAGGAGGTTGTATTTCCTAACTTGTTGCTAGAGGGTTTGCTTGTTTAAGCAAGAGGTTGTTAACTCCTAACTTGTTGCTAGAGGGCCTATTTGGAGATATAGGAGGTTTTTAGTGGATTGGTTAAAAAATCCTTAGTGAGGAGTTAAGGTAGTGGATTAGGTTTGGTTTAAGTCCAACCACTATATATCGTTGTGTCCCTTCTTTGCTTGTGTTCTTTGTTTCATTTATTGTTCCAAGTATTTCAATAATCCTTACTTTCACTAAAATATCATTTTTCATCAAAAGGATTTTCAAAGTTCAATGAAAATTTTAAATAACCTAATTCACCCCCCTCTTGGGTATTAGTGCCATTGTTATACAAACCTAATGCTAGACCCTCTCAGTTTATAACCAAGAGCCTTTCGTGCTTCTTCAAGTCCTCAAGCTGAATATGCTATGGAATATGCTAAGTATATACCCAGAATATGCCATCCGAGAAATTCAGGATGGCTGCCACGTGTCCTCATTTCCCTCTTCTATAAATAGGTTGCTTGCCTCCTCACTCAAGTATGATCACTCATTTGCTGGGACTCCATTTTGCTCTCAAACTTAGATTAACTTAAGCATCTGAAGGTTTGTGTGGGGGTTACCCACGCCTTTCACCATTTGTTCGTTTTCCAGGACCAGTTGGTTATTTTAGGGCTCTTATTCATCAGCAAGCAACTGTTTATCAGCATCAGCAAGTCATCATCCCCCAAAGTCCCCTGATCATTTTTCAGCCTCCTGATTATTTTTAGACTCTTGACAATCCTTACACGTGGACGTCAATTTCATCTTTCCCATGTTATAAATTCATTATTGTAACTTGGAAACAACAATTGGTTCCATCTATGGGAAACGAGATGAAAAGTCAAATAAAGAATGCTATTCATGATAAGCACCAGTGGTAATTGGAGGACTTTCTCTTAGGGCATTGAAATTCGCCCTCCTTCACGAGACTCACAAAATCTAACGGGAGTGTATTAGCTTCCACCCAACTTTCACAAACAAGAAAGTCTCCAATTAACTCCCTTTGACCCCAACAACAAGTAGGGACCCAACCACCTTTGCCAAGTTTTCAACACCGGGTAAATCAGCATGAACTCCACAATCAGCCAGGCCTTTCACAACAGCCTCCTCCTACTATCCCTTGGCAGATTATGAAGCATTGTGACAACAACATATTGAAGGAATGTAGGCCTTACGAGACATGGTGAGATTACTTCAAAGTATGGTCCCCAATACGACATTACCGGCAACACTAAGAAGATTTGTGCCCGAACCTATGCCACTAAGGAGAACTCAGCAAAAGGATAAAGAAATTAATTCTTATCAAGGAGCTACGTTTGACACCCACTCTCGACCCTTACCCCATCAAGGAAATTTCTCAAAACTCCTATCACGAGACCCTAACGCCTCCCCATGACATAACCGAGGGAATAAGTCAAACTACCAAAGAGAGAGAGGTGATAGGCGAAGCCCAAAAGGTGAAAAACAACCAGAAGTTGTGACAAGTACACCCACAAGAGGAAAGAAAAGTCCTATTAGGAATTCAATGCCAAAAAATAGAGGGGCTAACAATAATAACACTGTAATGAGTATGAGAGACGACATGAAGAGAGTGATAGAATAAGTGTTGTAGTAGAAAAAATTGGTTTCGGCTACTGAGGAACAACCCAGAAGGAAGTCCTCGTTCACCCAAAATATATTGAGGAAGCCACTGCCCAAAAAATTCAAGATGCCACAAATTTTCCCTTATACTAGTAAGTGTTGGTCCCTTAGGGTATGACCACTCAAGAAGGGGGTAAATTGAGTGATTAATTTTTTTTGTAATTTTAATAAATATTCTTGATTAAGATTTTATTTAAGAATATATATATTTGATAATTATAATAAATAATGTTTGAGGTTAATAATAAATGCAAGCCACAAGATATAATAAAAATAAATAAAATGAGGCACAAGACAATTTATAGTAGTTTGGTATCTCTACACACACCTAGTCCACTCTTCCAAGGTCTAACCACCCATGGGGTTCTTCTAAACTAATTTTTCCAAGGTTTCCACACTAGCTCATCTTGGAAACTAGATACACACTAGATTATAACGGATTCTAGGAAACCACTACACCAAGGTTTCCACCCTAACTTACGTTGAAAACTAGATTCATCTAGATTTTAACGGTTCTTGAAAACCTATACAATCTATGTAACAACCCAATCATGGGTCTAGATTATTTTGGTATTAATGTTATGTGAGTGATATTTTAGGGTATAAATTGATTTAGATGGTTAAAGTGTTGCATGTGTTGAGTGAGATAAAAAAAAAACTATGTAATACCCGAGATTTTTCAGAATCAAATATGATGTAATGCTTGAGACAAAAGTTCATTTTTTGAGCTAGGGGCAAAGTCGTAATTATTAAAGTTTGGGTGCATATGCAATTGACCAAAAGTCTTGGGAATTAGTGTAAAAGATATGAACTTCAAAATATCTTTGGATTTCAAACTTCAATCAAATGTAGCTTTGGATTGTTTTGAAGTCCAAGTCCAAGTCTTTGTTTAAAGTCCAAGTCTTCTCCAAGTCTTTGCTTAGCCTCCAAGTTTGCTAAAACCTTATCCTCAAGGACAAGTGGCAAGAAACTATTGGGCCACATGGTGAAGCAATGATGAGACATAATTATTACCAAATTTACAAGATTAAAGTGGGCTTATCAAGCAAGTGGGCATAAGCATGATGAAGCCAAATCTCCAAATCTAAGTAATGATGATCTAGATGACACTTGGCACCATGATATGGAACTAATGATGGCGGCCCACATCCCAAGGGACACATGGTGCCATAAGATAAAGGCAATGATGGTGGTTCAAATCCCAATGATACGTGGCGTAAAACTATTAGGCTCAAATCTCGAGGGCTAATTGTCACAAGGGGAGAAAAGTCATGTTAGGGTGCAAATCTCAAGGCCAAGTGTTCAAATCCTGTGGTGACACATGGAAAAGGATAGGAGAGTAATGATGAATTATAATTAAGGGTGACACATAACGAAATAGGATTAGTTGGGCACTTCTATAAATAGGCTATTGGGGGGAGAATTCGGCCATATCCAAAGGGGGGGAGGAGGTTATTTCAAGAGGCTTTCAAGTGAGAATTTTGTTCCTAAAAGAGAGGGAGATTCTACAAAAGATGGGAGTGAATTTGGCGGAGGAACAAAGAAGATACGAAGGTTCGAAGGAAAATTGCACCTCGCCGGAGTTCGGGGTAAAATAGTCAGAAAACAACAAGATAAGTCCCATTTTTTTGTTATAATCCTGTAGAGCATGGAAAAAGGAAGCTATAGGAAAAAATGGGGGTCAAATCAGAGTTAAAACAACCGAGTTATAGCAGAAAAACAAAGGAGATTGGAAGCTGTCCGAAAACAGGGGCAGCGAGTGATCTTCACGTGCCGGGAGGGGCAGCGCATGGCCGGGGCGTGTGAGGGAGCGTGTAGCCTTAGTTTTCCTTGAATTTTTTATGGCATGCTCCCATTTTAATGCTCTACAACTCTGTGTAAAAATATTTGACATTTGCATTATGAAAACTCGTGTTTTGGCAGTAAACAGCTTCGATTTGAGTGCAAATGGTACTTTCTAGTGAAGCCAAAGGTGACTGGTTGTGCATGCTTCTTTCTTTCCCTTGATCACTCTTGATTTCATTTGTGGATGGTTTGTTGCTTACATCTTATGTTCCCTTTGTTTTGAGCATATTCTTTCTACTTTGTTGCATCGAGTTTAACCATGATGGCTTTCATGCGTGGCTTGTGGCTTACATATCATATTACTTCTTCTTTGTCATACAACATATCATGGTTGGTGGCTTACATCTCATGTTTCCTTGCTTTGAGCATATCATGCCCATTTTATACACATCTCGGTGTTTGTATTTGTGGTTAGTTGATGGGTCTGGAATTTGAACATAGTGATTAGTAGCTTGTTGGTGGAACATCACGATGATCAGGGGGGCAATCCCGTGCCTAGAGATGGGGCCGCGCCTAGAGGTGAGGCATGAGGGGTTGGATCATGATCACATGCTTAAAGGTGGGGCTTAGCCTAGAAGTGAGGCTTAAATGTTCGACACGAGTGCTGGCAGGGATGATGTTGACTCGGGGAGGTTTTATATTGACATGATCTTGAGAGATTTATACTTATTTCTATATATTTCCTGGCATAACTGCATATTGCTCTTGCATGCATAGTATTTCCTTTCTTGTGCCACTCACTTAGATGTAACAATCTAACTTGGGTGTTTCATACCCTTGGGATATTCAACGTCATAGGTATATTAGACGTGCCAGGTGATCCAGCTTCTAGTTCAAGTAAGGGCAAAGAGGTGGTGCTTGGCTAGCTTGGGGTTTTACAGCTAGCTTTGGATTTTATTTCATTTTGTACCCTAGTAGTCTAAATGATATATTGTAAATAGTGGCTAGGATACTCAAGGTTGTAAGAGGTGTGTGTGAGTGTCCTACAGTTGTTGTACCTATAGTGATGTGTTGTGTTTTTTGGGAGTATTAAAAGTCATATGCATTACTTGTGCTTGTGAAGGAAATTTAGTGCAAACCCTCTTTATTAAACTTTGGTTAAGCTTACAGGTTCGATCCAACGCTTCCATTGATTAAGGGTTTACAATAATGCCCAAGGACATTATTAGCATCATTACATATTTGAAAAATGAGGCGTTACAAACTAAATAAAAAATCTTGGTGTATTTAATACTAAGCCAAAATTTATGGGCTCAAGTTAGAAGAGAGATGGGATTGTCGATTGTGCTTTGCAAGCATATATATATATATATATATTTACAAGTATTTAAGAGATAAATAAAAGAAAATAAGAAAGGACTAGGTGGGCATATGTATATTGATGAGGGTAAAATGGGAAAGAGGAGATGGTATAAAAGGGTGTCTTAGAGTGGAAGCCATGCCCATTCTCTTCCTCTCCCGTTACTCTCTTCTCTTTCCCTTTTTACTTCTCAGTTCTTCTTCTTCTTCTTCAATTTGGAGCTTCAAGAAAGGAGTTGGTGGCTGAAATTAGGGGGCTTTTGGTGGGAATTTGGAGGCCTAGCTTTTGGTTCTTCTTCTCCAAAATCATCCATTGGAATCAAAGGCGCAAGTTCTTATTTATCTCCTTAAAATGGCAAGTTTCCATTTAGGATTATTGTTGCTAGAAATCTTGGTCATTTCCTTCCATTGGAGTCCTTGAAATGCCCACTTTTGGTGAAAAACAGGAAAACCCTTCATTTGGAAGGGGGTTGTTTTGGAAGAGTTCAGATGTTTGCGTTTCGTGTCATTTTTCTTGAATTTCTAGATAATCATACGTAGCACCTAGATGGGGACTTGTTTCACCCCATGTTTTTAAAAGGAATGATACGTTTTTTGTTAGGGTGAAGTTGCATGCATGAATTTTGTGTGATTTGCATGCATTTTGGGGTTTTTCACTATTTTTCTGTAGCTTCTTGATTTTTTCCTTTCGACCGCTTTTGGCAAGCTGTCGACCATTTTTATGAAACAATCAATCGGCCTCACCCAATGGCTGTTAACCATTGGAATCCGAGAGGGTGATCCTTAGGTTATCAATCGCTTTTCCACAAAATCCACTAAACTGTCGATCGTTCCTCCTTGCTTGTCGACCGTTTGTTTCCCTATTGCTTGATTCTTTAATTGATGCATCCAACTTGCCCCAAACCATCATGGGAACTCCTAGCAAGCCCTCCAACATATTAAACTTTGAAATTTATTCGTGGAGGGTGGGAAATGTGAGTGTTCCAATATTCGTGCATTTAACAACATATCTTGTGTGATGGAAGGGAAAGGGGTTGTGGATGTTATTTCTTGCATATAAGTGTGTCAAGGGGAGATGCTTCATAAAATATTTGTGGAATAAGAAAATAACACAAGTTAATGATAATACATGTTATACGTATGGGTTGTGTGTGCACATTTAAACTTTTGAAAAACAGTGTGTTCACGAGGGAGTAAAGGATATCCTATCATGCTAGCGGGCTCACATCTGACCGTGGTTATCATGCTGGCGGGCCCACGCCTAACTGTGGTTATCATACTAGTGGGCTTATGCCAATAGTGGGAGCTTCAGCTCATAATGCCACCTAGTATAGACTAGGATGTGGGTGGAAAATGGTTCACACTTGATAATGATGTGAATTCATTGATGCATTGGTGTGTGACTTGGCATAGGGGCATGACTTGCATAACTTTGTCCATGGTGGAATTCTTACTTTTTTCTATGATGATACCATTGGGGTCCCGCCTTGGAGAGGAGATATTCTTTTGCACTTGTTGTTGATTTATCATGCCTTATTTTATTATGCCTTCATTTTTTGTTTATACTTGTTAAGCTTTGTAGCTCATGTTCTTTCTTTGTGTCATTCCAAGCACAATCAAGGGAAAGGCAAAGGAGGGTGGTAAGTCTAGCAGTGCTTGAGCTGGGTTAGATATGTGTATAGAGTCGTTCCAAACCAAAGATCTCTTGGGAGTTGTTTAAGAGTGAAGGGCTGAATTTTATCTTGTTGTATTATTTATTGCCCTTCTCATTATTTTGTTATCTATGGGCAGTTAAGCCCAAGAAAAATAGTGATGTAATGCCACATGGATATGTATTTTTTTTTATTTTTTTTGAAATCATGGTAGTTGTTGTGGAGATCGCGTGGTTAATTTATGGGTTTTGTTTCTATACCTTTTCCTTGGGCACTCTCTCATGGATCCCCTATGCTAGCGGGAGCTCCAAGTGGTGAGCCGTTATAATCTATGTTGAGCAAACTTGCTCCATTCAACCTAATATTAGTTTGATGATTAACAAAAACACATTTATGTATTAAAAATATTGTTTGATGCCCTTAAATGTTATCTAATTAAATTATGAGATTTGATCTAAGTGCTATATACATGTTAAAATTAGTTTTTCAAATTATAGTAGTGTTATAAAGGTTGTATAGTTTTTTTTAAGTGTTTCAAATTTTTTGGACCAAAAGTCGACTCTCGTATGGGAGAAGTCAACTTCTCTAGTGCCAGTTGACTGGGGCTTAGCTACGGTCCATATAACTGAAGCTCGGGTTATACAGAGTCGACCTAGCTGAGAGCTATGTTTCGACAGTCGATTCCCTTTGAAGGGAAGCCGACTCTGGGTCTCCTTGGAGTCGACTCCTTTCAAGTTATAGTCGACTGTTGGATATGACAGTCGACTGTCCTGGTCCAACGTTGGGATTTTTAACCCGATTTTTGTTCGTTTCTTCCTCAATATAAATAGGCTTTTTAAGAGAAAAGAGAAGAAGTGTGTGCTCTCTCAAGATCTATCTTTCAAAAAACAAGCAAGTGATCAAAGCTCTAAAGCCCACTCAAGAAGCACTCAAGCTCACGGATCTACATTGTTCAACCATCTTTGGAGCTCTTGAAATCAAAGAAATGAAAAGCTATCTTGCAAATCCGCTTGAAGGTCAACTATATTTTTTATCTAATTTGTGTATTTTGTTTTTATAGTTGTATCTTTGTAATTTCTTGTGGTTCATTATGTTGTCCAACGATGGACATTATTGTAATTCCTAAACATTATCATTGTGGTGGTTGGTTGGTTTCCTAGAACCATTACAAAATCTAAGTGTAATAGTTTCCGAGGTAAGTTATGAGAAAGCCTTGGGGTGATTAAGAATAATGGAACCCTGTGGTTGATACCCTAGGAGAGTGGAGTAGGCGTGGGATCGCCGAACCACTATATGTCTTGTGTGCCTTGTTGCTTTTATTTTTGTGGATCTTGAGCAATCAAATCTCTATCTCAAGGCAATTAGA
This sequence comes from Diospyros lotus, assembly GCF_014633365.1. Lineage (NCBI taxonomy): Eukaryota > Viridiplantae > Streptophyta > Magnoliopsida > Ericales > Ebenaceae > Diospyros > Diospyros lotus. Next base: position 16,391,593 of record NC_068344.1, read on the forward strand.
ATATACGATTATATATCAAAGTACTCTTAAGTATAAAAATTAATCAAGAGGTTTCATAGAAATTAAAATTAGGCTAAAACTTTTAACAACTCAATTCACCCCCCGTCTTGAGTTATCATTGTATTGTGTCAAGGGACCAACAATTGGTATTATAGCGGGATTCTTAAAAATAGTTGAATATTTCAATCTATAACAAAAAAAAAGATCAATTTAGAATGGCATCTTTTACAACCCAACCTATAACTGAAGGACCATCTACTTCTAGGCCACCTTTCTTTGATGGATCGAATTATACGTATTCGAAGATGAGGATGGAGTCGTACCTATTTTCAATAGACTATCAATTGTGGAAGATTGTTAAGGATGGAATTATATTGTCTAGTGAAAAAGAAGAACAATGGATCGAAGATGACATTAGGAAGAAACAAATGGATCATAGGGCTAAGTACATAATATTTTGTTCGATTCTCCCATGTGAATACGAAAAACTCTCCGCATGCTCTACCTCTCATGAAATTTGGAGAAAATTGAAAGTTGTATATGAGGGTACGGACCAAGTTAAGGACACCAAAATCAATCTCTTGATGACCTAAAATGAGGAGTTTAAATTGCTTAATAATGAAAGCATTGGTGATATGAATGGTTGTTTCCAAAAGATCATAAATGGTCTTAAGATACTAGGCAAGAAAATTACTGAGGTAGATCAAGTTAAAAAGATTCTTAGGTCATTATCAATGGAGTGGCAACTGCTTGTCACCACCATAACACAAGCAAGAAATCTTAAAGAACTAAAAATGGAAGAGTTAATTGGAAATCTCTTAACACATGAATTGGTCCTAAATAAAATAAATGAAGATACTAAAGGGAAGAAGTCTTTAGCTTTAAAAGTAAATGAAGAGAGTAGCTCTAGTGAGGAGGTTGAAGATGATGAGATCGCTATGTTGTCTAGGACATTTGCAAAATTAATGAAGAAAAGAGTAAGTTTAGTAAAAAAGGACCTCCTACATGTTTTAAATGCAAAAAGGTAGGTCATATGCAGTTTGATTAGCCCGAAGATAAGGACAAGAAAGAAAAGAAAGATAGATGGGAGGGTAAGAAGAAATTTAGGAAACCAAAGAAGCAAGCCTTCGCAGCTTGGGATGCGGATGACTCTAGTGAGTCTTCACAATTCAAGGATGAGGTAGCCCATGTGTGTTTCATGGCTCATGAATAAAAAGAAGAAGAAGAAAAATAGTGTATGGAGTTTGAAGAACTTCAAGAAGCTTTTAAGGAGTTGTATAGGGAAATACCAAGCAATTAAGAAAGAATTCAAAAATAACAAGAAACTTCAAAAGGAAGAAAGTGAATCTAACAAGAATGAAATATCCAAACTAAAAGAAGAAAATCAAAAATTAAAGGAAGAAACTCAAAAAGCTAAACAAGAGAATGACAATAATGATAATGCAATTAAGCTTCAAGAAGGAAATAAATCTTTAAAGCTTTAAAATAATAAATTACTAGTAGAGAAGAATGCAATAGAGAAAAGCCTTGCAACTATTTTGAGTAAGAAAAATTCAAGACCTAAGCATAAACATAGACATCATCAAAGGGAATGGAGAAATCCTAGATGGAAACCACAACCAAAGAGGCCAAATAAAATAAAAATGTGGGTTCCTAGAGGTGTAGCTCACACTATGAGGAGCCTAGAAACAAGTAGACCAAAACAATTCAATGAATATAATACAAATGTGCTTTTATGGTAATGATCATAGAACTAATGTATTCAAATTTAATGATGTTAGATTTAATGAAGCAAAAATCAAATGACCCATCTATAGGTGGGTACCTAAAACTAAAACTTAATTTTCTATGTGTAGATATGCATGAGGACCACAATGGGCAATAAGTGGTACATGGATAGTGGTTTCTCACGACACATGTATAGGAGAGAAGGATCTTTTTATAGACCTTACTCCCAAAGATAGCGGATATGTTACGTTTGGAGATAATGCCAAAGGTAAGGTTGTTGGGATTGGTACGATTGGCCAGCCACAACTTACTACTATTAAAAATGTATTACTTGTTGATGGTCTCAAGCATAACCTTCTTAGCATTAGTCAATTTTGTGATGACGACTTTGAAGTGATCTTTAAGCAAGAACATTGTTTAGTGCTTGATTCTAATCTTAATATAATTACTTGTGCTAATAGAAAAGGCAATGTCTATTTGCCAATATAGAAGAAATTAATGCCAAATGTCTCATGGTCAAAAATGATAATTTTCTTTTATGGCGTAGAAGATTAGGCCATGTAAATCCTGAGCTAATCAAGAGGATAGTTAGGAAAGATCTAATGATAAGCCTTCCTAAGATTAATTTTGGTGACGACATGTTTTGTAATGTTTGTTGTCAGGGTAAGCAAACTAAAGCCTCATTTAAATCTAAGGATGAGATTTCATCATCTAGGCCATTGCAACTATTACACATGGATCTCTTTGGTCCCACACAAACTAGAAGTTTGGGTGGTAAGCATTATGTGTATGTTGTAATAGATGATTTCTCAATATTCTCATGAGTTATGTTTTTAGCATCTAAAGATGAAGCTTTTAAGTGTTTATTAAGCTAGCTAAGAGAATTCAAAGAGAAAAGGATGATAAAATAATTTCCATTAGAAGTGATCATGGAGGGGAGTTTGAGAACAAATCTTTTATGGAATTTTTTAAAGAGAATGGAATCCTTCATCATTTTTCCACTCCAAGAACCCCCTAACAAAATGGCGTAGTTGAACACAAAAATAGAGCCCTTTAAGAGATGGCTAGGACCATACTTTTAGAAAATAAATTTTCTTCCTATTTTAGGGCGAAAGCTGTTAATACCACATGTTATATCCAAAATAGGTTCAATCTTAGAAAAGGCATCAATAAAACGCCATTCAAAAATTTTTATGGAAAAAGACCAAATGTGTCTTATTTTCGGGCCTTTGGATGCAAGTGTTTTATCCTAAACACCAAAGATAATCTAGGAAAGTTCAATGCAAAAAGAGACCAAGCCATATTCCTAGGGTATTCTAACACAAGTAAAGCTTATCGAGTCTACAATCTTAGAACAAATTCCATGGAAGAATCTATCCATGTGAAGTTTAATGATTATTCCGAATCTAAAGAAATTAGAGAAGACGAAGAGGAAAAGATTTTAGAATAATCAAAGAGGCTAGAAAAGCTAGAAATTCAAGGTGGTGTAGGAGAAGGGACTTCTATGTCTCAATCTCAAAATCATGAAAAGCCACTTGATGAAGGTGATTTAGAGAAGCTCCTAAAGAGCTACAAGTTCATCTGAAACCATCAAAGTGAGAAAATCATAGGAGAACCAATCCAAGGTATAAGGACAAGGGCATCCTTGTATCAATATATGAACAATGTGATGTTTATATCCAAAGTTAAGCCAACTTGTGTAGAAACAACTTTAGAAGATAGTTGTTGGATTAATGCCATGCAAGAGGAGTTAGACCAATTTAAAAGGAATGAAGTTTGGGAGTTAGTTCCAAGGCCAAGTGATAAATCTATAATTGGAACAAAATAGGTATTAAAAAATAAGTTAGATGAAAATGGCGATATAATTAGGAATAAAGCAAGATTAGTAGAAAAAGGCTATTGTCAAGAAGAGGGTATTTGTAATGACCCGTTAGAGGGACTAGTATTTATTCAAGAATTATTTAACTAATTGTTGAAGTATTTGATTAAGAGATTTTTTCAATTAATTATTTAATGTGGCAATTTAGAGATTTTGAAGGAAAAGAATAGCATTTAATTCTATTTAATTTTGGAGTTAAAAGAATTTGCCAAGGTGGTAATCTAGTAATTTTTAATTGAGAGAATAGTATTTAAATAGCATTTAATGGCATTTATTTATTGTGAAAATTAAATGCAAGGGCATGAAGGTAATTCTGGAGTTTTATTATTATTTGAGAGTTTTAATAATAATTTTGTATTATTATTAATTAAGTGAGATTATGTATTTAAGGGAGAGTGAGAATCCATGTATGAGATGGATTTGGATTGATAGTCTCCTAGTTAGATTTGGAGAAGGAATCCAAGTTGTAGAAGGAGCGTGATCTAGGCCTTTTATGTGTATAAATATAGCCATTAGCCATAGTTTCTCCTCACACCGTGAAGGAGCAGGAAGCCAAGAAGCAACATAGAGAGTTCAAGGTTGCTTAGGAGATTTTCATTGTATCGTTTGAGGAATTTGATCAAAGCATAAGGAAAGTATTCTTCCTGTAATCCCTACCATTATAGGTTCATATCAATTTTTCAGATTATTCCAGTTCTTCATTGAGTTTTCATATTTATATCAATTGCAGTGCGTGTATATATATACATAAACAATGAATACAAAATCAAGATGTGCATGATTTTATAGCGATTCAATCCAATATTATCTTTGAATCATTCTTAAAGTTGTTTCATATCAGTTGGGATTCGTTTTTCCAAGTTTTCTTTCAGAATGGTATAGTTTCATTAAGATTTGTTCAAGTTTCAGTCTCTGTGTTCGTTCGTTTCTGGGTTTAAAAGTTACAGACATCCGAATGAGTTCCTCCATATCTGGATGAATTTTTCAAAGCTTGTGAGTAGCATCCAGATGGAATAGAGTCTATCCGGATGAGTTAAAAAATTTTATGTGAGTGACATCCGGATGGCCTATGTGCATATCCAGATGGCTTAATAGTTCTATGAGTGACATCTGGATGGCCCTTGGGCATATCCGAATGGCTTTAGCAATATGTCCAGATGGTTTGCATCACATTCGGATGAGTCCAGTGCCTATTGTGAATGGTATCTAGATAGATCTTGTTCATCTCCGGATGTGTCCAGTAGTGCTTGTAAGTAGTATCCCGATGCCTTGAGTTGTATCCGGATGTGTTTATTATTCTCTGTAAGTAATATCCGGATGTCTTGGTCCATATCCAGATGAGCCTATAGTATTTTTGTGAATGATATCCGGATGCTTTCTTCGTGTATTCGAATAGGTCCAGTATATCCGGATGCCTCATCAAAAATTGAATTTCATATTCGAATAGTCTCCAGTAGCATCCGAATGCCTCAGTAAGATATCTGAATGACCTGAATCATATCCGGATGTCCTAGTTCATATCCGAATAACTTCTGTCTTAAATGCCAGTGTATTCGGATGAGCCTTCTTCATATCTGAATGTCCTTCCTCCTATCCAGATGGCTTTTTCAGAAATTCAATTTAACTTCCAATGATGTTTTAATCCAAGTTTTAATTAAATTAATGTATTCAATACTCCTAAATATTGAATTTCCATACCAAGAATGATAAATTTAACAAGTTAATCATGCATATACCATAATTCATAATTCATAGAATATTTGTATTCGAATATACTGAAGATCAGATTTCATGGTTAGTATTTATTATGACATGTTCAGCATTATTCTGTGAGATTATATGCATACATTGTGGTATGAGCACTTAGCATGACTTTATATGGAGCATTACATATCGTGTGCTAGCATGTATATGAGCATAACATTGCATTATGCACACTAGGTGGCTTGTCCGTGGGGATCCCACCAGTTTCAGTTTCAGCTCAGTTTATGAGTTGCCTGCCTGGTGGCCACTAAGGGGCTAGGGTCTTATTATCCACAGTATGTGCTTACAGCTTTTATGTTTGCAGGATTCAGATCAATCAGATATGTATTACAGTTATGTGGGCCTATGAGCGAAAGTTGCATACTTGCATTTAGTTTATAGTTTATGTGCATTACATTTTTATGAATGCAATCAAACAATGATTATACTGTACAAGTTTAGTGAGTTATTTATCAATATCGATATTCTTCGATCCAGCTTCAATTATTCTTTCTAACTTATTACTTGTTGAGCTTTGTAGCTCACCTTGTACTCTTCACCCTTCCAGGTCCTAACGGGGGAGTACCAAAAGTGGGGCCTAACAGCAGTGGTTTATAATGTGTGTACAAGGAGCCGCTCAAGATAAAAAATGTCTGGGAGTTGTTGAGTTTTATAGTGTCTTGTCAGTTAGGTTTATTTTATATTTCGAATGAGGGATTGTCCCTTAGACAGAGTTTATGGTTTTCAATTTATGTTGACTCAGAGTTTTTATTTCAGTTGATTGAGATATTCATTTATGGTATCAGATTTCAGATTATCAGATAGTTTTATTGTCTTTTCTACAGTAGTACCTCTTCTCGGGCAATTCTAGGAGATGGGGTGTTATTAGGGGTGAGCATAACTTCGGTTAAACCGAAGTAACCGAACCGAACCGACAAGTTCGGTCGGTTCAGTTCGGTTATTTTTTTTCAAAATTCGGTTCGGTTAAATTTTTTGGAAAGTTCGGTTTTTGGTGTTCGGTCCGATTTTTTATTTGAAATAACCAAAATAATCATAACCGAACTGAACTTCCAAAAACGACACAGTTTTGGGTTTACAATAAAAGCAAATGAAAATATCCCCAACCTTAAGTGACAAACAGAGACTCAGAAGAGAGGAGAGAAGACTCGATTAGAAGGCGGAAGAACCGACCCTTCCATTCGCTCCGCTCTCTCCCTTCCATCTTCTTCGACGCTCTAGCATGGTTGCACCATCGCCCCCTTCGATGCCGAGGTCGACGCCGCAACACCCGAGGTAGAGACTCGCTCACTTGGGAACTGGAAGGCTGGATCGAGATGGATGCAAGACTCCAAGAGAGACCAAGAACGATAGAGAGAGAGACCCTTCTCTGTTGCCTCCACCTTCGATGCCTTTCCTTTTGCCGTCAGCAGTCGGCTGGCCCCAGCCTTTCCCTTTGCCGATCGTCGTCCCCTTCGTCAAACCTAGACTTATGCCTTTCCCTTTGTCGATCGCTGTCCCTTTCGTCTCCTTGTTTCTTCCTTTCCTTGTGCTTGGATGATCGAGATCGACCCATACCAACATGATCGGCCGTCAGATAGAGGTTAGTATTGACGTTAGGTTAGGGTTTTAATTTTTCATTTTTTTTGACTTTTAGTGAGGTTAGTTTCTTGATATTTCTTCGTTTGCATTATGGGTTTTTCGTTTGTATTTCCTTCTTTTGCACAAATTGATTTGTGATATCTCAATCTCTAAATGATTTTGCATTTTTCTGTATCAATGGATGTTGTTCTATACTGATTTTTCACAAATTGATTTGATTTTCAGTGAGGTTTGTATTTCATTTTTGCAAATCGGTTTGTTTCTATACTGATTTTGCACAATCGGTTATCGGTTCGGTTAATTTAGTTTAGATTTCGGTTAGTTCGGTTTCGGTTAGTTAGAATTAATCGGTTGGTTCGGTTCGATTATTACATGCGATTCAGTTCGATTCGGTTATAATCGATTGCACACCCTTAGGTGTTATAGTATTGACTTTGAGGAGTCATATGCTCCTGTAGCTAGATTAAAATCCATTAGAATGCTCCTAGCCTTTGCCGCTGACATGAAATTCATGTTGTGTCAAATGGATGTGAAGAGTGCCTTTTTAAATGACTATATAAATGAAGAGGTGTATGTTGAATAACCTCCCAGCTTTGAGGATCCTCATTTTGAGGACCATGTTTTCAAGTTAAGAAAAGCCTTGTATGGTCTAAAACAAGCTCCTAGAGCTTGGTATGATCAAGATTAAGCAAATTTCTCTTAGACTAAGGTTTTTCAAGAGGGAAAGTTGATACTACACTTTTCATAAAGAAAGAAGAAGCAAATATCCTCATAATTCAAGTTTATGTAGATGATATAGTTTTTGGAGGATCAAGTGAAAAGTTATGCAAAGAGTTTGCTAATGTAATGCAAAGTGAGTTTGAAATGAGCCTAATGGGAGAATTAAATTATTTCTTAGGATTGCAAGTTAAACAGTCAAAAGAATGCATCTTTGTAAATCAATCCAAATACCTGAAGGAAATGCTCAAAAAATTTGGGATGGAAAATTCTAAAATTGTTGGCACACCTATGAGTTTTTCCTCCAAGCTTGAGAAAGATGATCAAGGCATTAGCGTGGATCAAAAACTCTATAGGAGCATGATAGGCTTTCTACTCTATTTGACGGCAAGTAGACATGACATCATGTTTAGTGTGTGTCTATGTGCTCGTTTCCAATCAAATCCCAAGGAATCTCATTTGTTGGCCATAAAAAGAATTTTCAAATACCTAAGAGGATCTCAAACTGTAAGTCTTTGGTATCCAAGTGGGGATAATATTGATCTTATAGGGTATTTCGATGATGACTTTACTGAATGCAAAGTGAATCGGAAGAGTACTTCTGGCACTTGCCAACTCTTGGGAACCAAGCTAATCTTGTGGTTTTTCAAGAAACAAAACTCTGTTGCATTATCAACTGCTGAGGCTGAATATATCACCGTTGGAAGTTATTGTGCACAAGTTTTGTGGATTTGTCAAGAGTTAAGCGATTTCGGGATTGCGTTTGATACAACCCCCATTAGATGTGATAATACGAGTGCGATCAACCTACCAAAAAATTTAGTCTTGCACTCTAAAACAAAGCATATAGAAGTTTGGCATCATTTTGTTCTGGACCATGTGCAAAATCATGAGATTACCATTGAGTTTGTCCCAATGGAATTTCAATTAGCTAATATCTTCACAAAACTGCTCCCCAAAAAGTGTTTTAATTTTATTCGTAGGGAATTAGGAATAATTGCTCATCGATAATCTTCTCAAATAAATCTTCACCCTAATCTTCAATCATTTCATGACAATATATCATCAAGATCATTTTTTTCCATCAAAAGCATTCTGTTGTCTTTAGTTTGCATTCTCTAGTCGACTATAGCTCAAGAAAAGTCGACTCTCTATTTGAAGTCAACTGACGGTTTCACAGTTGACTCCTTATCCCAAGATGACTTCCTACTAATCATAGTCGACTCCAGAATCTCAGTCGACTGATGATTCATAATAGTTTACTTCTATTCAATGATCAGTTGACTCTCTAAAAGATGACAGTTGACTCCCTGATGTCAGTCATCTTTAAACCATCAGTTTCTCTCATTCTTCCTCATTTTCTTTCTTTGCTCTCTCATTCTCTCAAACCCTACTGCTCGTCCTTTTCTCCATTTACACGTTCCACACTCTTTCTAAGGTAAATGCTCATTTTTTCTTTATTTTACTTGTTTTGTTTACTCATTTTTTTAATAGCATATATCTAACATTGTTTATGGTTTGTGCTTTTATTTGCTTTTATTATACTTGTTTATGTGGTGTTTTTGACAAAATATTCGATATGTCAATATCCTATTTTCACTATCTCCGTTTTCCAAAAAAAATTTCCAACAGTCGACTTTGTTCTTTCCACAGTCGACTCTATTCTTCCAGCAGTTGACTTGTATTGATCCGCAATCGACTCTTCGCCTTTTCTAGAATACTCTCAAACATCCCAATCATATTTAATCATATTTTCTCATAAATGCCACCTCTCATCATCCTCTTCCTCTCCTCAAACTCCCTTGGAACCACAAGCCCAACCTAACTATTTTCCATCTCAAACCCTCAAAGAAACTTTCGATAGCTATTTCAAAAACGCCTAGTTCTCCATGGGAAAAACATTTATCGCCACTGGTTTAAAACCTGTAGGTTTGATTTTCTCCGTTGGTTTTATGAGGACCGCCCTTGGGGTTCCCTCATTGACATCGAGTGCCCCGTATACCCCTTTCTTGTTTGCAATATTTTTTCCGACCTTGATGACGAGTCCCACTCATTCGTCAAGGATGTTGTCATTCACATCACCCCTTAGTTGCTTTCAAACCTCCTAAATCTTCCTCTCGATGACGATTCGTCTAACTAATCCTATCAACCATGTTAAATGGAAAACCATGATGCAAAACATTACTGATCGAAGTAATTTGATTTTTGAAGTTTCCCAATCCGTCACTCTTCTTAAAGACATCAATCTTCGACTTGCCCATAATATTCTCTCTCACACTATTCTACCTCGCAAGGGGACTTTAGATCAGTTCAGTGCTAGTGAGGCTCGATTGCTCTGGGCCCTCATGCATCGCTATCCTTTAACCTTCCCAATCTCATCGCCAATCACATCCACAGTGTTACTGCTCATAGCTCCTCATCTCTTCCCTATGGACGCCTTCTTACGTTCCTCTTTACTAATCTCAACATCGACCTCTCTTTTGAACTCTCCGAGCCTCTCACTTGTTTCATGACAATAAATGAAGCTACAGTAAAAATAATGGGATATCGTCTTCAAAACAAGGTCTGGGTTTATCAAGTTAAAGCCCAACCTCCTACTCCCACGCCCGTCCCATCGCCATCAGATTCTGAGGAGGATCCAACACAGACCCTTGTCCATCGGCCCGACGAATCTTTTGCTCCTCCTTCTTCCCATTTCTCGTCTCGCTACACCATTCAAGAGCGTTTGGAGCTTGTTGTCGCAGATATAGCGAAGCTGAAGACTTTTGTGTGGACCCTGCAAGATCAGCAGACAACCGAGTTTGCTGCCCTCTGTGAGATGTTTCAAAGTCTCTTTCCAACGCCCGCTCAGCCTGAGATACCGCTGCCATTTCCAAATCCGCCCTTTGATTTACCCCCTAGGGATGCCTAGGGATATTTGATGTACTTTTGACTCTTATTTAGATATGTTTTTTTTTTATACAACATCTATTGTTTAGGATGTTCATCTTTATCGTTATGTTATCTCTTACCTTTCTTGTTTTATTTCTTATCTCTATTCACTGTTTCTTTTTGCTCATGACAAAAAAGGGCGAGAAAAACAAACAAAGCAAGTATCATGCAGGGAGCATTGAATCATTCATGTTATCTCTTAGCATGTACGTTGGCATGTATGTTTGTATTTTTTTTTCTCTCTGTTAGCATTTTGAGCTCTTAAGGTGGTCCATTTTTTTATCTCAAATTTTATTTAATGTACTCTATAAGTTTTCTCAAAAAGATTTTCTCTAATTCTTTTTGTTTAAAAATTCAAAGAATGTTTTAGTACAAAATTAATGGGGAGAAAATTTATATATATATATTTGATCTTGTAAGAGTTTTTGTCATCATCAAAAAGGGGGAGAATGTTGAGCCAACTTACTCCATTCAACCTAATACTAGTTTTGATGATTAAAAAAAACACATTTCTGTATTAAAAATATTATTTGATGCCCTTAAATGTTATCTAATTAAATTATGAGATTTTATCTAAGTGTTATATACATGTTAAAATTAGTTTTTCAAATTATAATGGTGTTATAAAAGTTGTGTAGTTTTTTTTTTTAAGTGTTTCAAATTTTCTAGACCAAAAGTTGACTCCGATATGGGAGAATGTGATGCCCCTCTCCCACTCACGAGTGTCACTTGTGAACAATCATTCAAACTGTTCACATGCCCAGTTATTTGTGAAGGGTGGACTATATTTCAACACGAAATGCCCTAGGTGAGAACTATACTTCGTTCTTCCCTTACCTCAACCACAGAATCGACTAGCAAATTTAAGCTTTAAAAATTCCACTATTCTAATTAATTTCCATTTAAATTGCCTAAATCCCTCTGATTATTTTATTTCTTTTTCTTTTCCAATATTCCACCAGGTTCCATATAATACAAAATTCCAAAATTTTCCCTTTACCATCAAATCCAAGCTATCCCATTGATTTTGCCAATTTCGAGGAAAAACTCATAAGTTTTAATTTTCCCTTTACTATCACCTACGGGCATTATGGAAATCTTTACCAACGGAAGCACTGGAAATAACCTGAAAGCTTAACTAAAGCTAAATAAAGGGGGTTTCCACTCACTTCTCCTTTACAAGTACAAGAAATATATATGACCTTTAACAAACCCCAAAAGACACACACACATCACTGTGATACAACTGCAACACGTACCCAAACAATAAACCCTTATCACAACAGCTTTCCCAAATAACGTCCAAAATGCATCAATCGAGATATGCCCATAATGGTTTTGACGTCCATCTTTTAAACACAGGCATCATGATCACCACAACAATACCACATACCCCATATACACACTAATTTATGGTATTACAAAGGTACATCTTGTTGTACATACACATAAGAACAACTGTAGGACACCCACACACACCTCTTACAACCATGAGTATCCTAGCTACTATTTACAATACATCACTTGGTTTACAAGGGTACATAATGAAATAAAAGCCAAAGCTAGCTGCAAAACGCAAAGCTAGCCCAGGGCCACCTCTTTGGCTTTGCTCGAACTGGAACCTAGAACACCTGACACTTCTGATATACCTAGAATGTTAAATGTTCCAAGAGTTTGACACACCCAAGTTAGATTTACATCTAAGTGAGTGACTCAGAAAATGAGAGTACATGCGTGCAAATGCAATAATGCTATTATGAAATTCACCCCTGTGGTAGCAATGCCAAGGTGTTGCAATCACCCCCGTGGTCATCATAGTCACTCCTTGGCTCACTATAAGAGCACGAGATCACCCATGATGTCCCAATAACTAGCCACAATCACCACAATGAACAAGATATATGACAAAGCAGAAGGAATATGCATAAACCAAGGGCAATATGACATGTAAGCCACAAAAGGATAGATAATACCCAAGAGGTCTTGCACAAGAAAATAGAGGGAATATTCCACCCTATGCTTTGTCTATTACTACACCTTAGATGGCTTATCCATTGGACAAGATTATCTTTAAAAGGGAGTGGGATTATCTTTTGAAGGTAGCATCGAAATGATAAGAGGCACCTGAAAGGATCTATAGAATTAAAAGTATTTTTCATATATCATTCACTGTACAAAGGGATATATTTATACAATGAGAGCCTAATCAAATCTTACTAGATTGGATCCTAAGAATCATCAATCAATCTCCTAAGATTGATCAATCAACTAATAGGAAAAGTAATAAAATCAAATGATTGAAAACAAATCAAATCTTCCTAGTTGTAAATCTACCTAGTTGTATATATTTTAAATTATAAAGGACTAAATGCTGAGAAATAAGATATATCCACACTCCCTCTCAAGTTGGGGTGAAGGTATTATTCATCTCATGCTAGGCTTACAACCTAGCACCTTGCATTCCTTTAATAGATCCAAAACATACTTTCTTTGAGTGATAGTGATTCCACAACTAGATCTAGCCACCTCCATCCCTAGGAAATATCAGAGATTGCATAAGTTTTTAATCTCAAACTCTTTTTCAAGGATTTTCTTTAGACCACTCATCTATTCTGTGAGGTCCCCTATAACTATAATATCATCAATACATACAATTAGGATTGACATTTTACCTTTGGAGGAATTTTTCACAAATAGAGTATGATTAGCATGACATTAGAATTATCCACGAAGCTTCACAACTCTTGTGAATCTTTCAAACCATTCTCTTGGTGACTACTTAAGACCATATAGTGACCTTTTACCTAACACACTTGGTTCTTTGTAGCCTGTGTTTCTAACCTCGAGGGAATCTATAACACCCCAATTTTCCCAAGCTCGACGTTAACATGGGATTTCAGGAATATTTTTCTTTTCAACCTAAATCATTTCCAACAATGCCATTCTACGTTCTCAGCATATCAAAATTAAAATGAATAAGCTAAGATAGGTAATCATCACATATGAGGAAGTAGGATCGAAACCTCAAATAACAGTAAATTTCTCATTTATAACCAAGTAACGTATCGATGTTCAACATTACATCATCAAAATAATACATAACATCTGAATATCACAAAACATGGTCAAAGACCTACTAAACTTCCAAAACATAAATGACGAATACATCTCGATGACCTCTTTTTCCTTTGCACCATTGCTTTCACCTAGAACGTCTGAATATTCCAGGGATATAGTCCAAATTAGATGTTGAATCATCTAAGTGAGTGTTCAAAACATTTTCATGAACATATGCAAGACCATGAATAAAACGACAAATCTCGACATATCTCAGCCTAAGAGAATTCCATATAACACTTAACCCATACCTCGAAAAAAGAGCAATCTCTCTAAAGGCCACATAACCACATTGATGCATTAACAGAACACAGTCCTAGCTTAAGAAGGGAAACATCAACGCATCTCTCTGACATCTCGAGAACAATTGTTACCACTCTCGTTGTAATACCCCAAGAGCCTAGAGAAGGATAGTATATATCGAGGATAAGAAAGGAATGAAACAACACTAGTTGGACACCTTTTGGGCTGAATGTGGATAAAGAACTCCCGAGTTAAGCGTCCTTGAGCTGGGGAAGCTCAAGGATAGGTGACCCCCTGGGAAGTTCGCGTAGGCCCATCAAGGTAAGCTATTCCGGTCATTCCTGTTGCTCGATTCAAGATGTTACACATGCCACAGGAGGGTCAACATCAACAAAGGAATCCGGCTCACCACAATCACGTCAAAGATTACGTTCCCATTCAAAAGAATCTCAAAAACATTAGCCATTTCCACACACATGTCAATATCATAACCACAACATGTAATGATGCATTACATAAAATGACATTTCAATGCACATGTAAGAAAACATTTTGGATGAACCATCCACATGAAATCAACCCATCACAGGTCAAACCATTTGAAATCAACCATTCACATGCCCAAACCATTTGCATGAACCAAATCAAGTATTTTGATAAGAATACTTACATGAAACCAACTAAAAACCATTTTCTCGAAAACAAACTAGGTATAGGGTTGAACCACTCACAATAAGCCAAGTTTTTATGTAGGAACACTCACAATATAACCAAGCTTTAGCCAGGAACTCTCACCTTAAAGGTTTACCCCTAGAAGTTATTGTTTCGCTACAAGCGGGCCTAGGTTTCTGCAAAAAACACTAATTTTGGTAAGCCAAACCTCCAATATTTTTACATAGGGTTGAAAGGCATTAAATGAGGGACAAAATTGAAACTTTGTAGGGTAAAATGAAGCTTCACGCGCCCTCACTCTCTGCCGGAAGGTGGTTAATGCGCCCACACACACAGCCCTTGCCAGCACGTGAGCTGCACACGTCTCTCTTAAAAATGCACAACCTCACCCTTTATTGGTTTTTCGGCTATAACTCCTTTATTTTAGTTCCGATTCAACCCCCATTTGAACCTACGGGTCCCTCTCTTCCCCCTCTACAGGAATATAATAGGAAATCAAACTTACCTCACTGGTTTCCTGACTGTTTGGCATGAACTCTGGACTAGACTCAAAAACTCTGGCGAGGCCCTTTCTCCCTCGCTTTTCCTCCAATTCCTTCCTTTCCTTTTGCAAATTTTCTCCCCTCTCTTAAGAATAAGATCCTCATCACCCCATGGCTCTATTTATAGTCTTGGACTCCAAAGTGATCCAAAGCTATATTGTAATAACTTTTGAAATCCGTAATCATGACTTTTACTAACTCACTTTTCCCCATCCCTAACACCTCACCTCATTACTCCTCACCATACCTTTTATGCCATCATTACTTTTATTAACTCACTTTTTTCCATTCCTAACACCTTACCTTTAATTAATTTATGCCATCATTACTTTTACTAACTCACTTTTCTCCATTCCTAACACCTCACCTCATTACTCCTCATAATTAACTAAGGTCATACCCTTACAATTAACCTTAAAGCCATACCCTCATAATTAACCTCAATAATCCCATTTTAGACTTTTCACAATCCTCAATATCGAATTAATAATCATCGAAATACTTAAAATCCAATATTGATAACTCTAAGTTACTCGTTAAGTACATTTTTTCCCCAATGTCCTTATAGGACCTTTGTTTCATCCTGATACCACTTCAGGATTGATCCTTGCATAAAACTGGAGCCCTTTTAGGGTTCCATTAATTTTTCGAAAGTCCCTTACAACCATTCGATTTTCAAACTGTATTTTAGTTGTACTGAAAATTGTCCTCATTTTGATTCCTTTCAGCATCATAAATCTTGTCTCAAGACACTCATCAATGATATACCCTTTTCTTTAGAAATTTACATTCTAGGGTACTCTCTCCCATTGATTCAGTTGTTTAAAATTATTAAACTGCCTTCTAGATCTATGAACTCCATTCTTCTAACATCATGAAATATGGGATATTACTTATTTTGATTTGGGGTATTACAGAATCTTCATATATACTTCTTCTTCTAAGTTCTCGTTCAGAAAGGCATTCTTCACATCAAGTTAAAATATCGACCAGTCTAAGTTTGTTGTTGGGGATAAAAGAACTCGTATGGTATTGTGTTTGGCCATTAGTGCAAATGTCTCTTGGTAATCAACTCCACAAGATTGGGTAAATCTCTTTGCAACAAGACGAGCTTTATACCTGTCGATACTTCCATCTTTCTTGTACTTCACTATAAATATCCATTTGCATCCAACTAGATTTTTACCTATAGGTAAGGTGGTAATTTCCTAAGTGTGATTCTTTTCTAATGCACGTATTTCATCCATCACAACAGCTTTCCATAAGGGATCAATGAGAGCCTTTTGAATATGAGCCAAAATCTAAATTGTATCCAAATTGGTAACAAATGTTTAAAACTTTGATGAAAGACTTTTGTAAGACATATAATTGTAAAGAGGATGTTTTGTACATGATCTTACCCCCTTCCTTAGAGCAATTAGCCAATCCAAATCATTCTCATGTCTCACTAGCAATATTTTTAGAATTAGTGTGTTGAGTTTTATGATCTGAATGTTTTGATAATGATTGCATTATGCCAAAACTTTAATGTCCTCGCATGTTTTTGTTAAACTTGTTTTGATAGGTTTGATATATATGGAAATTATTTTATCTTTCTTTAGAATAGTGTTTAAGGATATGTTAAGTCTATCTTGATAGGTTATATATGTTGAGGTTGCCTTGAGAATAGTTACGGTCAAGGAACCTTGATAGGTTTGACTTTTAATATGCTTCTCTTTAGGGTCATCCTAAAGATAATGCATGAGTATTTTTGGAAGCTCATGATATGCTAAGTAATATATGTTCTATATTTTATATATGAGGTTTAAGTGTTAATCATCAAGATTTTTGTGTAAATGATCATATACTTAAGAGATTGTACTTGAGTTTTGACTTGTTGAATTTAAATTATCTTATTCTTCATGATAAGGGCTAATAACCTTAATATATCCTAAGTGTTCAAAATATGTGGAAGCATGTTCTCAAATCGAGAAGCAATGTGCTTTATTTGATATTTAGTATCAAATTCCTAATGTTATTAATGTTCTAAAATTTAATGGAAGAATACTTGAAGAATTTGTTAAGTTGAATGTATGTTGCTTGATAAGCAAAATCATTCATATACTTGAAAATGCTATATGTTTTCCAAGAAATACTTTCCAGTGTTGCTCATGTTTAGGTTCAATGCATTTGAGTAATAGAATTCTAAAATTTCTATCTTTCAAGAATTACTCAAAGTATGCATTTTAAGGCTTATAGAATAAAAATCATATATATGTGCTATTATATTGTTAAATATAAATCAGACATCATCATGCTCAAGTTAGAATATCCCTGTGATATATGAGCAACATATATTGTGCTCAAGATATTTGAAATGTCCTATGTGTTTTGCTTTAGTCAAGTAAATGTAAGTTACTTGACTTATGAATATTTCATGTGAGTATGTTTCATAAAGTTATCATGATGCATCTTTATGTTACATGCTATGTAATAATGTATAAGCCTAGTAGAACGATTCTCATTTGAATCTAGAAAAAGGAAGTCTTTTAGTTGAGTAACATATATTGTTCTCAACTTGTCATCAAAGCCATGCGCTTTAAGAATGTCTCATTTATTCTCTAAGTCTTTCTATATAACCAAGTGAATGTGATTGGGAAGTTAGTTTTGACCAACTTTCACAAACAACACTGTGTTGTAAATGTTTTGGCTAAATCATATATTAGATATTTATTTTGATAAGAAAATTGTGTTTAATGTTTATGATATTTAGATGTTGGTGAAGAAATTGTTTTGATGATATTCAAAACAATGTATGTTGATTAAATGATAGTTGAGTAAGGCATAGAAAAATTCGAGTATGTTTGAATGTCACTCAAGTAAATGTTCTTAGTAATCGAGTATTTATTGCAAGTTTTAGCTATATCAAAAGCAATAGAGTGATCAAAGTTATAGTCGAAATTTTTAATTTTTTAGTCGACTAAGAGCTAAGCATAATTAAGTGAAATCTTGTATTAGTCGAGTATTCAATTCAATAGTAGAGTGATTATGCTTAAACAATGATTATGAAGTTTTATTCTCTTTTAATTGAGTATATTTTTTATGAGCAATCGAATATAAGTTGATGTATAATCAACTGATTGTGAGTGATAGTCAAGTATTTAATTCATGTCTCAGCTCAATCAAGTAGTTGATAAGTATAATTTAGTAGCTGTTAAGCTTACTCGAGTAGAGAAAAATATTACTTGAGTAGAGACCAAAGTTAGTCGAGTAAAGGCCAAACTTACTCAAATAAATGTGTGTTGAAGCTTATTTTTATAGCCATTGAACTAATCGCTGCAAGTGCTTTTCATGCACAGTTTTGACCTTTTAGGCTTGTTAGGTTTGTGTTTCCTAATGAGGCCCAAGGTGATAACGATGTTTCAGGTTAGTTTCATAGGCTTCGGCTCGGGATTAAAGCAACGGTTCAACACCCTTATTGGCAGCCCAAATAGAAGTCAGGTCGTAAGCCCTTAGCCCTTTCTTTGGAGGAGAAATGGGCCTTGGCCCATTTGCTCAAGAGAAGGGGAAGTCCATGAAGCTCAAGTTCTTAAGCCCATTACTCTTTTCCCTAGGGTTCCCAAATATAAGGGATTTGTTCTCTTATTTGTGCCCTGTCTGTGGCGATCGATTGGGTTCTCCCCTTTCCCTCTTCTCGGCTGATTGTGTCTTGCCTCCTTCCTTGTATGGTCGATCCTTCATGGGTTGTTTTCCTTCTTGGTCTGGCAATCCTTTCATTATGGAATGTCGCACCTTTCCTTGTTCGTCTTGGACGATTTGTCGATGAGGTGTATTTATGGGGATCGATCATCTCTTCTATGGAAAGCGTTCTCGGCCATTATTGAAGCCATATCTTAGTGATTACTCTCCATTCCTTTGGTGGATCCTACTGTGTGTGGAAGCTTGTGTGGCTTTGGTGCGAGGTGTTGATTGGCCAAGAGGCTTGGGGGTTTGAGGTTTTCGATTCTTGGGGGGTTTGGGCTCCTTTGTGGCTTGGTGTCCCTATTCTTGAAGTTACCTAAGTGGTGTTGACGAGCCTAGAACTGAGCCTTGATCCATTGCGTTCGTGACTGTCATTCGTTGGCCGAAATAGGGAGTTTACTTCGTGTTCTTCTTGTTGTTGTTATTGATTTACTTTTTTGGTAGGTTTTGTGCACTAACCTTGTTTTGTAGGTGCTTTTTCCCCAACAAGGCTCTAACAAGGCTTTAAATTTTTCCAATCATTTAGTATGATATTTAAATATTTTAATGATTATTTTATGGGAAAAAGAATGGTGTACTTGCAGATTTCATTATATCGAAAGGAAGCATAAAAAGGAGATGAAGATACTCAATTGTTGTTCTTGAATTCTTTCTACTTCTTTGAGACAAAGAGATTTTTCAAGCTTTCATCTTCAATTAGAAAAATAGAGAAGGAGTGCTTATATTTTTTACATTCTTTCTATCTCTCTTTTCGTTGTGAGAAACTAATCTTGTTATTTATTCTCTATCTTGTAAGAGCTTCTCAAGGTGTTTAAATTGTAAACTTCTCTTATCTTTTGTGGTTCCACCTGATCCCTAAAAGACAAGAGGTTACACCTGATCCTTTGAAAAGGCAGTGGTTACGCAAGGTTACACTTGATCCTCTGAAAAGGTAGTGGTTACGCAGCTTACGCCTCATCCTTTGAAAGACAGTGATTTTGATTGAGCCTTGAAAAACCATTGTAAAGTTTTGTAATTGGTTACTGTTGAGCCAATGAAAAGCAGAGGTTATAATTGCACCTGTCAAAAGCTGAGGTTATAACTGAGCTTACAAAAACTATAGTAGATTATTTAAATCCTTGGTGAGGAGCCAAGGGAGTAGAGTAGGATGGTTGAGCAAACCACTATAAATTATGTGTATGCCGTATTGTTTCATCTATTTTATTTCAACACTTTAATTCTACTTTCAACAAGAGTTATTTTTCAGCAAAAATTGAGATCAGTTTTAATACTTCATCAAGAGCTTTCTAAAACTTAAAAAGGACAAGTTCTCTTGTATTGAATTTATCTTACATCTATTTCATATTAGTTTCTGTCAAAGATATATTTAAAGCATTGGTATTCATTATTTGAAAAATCCAAACTGGTTTGTTTAAAAAGTCTTTAAAATTAAGAAAAGTTTTTGAAAACCCAATTCACCCCTCTTGGGTGTCTATCATTTGTTTCATATTGTTATCTTCATTCATTGAATCCAGATTGGATTGGTGGTTAGATTCAGTCTATGCCCGATGGTATCCTTGATCTTGAGCAGTTCCTCTCCTAGAGTAGACAAGAAGCTCTATAGCTGGTAAGTCTTGATCGATTGGATTAGGTGAGTCAATGGGATTAGGATAAACATGAGACTCTAAGTGAGTGTTAATTGGTTGGACAAGAGATGGGATAACGGTGATAGTGGGATTAGGAGATAGTAATGATGATGGACAATCCTCAACATCCCAAGATTGACATTCCCTCATGGTGAATTCACTCTCCCCTTAAATGGTAGGATTGGGATAAAAGGGTTGAGATTTAAAGACATAACATCCAGAGAATGATAGTATTTTTTGGTGGAATGAGAAAAACACTTATACCTTTTTTAATGAGAATATCCCATGAAAATACTTTTAAAAGATCGAGGATCGAATTTTCCAAGAGTAGAGGTGTGAATATGAACAAAGACTAAACAACCAAATACTTTAAAGGGAATAGTGGACACAAATCGAGAATTCGGGTAGATAGTGAGGAGTGATTGGATCATAGGTTGAAACTCTAGGACTCGAGAGGGCATCTGATTGATTAAGTAGGTGCTAGTGAGAATAGCATTCCCCCAAAAAATGTGTTAGAATGGGAAAGACCGGGCAACTTCAAGGATATGTCAATTTTTCCATTCGGCAATGTCATTTTGTTACGGAGTATTGACACAAGAACTTTGATGGATGATGCCTTGGATCAAAAGATAATTTCCCATAACAAAATTGAAATATTCCTTGGCATTGTTTGTCCTCAGAATTTGAATTTTAGTATGAAACTAGGTTTAAATCATGATATTGAAATTTTTGAAGAGTTAAGTAACTTAAGATTTTTCTTTTAGAAGAAAAACCCACATTAACCGAGTGTGGTCTTCAATGAAAGACACAAACCAACGATATCCCAAAACATGTTTTATGCGAGAAGGTCCCTATACATCACTATGAAACATGAAAAATGGATGAGAAGGTTTATAGGGTTGGGATGGAAAGGAACTGTGAGTATGTTTGAACAATTGACACACTTCACATTACAGCAAATGGGAACTATTATTCTTGAACAATGAAGGGAACAATTTTTCAAGATATGCAAATTTCGGATGCCCTAACCTAAAATGCCAAAGCATGGCTGGATTATTAAAATTGGGAATAGAAACAGTGAAATAAGAACTATGAGAGTTTGGATTACCAACTTGTAGATCTAGTCTACTTGGAGAAAGAGTGCTTGTGAATAGGTATAACCCCAAACATAGCCTAGCACTGCCACTCATCCGCCCCGAATCCAAATCCTGAAATTCACTCAAATTCTGGAAAAATTTATGGATATAATTATAATCCTAAGTAAATTTACTAATGGGTAACAAATTGCAATCTAATTTTGGGACAAACAACATTGAATAAAGGAGTAAACCCTCGATTAACTGCATTATTCCCACTCCAACCACTTAGGATTGTGTTCCATTAGCAATTCAAACTATCCACTTCTCTCTACAAGGGTTGATTTGAGTGAACAGTCTAGAGTCTCTAGTCATATGGTTTGAAGGCTCGAAATCGACAATCCATATAGCGGGCTGATTGTTGTTAACAATAAGGGCATGCATAGAATTACCTTTATGAGCCATGGTTCCAATTGCAAGAGATGAGAAAGACTAACTGCTTGGTGGCTAGCCAAATATTTTATGCAAAAACTCCATCTACTCTCTTTGATAAAGAGAGCAGCTTCGAGGGAATTAGATTTTTCTTCTGAATTCACAGTAGCCTCCCCACTTTCTTGTCAATTCGTTGGCTTCAAGTTTGCTGGTTTGCTATGTAAATCCCAACATTTAACTCTTGGGCGACCAAGTTTATAGCCAATAATGGTGAAGTAGGCATTGTTGGCTACACTGGTGTGGCTCTAGACAATCTTTGACAATGAGGTACCCTTGTTGGTAGTCATAACTTGAGTGGGACATTATGACACCAAAGATATGAAGTTAGATCGGGAATGTTATGACGCAATAACGAAATAGCAGCAGCAACAATGATAGACAAAGGCAACAACAAAAGATAACGTTGGAGAGGCTAGAAATGACACCAACTGGGATGAAGCTAAGGATGATTGAGTAAAACGACGGAGGACCTGCGAGAGCCAAAGGTAATGGACTAGGCTCTGAGTTCGACGGACAAGTTGTGATGGTGAAGAAGTTCAATGCCAAATCGAACAAGAAGCCACTAACAACGTTTGTGAATGCAGGGAAGCTAGATGAGGGGGTCCAGGATGACGTCAGCAATTGGTACCTGGATCGAGAGAGAACCCTAGAACAGAGGTGACGTTTTTGTCAGTGACAGAGGTAAGGTTAGCGATCAAGACCAACCATTGACGCGAAATGAGAACAAAACGCATGGAATCTAGATGAGGGGATTTAGAATGATGTCAGCAATTGGTACCTGGACCAAGAGAGAACCCTAGAACAGAGGTGACGCTCTTGTCGGTGACAAAGGTAAGGTTGGCGATCAAGACCAACCACTGACGCGAAATGAGAACAAAACGCATGGAATCTAGATGAAGGGGTTCAGAATGATGTCAGCAATTGGTACCTGGACCAAGAGAGAACCCTAGAACAGAGGTGACGCTCTTGTCGGTGACAAAGGTAAGGTTGGCGATCAAGACCAACCACTGACACGAAATGAGAACAAAACGCATGGAACTGACGCGAAACGAGAACAAAACGCATGGAATCTAGATGAAGGGGTTCAGGATGATGTCAGCAATTGGTACCTGGACCAAGAGAAAACCCTAGAACATAGGTGACGCTCTTGTTGGTGACAGAGGTAAGGTTGGCGATCAAGACTGACCACTGACGCAAAATGAGAACACACACGTTCTTAAAAATGGTTCTGATACCATGTAGAATTAAAAGTATTTTTCATATGGATCGTGCTATATGTACCGGCAAAATATACAAGCCCGATGACCAAATCGAACTTCATAAATCAAACTTCATCATCAATCATCGGGCTTTGTCAATCATGAAGTTTGATCGTGGGATGAAGCCCGATCGGACTCAGGCTTCATCCATAGGCGACAAATTACGTCAAGGCATTTTTAAATTTTGGTGCCTTCGATCATTCTTTTGATAGCCCAATTATTTGTACAAGTAGCATTTTCCTTTTCAAATATTAGTTATTGTACAAGGGATATATTTATACAAGGAGAGCCCAATCAAATCTTACCAGACTAGATCCTAAGAATCATCAATCAATCTCCTAAGACTTATCAGTCACCTAACGAGGAAAGTAATAAAATCAAATAACTGAAAACAAATTAAATCTTCCTAGCTGGAAATCTACCTAGCTGTACATATTTTAAATTGTAAGGGATTAAGCTTATCCATGATTTATCTGCTTGGCAGGTTGGATCAAAGGTAGCACCTGAAAAGAGGCTTGCTATACTTGAAGAAAAAAAGAAAAGAGGCTTGCTTGTGTTGTGTGTTCTCATCGATCCCTCATCTCCTACAGTTCAAGGATAAACATTCATTACTGCATTAGCCCCTCAAATGAGCTAAAAAATGATGATTTAAATGGCTTCAGCTATCATACATAAAGTTTCAACCACGCTTAAGTGGGATATAAGTCTGCTAATCATGGTCAAACATCACGGACATCATTTAACCATATCTCCTTCATTCTACCCTGCTTTAAGTATAAATCATGAGCTTAAAACTATAAAGAGTGTCTCCCAATTACAGACACTGTTGGGACAACAAAAATCTGCAGATGGAACCTGCGGCTGCCTATCCTGCGTCAGATAGTAGTGAAGACTCAACCATATGGGAGACAAGGCTTTTTCATACAAGTCTCTGATTGGCTCTGATATCTTCCTCTTGTCTCTCTCATATGGTTAACTGATGACACCATTTACAAGGAAATAGAGATACATGACGCTTCAATAGAGATAGATGCCCAACCAATGGCTTGAGCTTGATTTTCTGGTAAGGGGCTCAAGAGATCATATAACTTGCATAACTTAGAGAGCACAACACTTCAAGGCTTGCTTCCGGAAATTTGTCATACGCTCCTTGTTTTGTAGATGCCATAAGCCAACAAAAGGGGAATTGAAAAGCTATATACTGGAAAATGAAAAAATGGATTCATATAGTAAGCTTTCATAAGGGCTCTGACATTCTGCATTAAAAGCAAAATTCATGTCAGAAAGCAGAATGAGTGAACCAAAACACACCAAGGTATTCAATCTTTTCCTCTAATGGCAAGCTATGAGGCCAGAGGATTGAACGAATAAATGACAATAAAAATAAATGGACAAGTAGGACGAAAAAATTGCCAAGATATCCTTTACATGTTTTGAGCGTACATTGGGCTTTTTGTCAAGCTAAGTAACTATTTCTTACCCAAAAAGTTGCACAGCATCAAATGTTCATTTGTTTTTACTCAGCTGCTTTGCATTAAAACCACCGCAGGACATTCATCCACTACATATTCATGAATGATGCATACACTAACTGCATACAGGACCTAGGCATCTATTCAGTATTTTGTACAATAAATTAGAGGATGATAATAACATTTATAACAGCTTTCAGAGGATGTCATCTACTAAAGGAATCAATTTGGATTATTTCTTTACGGGAATCAGTCAACCAGTAATACTATTTTAGCAATAATAATTTTCATCCATAACGAAATAAAAGAACAAAGTGCATAATCACCAATCACAGCCATTAATAGAAAAAGGCAACCATTATGTTTTAGAAGTTTAACTGACTTTACAGAAAAATATGGCAGTGTCCTCTGGATCACCCTTTATTCTTTGCATTAAAATAAATAAAGTACTTAAAGCATACCTTTAAATGATTCCAAAAAATTGCCAATATAACCACCAAAAGAATGTTTCTAATCAATCGCTTTTCCAGGCAGAACTTTGATTTTCCATTCCTGCTGAAATCATGACTTCGAGATCCTTTGTTTTCTTCTTCATGATCATCTTCTTTCTTACCTGAAAGCGAAAGAAAATATTCTCGGTGCATTCCCCTCTCTGCAGCCAACGCCCCAGTCACCAAAAATGTGGGCAATACCACAAAGAAAAGATGGGGAAGAACAATCACCATTATTTCAGGAAATCCCATGAATTCCACTTTTCCCATCTTACTTACTTTCACCACCCAACCTTTATAGGTCATGTATCCCATTTCTCCACCATCAGTGAAGACATGCCCAAAAAGCCAAGGAAATAACAAAAGGTAGAATAAGTAAACTAACATACCCCACCACAACAGAGGAACACCATACAGCTCTGTCAGAACCCAAGCTATGCCATTTATTAACCCTTTATTAGCACTAAATTTCTTATAGTTGTAATGCTTCTTTAAATAAGTGAATATGGCTTTCGGAATAATAAGAACGGACAGCATAAATAAATAAAAAGACCAGAGTATAGGGTAATATAAAGCAGCCCATTGACAACCCATGACGAAAAACTCTTTCCATGTCCACGACAGCTTAGCACTTATGCCATTTATTGAAAATGGTCTCAACTCACTTGAAGTTGACCTGCCCTTGATGTCTGTAGCTTCTATTTGCAACCAATATCTATCAGGGGATGGATCCTCAAAAGCTTTATGATTCCACAGTGTCAAATAAAGATCTCCCCTGGAAGAGGTACCAGCATGCTTTCTCATTTCTGCCTCTAGGACTAAAATAAGATGTCCAGGTTTTGAGTCATAGACTCTAGCTACAACGGAGACAATTAGGGAATGAGAAAAAATCAGTGCTCTAATAGTGGCATAAGATGAAGGGTCTACAGACTGACATTTATACTGGTGACTTGCTGACATTGATAACATTGTACGTGAATCCAATGGAAATGTGGGTAAAATGATAGTTCCTTTAGCTCCTGATTTGAAATCAATATCAACAAATGACAAGTAACCTCTATCAATAGCCAAAATGCGCATCGCCCTACTCTTCCTCCAGTCACCCATTTCCCACTCCCAGAATTCCTTGATCAGTGAAGCTTTATTTGAACAATTTTCTATACTTCCTGAATGTGTTTCCTGTGCATTCAACTGATAAAACTTTTGGGTAATTGACAGATCATCGCTTGAGTAATGGTGCCTCTTTAAATTCTTACCAAACCTTGTGTGGAGATGCCCACATAGATAAGCTGATATGGAATGCTTCAGAAAAATATCCTTCAGAGATTTTCCAGAACAAGAGTCTGCAGAAAATGAAAGTGGGAAATGCCCAAAAGAAATCTTAGTTACTGGCTTTCCAGATTCTGAATTCCACTGTGACAGTTCAGCATCAAGTTTAGCTAATAGTTGGTCAGTTGGATGACCAAATAGATTAGTCGGGCCTCGTAAGCCCACCAACATTGTGCTATCAAACCCGACGAAGAGAAGTTTCCTTGTAACAGTCTGGATGATGGAGAATATGCAATAAAAATGAGAAAGAAATAAAATGGATTTGAATACATCATATATCAAATAATATACTAGAACTAGCATAAAAGAATTAATATTAAATAGTGAAGTCCACTGAAAAGTAGCTTTCAAAAATTTGTCATGTCCTTTTAGGGCTTTGTTAAGTCTCTAGGTCAATGCTTTGGCATTCAAAGCACTACAAACAGTGATAAAAAAAATTATTAAAAACTAAAACTGGAAAAGGGAACAAGGTAAAACATGTCCAGCTTTTAGAATTTATATATCAAAATTCATCTGGGATAAAGGCAATGTACAGTTGATAAGCTTGTCTCTATTTAACTAACTTATTTGCTTACATTCCTTTTCTTCTCTTATTTCTTGCCTCCATTTATTTATTTATTTATCATTATTTTCTCCGCTACGTCACAATAGCAGAAAATATAGCCAAGACATTCATCCTTTATTTTCTTTTGGATAATTCTAGCTTTTTTTCTTTTTTTGCTAGATAGATAATTATAGCTTTAATTGAAATGTATAAGAATTTTATTGACACATATCCATGGGAACATTTAGTGAAAGAAATTACTCATATGCCTAATTAAGAACCAGGGAAGAGGTATGCCAAATAAAAAAAGTAGAAGTGCTTAACGGACCTGAATAGTGAAACTATTGACTTCCCCACTTCTTCCCAACTGTGCATTGATGCTATAGTTGGAAAAGAAATCAAATGATCCACCAATGATTGGCACACCAAAATTATCATGATTACCTCTCACATCGTAAAAGATGCTCTTGTTAAGTCCACTTCTTTTAATAACATCTTCCATGACTTTCCGGTATTCCATCCATTCTGCCTCATCTTGCCTCATAGTCAACAAGTCCTTGCTTTTACCATCTATAAGATTCAAATTAAACAGAGGTTAAAAACAGTGGGTTCAGGTACTGATCTATGTTAAAAGTTGGTTCAACACCAAACCAGTGGAGAATTTCTATCTTTTCTTTAGTTTGGTAGCATCAGGTACTTGAGAAAACAATAAGTAATCTAAAATGAAAGAAGATGAATAATTAGAAAAACTTTTAGTAAATTGCCTTCATTTTAATAGACTGTTTGTATAAGCCCTCTTAGGGTCTGTATGGTATTTGTGTGCTTGTGCTTTGCATTGCTGTGTTGTGAAAGGAGTGCAGTACTTTGTTTATTGATATTTAAAATGATAAGTGTTTGGTTAATATTTCACAATTGTGCTGTAGATTTGCAAAATGACTAAAAAGGCAATAGTATATTAAATTAGCATTTTAAACAAATACTTTATACTAAATTATTTAAAATATTTAAATCAAGATTATAAAATTACAAAGTCAATATGCTTTTTAGATAACTAAACAAAACAGTTAAAATGATATTATTTACTACAAAAAATTAATAATTTATATTCATATTTTTCTCAAAACATAATTCTACCTCTCATCAGCCAACCCACACAGAGGGATAGAGGTTTGGTATGTTATTGTTGTTGTTGTTGTCTATTTCTACTTCTCATCAAAATTAAATGCAATGGTGTCCCGAACAATGTCCATTGCCTCATATTGCATGCTTCTCCTCATATTCAATATGCACACACACACAAACAATAATATTGAAAAATAAAAATTCTAAAAAAAAATGACATGACTCATTAATTATACATTGAGGAAAAACACCTAAAAATTGATTTATAATTGCAAAAGCACGGCTACCATGTTATCTTGTTGGCATTTTCTTAAAAACAGTTTTATAAGAATATTATCTTTTATATATGCACATATATTCAAATGAATAAATTTGGAATTGATTGAAATAGAAAATACTGGGTTGGCTTAAAATAAAAAATAATGACTGTTCACATGCATGTAATTAAAAGTAAAGGGTAAACTTGTCTATTACTTTTGAAAATAGTGGTTCTCATTATAAGCTATTTTGCTTTTAATTTAAAGCAAGAGGTCTCTTCTGCTTTTGATTTAATGTAGTTTAGCTTGCATTTTCAGAAGTTTCATCTGTAATTTAAAAGAAAAGTTGTTCTTAATCAAACATTTTTCTAAATTTTTAATAAAAAACAGCTGTACTTTAAAAGCACCACAATATGAAACAGGTCCTTAACACAATTACCTTGTAGTAGATGGGTCAATCAGGTTTACCTCCTTGGTAATCCTTTCAAAGTTAAAGACAAGCAATCATTACATTCATGGGAGTTCAAGGTGCCAGAATGGAGATAAGAAATTACTTGCATTTAAAGGGAGTGGCACATATTAAGAGAAGATGAAGCAGAATAATTATCATACATGGTTCTATGGTTCTGCAAATGCATTTACATGTAAGAAATGACTTGCATGCAGAATAATTACTTCCAATACATTGTTCTGTAAGTGCATGCACATCATCACACATATGTGAGGTTTGATTTAACATAAAGGTGACAAAAAATAAAATAAAGCGGAATAATTGTCTGTAATTTAATCATGCCAATCAAATCATTTCAGAGGGGAAAGATCTAAGTAGCAGTCCCAAGTAAATGACATGGGATAAAAGCCTGTTAAACACTTGGAGCAAGTGCAAGTTTACATACACAACATAGCAGACATGTCTAGTGTGTTCTACAAATACCTGCATCTTTTTCCCCTAGTTTTGTTAATCTAGGGATGATAGGCTTGTCAGCAACATAGGCTTCACTGTTTAGCTCACTTATGTTACTACTAGTTAAAAAAATTAAAGAATTTAAAGCTCTATCCACCCGTGGTAAGGTCTTTACCTAGTCAGGATTAAATCCCATTTTCACTAAGGTGTAAGGAGCTTTACGGGTAATAAGAAGAAGAATTCAATTCCATTCATAGAAAAGAAAGGAAGAAGAACAGTTTAGTTCTTTAATTATTAATTATTTAATTCTTAAAATTTTGAAATGTATGCGATTCTCAGTCCAAAAGAAACACATGCAAACTAATTATATACTATGCTTTTTGGTGACAAGTGTCATTCATTTCTGAATTATTCCAATCTTACCACAGAACTTCAAAGTATTCAAATCTTGGTATGATGCTTCCACTGGTATGCAAAAGAAACATAAGCAGGGGTGCTACCATGTTGGCCACATATGCAACTAAAGGCTTTGTCAAATTGCAAGAGAAAATTTATAAAGAGATCCTCATTCTTAACCTGACAAGAATCTTTCTTTGTGGCAGTACAATCATGGAATTCATGAAGGAAAACAGAACATGGATGGGCTGCTCATGTTCGAGTGTATTTGACTCTAAAAAAAGCGCGCGCGCACACACAATGATTACGATCTATTAATTAATAGGCATGCATTCCTACTTTGTTTTCATTTTTTCTTTATTCTTAAGATAAGCGTGCAAACCACTAGTATTTGTTAAAAGAGAAAGATAAAGCACTGAAAAGGTAGGCCCCAAGCTCATTAAAAGAAATTGATATGAGGATTCTAAGCCATCACCTAGTGAGCAATACAATATTTGTGGGAAAAAAAATAAAAAAGAGAGAGAATGTGAACTTTTGCTCGCTTTACAACAATCTTAGCATGTATGCTATCTTAACAAATTATAAAGTTTGCACCTATCCTTGAATAATAGGTTAATCACCTGGATTTGAGGCACCAAAGCTGTTAATGCAATCCAGAAGCATGATGAATACAATAGAATATAAATTCTATATGTTAGAAATTTCTGGAAGTACTATTAGGTGATTGAACACTACCATAGCATTTCCTGGCCTAATTGTATAGAACGCTCGTGCAACTAGCACTCATTTTTTATTGTTTCTTCTCAGCTTGTTTGATTTTTGTCGACCTAGATTCAAATTGTAAAATGAGAGTTACAGGAATGGCTGTAGTTATAGATTTCACAAATATATTTTGTACAGTGTGCTCAACATTCCAAACTGAAAAGGTTGAACATTGACAGACAGACAAAGGCACAAAAATCATACAGATTAACCGCAGCCATAATTTGACATAAAATGGGTATTTCAGGTAGATTTAACGCCAGCAACAACAACACAATATGAAAAACTATCCTGTTTACCTTCACAACTTTATAAAGTCTCAGTACCCCTTTGTTTATGCACCCCACAGCAATTTGACATTCATTTCATCAAACACGAGATACTCGTGAAATCCCATCTTACAAATCAAACTAGGCCAACAAAAATAAAGCTACTTGCCAAATTAAAAGTTGAGGGGCGGGAAGAAATCCCCGGCTCGTTTCGAAATATCAGTTAAACTAAATCATATCCAAAGCCAATTACAGACTAAAAGGCAGTAATACCCAAGAAAACAGAGAAGAAAAATAGAGAGAGAGAATGTGTGAAAACCTGTGAGATCTCCAGTGATGAGGACGAGAGAAGGATTGACGACGGAAAGAAGTGGGGTAACCAAATCCCTAAAATCTCGTGCTCTATCGGGATGATGAACGCTGAAATGGAGATCAGAGAGCTGAACCACCCAGACCACATCCTCCGGTCCACCCTTGACTTCAATCGTCTCTCTACGCGGCTTCTGATTCTGGGGGTCGGATCCTCCTCCACTGCTGCTACTCGCAATTACGACTTCTTGTTTGATTGTTTGCTTGGCATAGGAGGACGCGCTGACGAGGAAGAACACAGAGAAGAAGAACAATACCTGCGTGCCCATTTCTCCCCTGCTTCTTCCAATTCCCAAACACACACCTTTCTTTATTTGCCAGTTTATTTCTAGCACTAGCACAGAAGGCATAATTTTATATAAAATAGGAAAGTAAAACATTTGTCTTTGTCAATGGCACTAAGTATCCATTCCTTTAATTAAATAATAATAAATTATATTTTGACAGACACCCCTCCCCTTAAAACAGTATTTTGTAAATTGAAATGGTTGGTTTAGTCAGAATTTATTTTTTTGTTAAATAAATATATGAGAAATTTAATATCATGATTTAAAAATAAAAACTATCATAATTGCAATTGTTAATAAACTTATTTATAAGTTTTTAGTTTCCAATTATTATTGTAATTCATTCTTCAAGTGAAGATGAAGTTCTCTCGAATAAGTGTACTCTTTCAGAACAAGAAATTCTCCAAGAAAATATATGAAGGATATCTTCTTGGACAGTCACCATTGATAAACTGAATGACTAACTATGCACACCTAATTGAGCCATTCTCTTAGGGAATTACAAGGGAGACTCTCTCCCATACAACTCTACCAAGTTGTTGTCCTGCATAATGGCCCGTCTAACGGGCATTCCTTCTCCTAGAGAAACACTCATCCAATGGGGGTTTCTTACCAAACTTATTATGTGCTTAGCCCGAGACAATATCTTACAATAACAATGCATGCATGCCACATGTCCCTCTCACCGATTTCTAGGGGTATTATTTCCTCAACCCAACATTTTCAAGGACTTTCAACTTCTTCCTAACCTTTCATCTTCCAAGCACCCGCACAACAAACAATTCTCTTGAAAAAACTATCATCCTTTCCCTAGACAACTTAAACACACATATTCATACAAATATTTTACCTAGATTCCTCACAGCATCATGCATGTGTCTGACTTAAACATTAGAGGGCACACACAAAAGAAATCCCGTGTGCCTTCTAACTGCTTTCTGTCTTGTAGACATTCTCTCGGACAATAGAGACTCTCCTAGACAACTATAACACTTTTTCTCTTCTCCTAGCAATCCTCCGGTAGTCTCATTCTGCACCTAGTTTTGCCCTAGCTTGAGCTATCCCAGTACAAATTTTACTTGTTATAAAGTTTTGGGCTTTTCATCATGCAATGAAGTATATATTAACATTTTCCCCTTCATCTCAAATTAAGGATGAGGTACTAAACCATGTGCATTCCTATCCAACATAAGATCATTTGAATTCTTTGTTTCCATTGTATTCTCATGGTTTGATATAGTCCCATTATTTGGTACACTCAAAGAACACATTCTCACTTGGAGTAAGGTTGCTCCCATTATCCAATGTGGGTAGAATTAACATTAGAGTATTTCCTATCATCTCTCCCAAGTGGATATTTTAATATCCTAGTATTTTGAGAATAATAACAATTAATTTTTTTGTATTGAAAATATTTTGTGACAAAATAATTAAAGATAAGAGTTGAAATAATTGAGAAATGTGGGAGACAAAGTAGGGTGTTGACAAATAATTAAAGATTATGAAAGAGATTTAGTAAAAAATAATTAAGAAATATGAGAAAATAATTAAAGATAGTAGGTCACTACAATTATACTAAACTTAATTCAATCTTCTATAAATAGAGGAAACTTGAAAGGTTTGAGAACTTAAATTAGAAAGAGAAAGGTTATAAGAAAAAAATATTTGAGAGTGAGAAAGAGATTTGAAAAAGAGAAAGAAAGAAAATAGGAAAAACAAAATATAGAGAAAAATATCAAAAATTATTAGAAAAATCCTATAGGCTGAGTTTAGTAGTTTGTGTGAAAATTTGTGGCAGAAGACATCGTTAGATACGTAAACCAAACTTTCGTTGCAGTATAGAAGAATACCAAAACGCTCTGCGAGAAGGTGAGTTATCTTTAAAAATTTTTTCAAAAATTCCAGAAATATGAGAATGATATTTTAGAATTGTTGATGATGAAATTAGAAGAGAAATGCATGATTGGTATTTATTATGGATTTTTGAGGCAATAAATACTTGAAAATCAAAGAGAAAATGAGAAATAAATAGAACATGGATTTTGAAAATTATAAGGAAATTTTTAGGGTTTAGAAATATTGTTTTAGGAATTATTGTGAAGAGAAATTGAGAAAATTTTATGAGAAAATATTTATTTCATAATCTTGAGGAAATAATAGGAGGAAATGGGAGAAATTAGG
Organism: Diospyros lotus; assembly: GCF_014633365.1. Taxonomy (NCBI): domain Eukaryota; kingdom Viridiplantae; phylum Streptophyta; class Magnoliopsida; order Ericales; family Ebenaceae; genus Diospyros; species Diospyros lotus. The sequence continues at coordinate 16,425,319 of NC_068344.1, forward strand.
AAAATTATAGAAAATTAGAAATCTAATTTTTTTTAAGTAATTATGATACCCAAGGTACGTCAAGGTTCATAATTGAGTACAATTGGAAATCCGACACAAATTTGAGGCAAAATTATGCTAAGGGTAAAATTATTTTTTTGCAAGGTAAGTGGTACTACCCAACTAGATTTAGTTTTATAAAAATGCTTGGTTTGTAAGTAGTTCGACTCAAAATCCGATTTTTATGTAAATAATTTTGTTATGTTGTCATGCCTTGGTGTGAGTATGTCATGTAGATTGCATTTACATGTATTGATGATGAAATATACATTTGAGCATGATCAGATTCACGGTCATACGTTGCATGAGTTTGGGATTATGTACTGACGTCGTTCTTTGCCAAGGGTGCACCCATATACCTCGGTCTGGCAGGGAGACTATAAAAATTGCGGGTAATCTTAAGGTGCAGTCGACCCAAACATGAGAGTTATGATGTTATGTACATTGCATTCATACATGAGCATTAAATGTTTTGTTCTCTTACTTAGATGATTCATCATCTAACTTGGGCTTTGCCTCTAGAATATTCAAACGTTCCAGATGGAGATTGTAGCAGAAATGAGGATGAATGAGGCATGAAATGGCACTTAGAAAAGTGCATGATGAGTTGAATGTATGTTATGTAGCCCATGTATTTAAGTTCTACTACTTTGAATTTTGAACGTTTTGAGGAATGATGATGTATAGTCTTATTTATAGTTAATGATGATGTATAACCTTATTTATGGTTAATGAGAATGTAAGAATTGATTTATGATTAATGTTAAGATGTTAGCTTCGATTATAGCTTCCGCATTTAATATTTGTGTTGATTCTCTTTCGAGATAAATGGATGAAAATTTTAGGATGGATAAGAGCAATGATATGGTTTAGTTTTTAGTAGTATTAAAAAAAAATTATTATCCCAGAATTATCCTAAGTTATAGCGCGCTCGAAAAATGAGGCGTTACAGTTGGTATTAGAGCCAACCCCTGGTGAAGGCGGTTCGATGAGGGCGAGGAGTGATGCTGGGGCTCGAGGGCCTGTACAAGGAGCAGCTTCTGACAGGCTTCTAGGATGGCAGCCCCTTAAGGGGAGAAGATCTGGGATCAATTTCAAGGTCTCATGACGAGGACGTCATGCGCTCAAGAGGGGAGAATGTAATACCCCAAGAGCCTAGAGAAGGGTAGTATATATCGAGGATAAGTAAGGAATGAAATAACACCAACTAGATACCTTTTGGGCTGAATGTAGGTAAAAAAACTCCCGGGTTAAGAGTGCTTGAGCTAGGGAAGCTCAAGGATGGGTGACCCCCTAGGAAATTTGTGTAAGCCCATTAGGGTAAGTTGTTCTGATCCTTCCTATCGCTCGATGTGGGATGTTATAGGTGGTATCAAAATGAAGTATAAGAAAACTTAGGAAATATCATCAGGAAATCTATGAACCCGAGGTTTAGAGAAAAAAACTTAGATTTAGAAATCTCTATTTCGGGGATTGATGATCGAAGTCTTAGAGGTTATGGACTTAAGTGTGGTGTAGTGAAAGTGCATGTCTAGGAAAGTTCTGGCTAAGAAAAGACTTGGTATTTAAGTGTATCCATTTGTGACCCACCTCTCTTTCTTGGGAACTTACCTGGTGTAATATTCAGGAACAAACACTATTCTAGTATACGGCTACTATTCTCAGTAAATAGTGGAAGCCTAATGGAAATTGATACAAGCAAAATGATCTAGCTATTGAAGTTAGGGTCCGATGATGTGATTCGGGCATAAGGTTGACTCGGTAACCATAATGATGGATCCAAAAGATTTAGAGACTGTTGATTTGAGGTCATTAGTCAAAATCCTTACAATGAAAGATAGGATAACTGTGGTTATTGAGGATGATTGAATCATGGATAATTAGTCCGATGTGATAGGGCCTAGCTAATGAGTTAAGGATAGAAGGTAAGGATGTTCGAAGATCATTTAGTGTCTCAGAAATAAGATATGGGATCCAACATATTGGGTCAAACGAGAAGATTAAGATGGCTAAGTGATGGCACGTGAGTTGTGTCAATTGATAAGGTGACAGTGGTGCAACTGATGTGACTCGAAAAGACAGGACAAGGAACCCTCGCAACGTGACAACACTACTAGTTTGATGTTCGCAGTGAACAAATCTGGATCTAAAGACTTACTACAAAGGGCTGATGGATGGCTTGTGGTAAGGTATGGGAGACCCGTCGACCAAAGCGTCATAACAGATCACATGGGAGATGATCAGATGCTGAAGATTTGGAACAAAATAATAGGGTTTATACCTTGTAAGAGGTCCAAGTTCCAATGAACCGGAGTGCGAGTTGTGCCACTAGCTGGTGATATGACTATGGATTTCTGTTTAGATAGCTGTAAGAAATCTTTAGGACAATCATTTATGAAAATAAGGAGCCTGTTAATATGTGGTATAGGCACTTACGGTCGGTGAAAAAATCGTAAGAAAATTGAGGTAATGAGAGAAATACCAGGATGTGTTCTCGGAAGATGTATTGAAATTGTTTCTTGGCAAATAAAAACTATTATTAATAACTTGAGGTTATCTGGTGATCAGTTATGTGTGGCTTGACTAAGGACGTAAATTATTAGATTTTGAAAAAGATGATAATTAAGAGTCAATATTTTATCTCGATTTGATGAATTATTAAACAACTGTAAGAGGCTGAGATATTTATGATTGATATACGATCAAGGGTAAAGATAAGGGAATGAGACATTAAAGTACCCAAAATATAACATTCATTCTATATATTCAATACAGTTACAAGAGATCAAGCCATACAACTACAAAAAAAAAAAAAACAGAGAGAGAGAGCTAAACCCCAAAATGTCGCCAATACTCAATGCTGATAATGACTGCCGAAAATGTCGAGTTCAAGCTCATCGACATCGTCATGAAGAGGCCACTAGATACTGCTAGTTTTCGCCAAGGTGAAATAGAGAAGAAGTCTCTGAAAAACTTGGGAGTAAGGCATGTTCGGGCATAATGAGATAATCAGGCCACTGGATATTACTAGTCTTACCGGGGTGAAATAGAGAAGTAATCTCCGAAAAACTAGGGAATGAGGCATGTTCAGGAATAATAGGATATTCAGACCACTGGCTATCACTAGTCTCGCCACTGTGAAATAGAGAAGAAGTCTCTGGAAAACTAGGGAGTGAGGAATGTTTAGGCATAATGGGATATTCAGGCCACTGGCTACTACTAGTCTCGCTAGGGTGAAATAAAGAAGAAGTTTTTGGAAAACTAAGGAGTGAGACATGTTCAGGCATAATGGGATATTTAGGCCACTGACTACCGCTAGTCTCGCCAGGGTGAAATAGAGAAGTAGTTTCTGAAAAACTAGGGAGTAAGACATGTTTGGGCATAATGGGATACTGAGAGCAAAATAATGGATTTCGATTATCTATGGGTAGTGATCATGCAAGATAGGTCTTTAAATGTCGGTAAAGCTTGGATTAGGTTCTGGAATAGGGTTTGGATGAGGTTGTGGGTGAGACCAATTTGGAACCGGTTGAAGATATGCAGAATGGTTTGCAAAGAGTAAATTCTGCAATAAAGCTACATAAGTTTGTAAGTCGATAACCTGTTGTTGGAGATCGACAACCTGTTGTTCGAGGGAAAAAATATGGGACACATAGCCATAAACATGATCTTGAAGCCGAGCTAGAGCTTCCATAGTGAGTGTAACAGCTACCCCAAATCGGTCACTTACTGGAAGTTGGGCCAGGATTTTGGAGGCATTATTGGCACCAAAGACTTGATGGATGGCAGTAAATGAAAAGATGCTTCCTCATGGCAGAAGTATGGGGAAAAAACACACAATGGGGTGCATCTCATCCTCAGGACTTTGCAAGCACCACATGGAAACCCAGGTCCTGATATGGATTTGAGTACTGGCTAGATCTAACCAGATCTGGGGACAAATCTAATTGGTCAGATCTAAATGGATGGGATAGATCTAAGTGGATTGGGTCGAATTAAATTTAATTTAAGATCTAGATTATAAGATTTCAAAACTAAGGCTTGGAGGGAAAAAATGGCAGACCTGAAAAAGAATACCAACGGCAAGATCCGAGGGTTGGCGGTGGCCTGGAAGGCTAGATGACGGTCGGTGGTTGCACGAAAAGCAGAAGTAGGCGGCGACATAGCCTACAGAAGGTAGCTGGAGGTGATGGCGGACGGTTACAGCGGCGGGGCGCTGTGCACGTAGGAGATCGAGGCCACAGAGGAGACGGCCGGTGGTGGCTATCACGGGGCCGATGGAGTTGGCTGGAGGCGGTCACAGCGATTGCGGTGGAGGCCGGGGTATGCGAGTAGCAGTGGGCATTCATGGAGGAGAAGACCAGAGGAAGAAGAAGAAGAAGAAGAAGAAAAGAAAAAAAAAAGAAAAAGAAAAAGAATTTTTTTTATGGAAAAATGTGTTTTATTATTTCAGAGATTTTGATAAGAAGAAAAAAATTATCCGGACACGCAAAAGTTGAGTTCGATGCTTTATAGTCCCGAACCTATGTTTCAAAGCATGGAGTAACATATATATGTAATCAAGTAGGTTCTTCCTTAGTTATCCAACCAATCTGGTGCTAATATCGAGGATGGAATTTTGAGATTTAGAATATATGGCAAATTTTGAGAACGAAATTTTTATAAAGAGAGGAGAATGTAATATCCTAGTATTTTGAGAATAGTAATAATTAATTTTTTTATATTTAAAATATTTTGTGACAAAATAATTAAAGATAAGAGTTGAAATAATTGAGAAATGTGGGAGACAAACTAGAGTGTGGACAAATAATCAAAGATAATGGGTGAAATAATAGAGAAATATGGGAGACAAAGTAGGGTGTTGACAAATAATTAAACATTATGGGAGAGATTTAGTGAAAAATAATTAAGAAAGGTGACAAAATAATTAAAGATAGTGGGTCATTATAATTATGCTAAGCTTAATTCAACCTTCTATAAATAAAGGAAACTTGAAAGGTTTGAGGACTTAAATTAGAAAAAGAAAGGTTGTATGAAAAAAGATTTAAGAGTGAGAGAGGGATTTGAAAAAGAGAAAGAAATAAAATAGGGAAAACAAAATATAGAGAAAAATACCAAAAATTCCTAGAAAAATCCTATAGGCTGAATTTATTAGTTCGTGTGAAAATTTGTGGTAGAAGACGTCATTGGTTACGCAAACCGAGGCTTCGTCAATAGTGCAGGTGCATCAACTTCAAGCCTGATTCAGCCAGTATCTCTCAAAACTTAAAACATGAAAGTTGTAGATAATTTCCTTGGCTTTCCATTGGATTTTGAATCACCTCAATCGGATCTTGGACAAGAAAGTTATTCCCGAAAAATAAAGCAGCGTGAAAGCCACGCTCACTCGATTTTATGATCGAGTGGGTGTTTCCCACTTGGTCTTGGCTCGACCTCTTGCTCCTTCAACTTGTTTCCTTGATCACTTGCAATCCGTTTTCCCTTTGGGATTCATGTCCATGTCTCACAACTCTTTTAAGTCCCATGACTCTCGTCATCCTTTCAAGTCTCGTGACTCTTTTGTAGCTTTACCTCTCTCTAAATTTGCAGGGCATATCAATTGCTCCCTACTCTTTCGACCAGGAGTCTCGAGTGGAAAAGTATCATGTCTTGTAAACTTTTTGAATATTACTTCTCTTTTAGCTGCTTTATCTTCTACACTTCCTTTCAAGTTTGTTCGTGCATTGTGCCTTTAAATTTTTGGGCTCTTGTGCTTTTTAATTCCTTTATGGAAGTATGAGGTAGATAGACTGATAAGTTCGCTTTCCATAAATGCAGAACTATGCACCAAACAATCAGTTTGATTATGCTCTCAGTTATTGCGTTATACGTAGGATAATAGGCTTGCATTTGTTGTTCCCTTGTTAGGTTGTGAGGAGGACAATGGGCTTGAGTTCATTTTTCCCCCATTGTCGGGCCACAAGCAGGACAACAAGCTTGTGTTGAGTTTTTCCCTCGTTGCCATCTCTTGAGTAGGACAATGGGTTTTGGATTTACCCTTCATTGCCAGGTTATGTGTGGGACAATGAGTTTGGATTTTTTACCCAATTACAGGGTTATGAGTGGGATAAGGGGCCCAAGATCCTTTTTCTCTTATTGTTGCGCTGTAAGTGGGGCACCGAGCTTGAATTTGTTTTTCCCTCGTTACCAGGCTGTAAGCAGGGCAACAAGCTTGAATTCGTTTTCTCCTCGTTGTCAGGCTATAAGCAGGACAACGGGCTTGAATTTGTTTTTCCTTCGTTGCTGGGCTATTAGCGGGGCAACGGGCTTAGATTTGTTTTTCCCTCGTTGTCGAGCTGTAAACGAGGCAACAGGCTTGGATTATTTTTATTTCCTAGAAGCAAAACATAACAAATACACTTTCATAAAGTAATGTGCAAGTAATGAAAATGCTAACATTTTTTGCATGGTTTAGCAAATAAGAGAGTACATCCATTATTTCATTTTGGGGTCGTATCGCTGCCACTGATCATGAGATACACAGGTCACGCACAATTTCTAACAATTTGGTTTCTTGATCTTTCACATAGTCCCTCTTGAATGTGTCTGAAGTTTGCTCCAGTTCTCTCTCCGAGGGCATTGATGATAGATGATTGCCTTCTCTTAAGGGCCTGTCCCTTCGTGGCTTGTCTTGGCAATGGATAAAGTCTCTTCGCTCTTTTACCCTTTTGTGGATAACATATAGCAGGTGCATGCCTTCTTTTGATCTCCTCGAACTTGTCCTATTCTTTCGAGCGTGGGAAACTTCATCAATAAGTAACAAGAGGACACAACAACCCCCATATCATTGAGCAAGGGTCAGCTCAAGATTATGTTGTATGCCGTTGAAGGTGCTCTGACCACCATAAAGTTCGCCTGCCAAGTCACGCTTTGGGGATCCAAGCCCAACGTGATTGGTAACTGAATGGACCCTGCTACTGGGACAGCTTTCCTGGCAAAGTTGTATAGAGGAAAGGACACTTTCTTTAATCAACCATGGGATATATGCATTTTCTTAAAGCAATTCCAGTAGATGAGGTTTACAGAGCTGCTGCTATCCGCCAGGATTCTATTGATAGGATATTTTGCAACAACTACGAAAATTACCATCAGATCGTCATATGGGAGTATTATATCTCCTCTATCAGTAGGAGTGAATGTAATTGGTTCCTCATCATCTCTAACCTTCATCGTTGAATTAACATGGTAACCTTGATGGGCATATGCCTTCCGTGAGGCTAAAGTGTCTCTAGCCAGAGTTTTATCGCCTGAAATAACATGGATGGCTTGGTGGGTTGGTTCATTACCTGGAAGGGGGTCTTGTCTGTGATCCCTCCCCCTCTCTTGTTGTCTTGGCTTTTTCCTTTCTTGTCCCTCATGCCTGTCTTCCCTTTGTCGAGGTTCCCTACCTTCTTCTTTTTCATTTCGTACATATCTTTGCATATGCCCTTCCCAGATGAGCATTTCAATCTAATTTTTCAATTCTCAACACTAGTCAATGGAATGACTACATGTCCTATGATATCTGCAATATTCTTCCTTATTCTTCCCCATGGGATGGTCAACCTTTTTTAGGAGCTTAATGAGACCTAACCCTTCGATGGCTACAAGTATGGCCGACCGAGGTTGGAGGAGTTTGGTGTAATGGTGGAATTGGGGATGAGGTACATCTAATCCCTTAACCCGATTAGAGTCTTCTTCAACATCGCGTTCCTTCCTTTTTCACTCTTTATCCTCATTCCTTCCTACGACTCTCATAACTTTTGTATGGAGCACGTATTTATTTGCTCTAGCAAACAAATCTACTAGGGATGTTGAGGGATCCAGAGAGAGCGACTCCTGAAGTGAGGTCAATTGCGTCCCCTTGAACATGGCAAACACTGCCACCTAGACCGGCAAATTGTGAACTTCGAGGATGGCATTCCGAAATCTGTCCACAAATTGACGCAGAGTTTCTTTATTCCCCTATCGAATGCTAAGCAAGTACGTAGCCTTTTTCTTCCTCCGACTGTTAATCACAAAGGCCTTAATCAATTTTGTTCTAAGCTGCCCAAATGAAGAAATAGAGATCTTAAGTAAACTGTTAAACCATGTTCGGGCATGCCCCGACAAAGTTAGGGAGAAGGCTCGACACATTACGTCATCGTCCCATCCATGCAATATCATCGACTCGTAGTTTGGAATGTGATCATAAAGGTCATCCTTGTTGGAATAGAGGGTGATCTGGGGCATCTTGAATTTCCTGGCCAGTGGCATTTCCAATATATTTGTAGTAAAGGGACATTTTCTGCACTGTTGTTCCTTTGAGGCCGAGATTAGTTTCTTCCATTCAAGTACCTCTTCGACAACCCTTTTCATATCATCTAGTACACTTGCTATTGTTTGGTTTTCTTGTTTGGCCCCCGTTGGTGTACTGGCCACGGTTTCATGGTACCTCCGCCTTTGTGGGCTCTTAGCCCTGTCCTCCATTCGCAGATTATCATTTCTTTTGGGTGCAACGTGGAGATTCTTGTAACACCCCAAATTTTTTGGGCACGTTATAACTTAGGATTTCAGGAATTCTTTTTCTTTTTCATAACACATCCACTGATGCACAACATACAATTCCTAAAAATCCCGATCTCACATTTTCCGCCTAACAAGCCCAATAAACAAATAGCTAAGACATGTGATATAATTACAAATACGGAAGCTAGATCGAACCTAATATGGTACACAACTATAATGCTTTATTGATCATATAGGAAATTGTTTAAAATGTTTACAAGATATATTACATGGACATCATCTCTCGAAGCAATAACTGAGCGTCTTAAACATGATCAAAAATATACTAAGGTTCGCGTCAACTAAATTTCTCATACATACATAAAGTCATGCTAAATATGCAACCAACAACAAAACGAACTTATTCTTCAACTACCTCCTTTCCCTTAGAGCCACTTGTTGAACCTGGAATGTTTGAATATTCCAAAGACATTGTTTAATTAGAAGATGAATCTTCTAGTGAGAACTCCAAAACAATTTATATAAATGCATGAACAGGTATAAAACGTATAAGGAAACAACGAGGACTACTCCGAAGTGCCTCGTGAACCTGTCAACCTCCTCCAACAAAAGCTTTCTCAATCGTGCATCGGGAGGTCCCTAACCATGCCACCCTAGCCCAACCTCATAGAACTCATGCAAGCACCACATCCACTGTCCCTTAGGCTCACAGTCTTCCTCACGAGAGCTTTATCGATTGCGCATGCATAGCACCTCTCGGGAGATATCCAAACTTTTGCTCTCGACCAACAACAAATAGGTACAATATTATGGCCACACGGATTTTATAAATGCAACAGTTAAAAAGCCAACGACATATATTTTCAGAAAAACACATTTCATATATGCAACATGATTTTACATATGAGAACAACAAAGAGTTTGTGTGCAAGAACTTGACAAAACACGTTTCATGCAATAGAAGTCTCTCATAAGAGAGAAAAAAATAGGATTTGGAGTATTGGAGTCTCACCTTGATGCAAGATTGTTAAAATCAAGATTTTAAGTAAAATCGTAAGAGGGTTCATAAAATCGTAAGATTTTACGGATAATAAAAAATACACTTTAATTTATATAAATATATGTTTATTATTACATAATCCTTATTATAAATGAAATATATGTACCTATTTCAAAATTATTTCATCTATCAATTTTAAAAATACTAATAATATGAAATTTCTAAATATTCAGTCAATCATTTATAATCAATTAATCATTCATCCATCTATAATTAAAATTTCAAACAACAAACATTATCATCATCATCAACAAACATTGTTCTTAAATATAAATAAAAATACCAAGTCATAAAAATAACAAACATTGTTAAACTTCTACAACATGTCATTACAAACACAAAATAGAAATTAAAATAAATCATTAGCAGAAAAATTTAAATCTTCATCCAAGTCCAAGCTATGATCATCACCATCATCATCTTCTAAATCAATATCATCTTCAAGTTCAAAATCGCTAGCAAAAATATCATTACTACCCAATTCTAAACCTCCTAAAGACTCCGATGAGCCTTTATCACCATTTTCATCTTCATTGTCATGACTTTCCAAATTTTCACCAACTTCATTTTCCCCACTCTCCATCGGTGCACCATCAAGAATATTTAAACCATTTCCATTAGAGGAATCAATATGGCTAGACTCCTCTATTATCCATTCATCATCTGAACATAGCTCATCAACACCAATAAATGCTTCATTTTGTATGGATTGTCTGTCTTTCAACTTTAAATTATACATTACAAAAACTAAGTCATTCATCTTCTTTTGATGCAAACTATTTCTTTGTTTTGTGTGAACCTGAAACATAATTTATAAAGTTATCAGTTATCACAAATCAATTGTTAGTTTGCATCAACTTTAATGACTAAGTATATTTCACTTACCATCTCAAATGCACTCCAATTTCGTTCACAACCAAAAGAGCTTCATGTCAAGCTCAGCACACGAATGGCAAACCTTTGCAATTCAGGACATCCATCTCCATAAGTGTCCCACCACTCTGCTGGGGCCTTTTTATCCCTTGAACGCTTAGCAAATTCAATAATAAATAACCCTTCTACACCCTTAAATATTTCAATTTGCACATCTATTTTTTCCTTTTCATCTGGATCTCTAACCATTCTTTCAATGCAATTAAATAGTCCCAATTTGATTTCCATATTAACTTTAAAATTTGGACTATAATGATAATGAGGCTTCAAGTAATACGTTGCAGCCATTGCGCATGCAATGGCCTATGCAATTGAAATTCCCATCTTTCATCAACAATCTTCAAAATTGGCTCAAAGCTACATAAAACAATGATAAAATTAAATAAATAGGTGTATGTAATAGAATGCAAAGATTGTAAAATGATAAAATCATATATAGTTAGTAACTTACTTTTTCGTTACATTGTTAAAATTTGTTTTAATATTCTCTCTAGCTTGATCCATCTCTTGATAAAGAAAGCCCATAGCCGATTGCTCATCTAAATCAACCAATCGAAGAACTTTTACCAATGAAAATGCTGCTTTCAGACAATAAATTATATTTTTCCAAAATCTGGAATCTAACACCATTTGTTGAACTTGTTTTCCATCTTGTTAAGAGGCAAACCTACTAGACTTCCATGATTGTGAAGTGAACATTGTTAGATATGCAGTTGCAAAGCGAGTAACAGTTGGTCTTATCAAGTCTCTTCCTTTTGTAAAATGTCTCAACATAGAAATAAGAAGAGTTCTAGAATAGATGTAGGTTGATATCCTCCTAGACTTTGTAATAGTAGTAGAATGAACTTTGAGTTTCTTTTCAAAATCCTCCAATATCAAGTCAATACAGTGGGTAGCACATGGAGTCCAATACAACCCTTTTCTTTTCTCCATTAGTATTTGATAGAATTGAAACGATGTGGCATTCACCAAGAGGGGGGGTGAATTGGTATAATTAAAATTTAAATGTCTTTTGAGAAGCAAAAATACTTTCGTAAGGTGAAGAATAAAAACTTATCAATGAGAAAACAAAGTCAATAGAGCAAGGATGCAAAAAAAAAAAAAAAAAAAAGGAAATGATGAAAAGCAGTGAAGACACAGATTTATAGTGGTTCAGACTTTCAAGCTTAGTTCACTACCTTAGCTATCCACTAAGGATTTTTTAAAATCAATATCACTATCAAACCCCCTACTCAATACGAGCAGGTCCTCTAGTCCTTGACTTGGCAGTGTACAACCTTCCAATTTAATGGACCCTCTAGCTACTGCTAGGACAAATACAAGAGATGAAGTAGAGATTCTAAGAGTACAACTCTTAGTTACAAGTTATCTCTCTTTAAATAAATGATCAAGGCTTAAAAGAATAGAACAGTAAGATATCAAAGCCTCTTAAATGGAAATACAGAGAGAAAAAAAATAAATGCTCGATGTAACAGTGAAGGCACGGTTGTTTTTGATATTCAATCAAATTCAGCAGCCTTCAATGCGTCTTCAACCACCTATTTATAGTTGATGGTGGGCAAGTTCAAAATTTGGACCGTTGTGGGTGGTTGGGCGAGCATTTAATGAGCCAAAAACTAGCCGTTATAAGTTTCTATGAAACACATAGTCGACAGAGAAAATAGGTTAGTCAACTATTTTATCAAATAAAGCTAAGTATAGTTGACAGACAGAAAGAGATAGTCGACTATCTTTTAATACAAAAATCCCATAGTTGATAGATACAAGTGTATAGTCGACAGATGTGAAAATGTGAAGAAAATTTTGAATTTACAGAACAAAAATAGTCGACAGATGAAAAGTCATAGTCAACTATCCGTACTTGATAGTCGACAGATTAAGAAATAGTCGACAGATGCCTCACATAGTCGACAGATCAAACCAGCATAGTCGACTATCCTTAACAGCATAGTCGACTATTCTAAGGCATAGTCAACAGAATGAAACACATAGTCGACTACCCTTTTGAAAACATAGAAAACTTAAACACATCCTCATTTTGATCTTTTTGAAAGCAAGTTGAGATTATCAAAAGTATATTTTTAAAATAAATATCACTCAACCAAACTCAATATTTCTTCTATAGGATTTCATATCTTGCTTCAAAATTCATGTATTACAAATTTGTTTTCTCATTCACAATTCACGAATTAAAAGCTATTTTCTCATTTATATAATCCATGCCTTGCTTCACATTATAAAAGTTATTTTCTCATTTATGTAATCCATATTGTAGAGATTGATTTTCATATAGTCATTATCAAAATCATTTTATTACTAAGAGTAAAATATCAATATCTCACCTACAGCTTTATAATTTGCAGCATTATCAGTTACAACTTACACCACATTCTCTTCTCCTACTTTTTCCACTATCGCATCTAACATCTCACACACTTTGTCAGCAGTTTTAGAAACATCAGATGTATCAATTGAGGTCAAAAAAACTATCCCCTTTGGGCTATTAACTAAAAAATTACAAATTGAATGCCTTTTTTTATCAATCCACCCATCTGACATAACTGAGCAACCTGTTTTTTTTTTCCATTTAGCTCTGTACTCCTCAAGCAATTCCATGGTGCGAGATTTCACTCTAATCTCGTGATAAGAAGGAGGTTTAAGTCCATATCCATATTTGCCTACCAATTCAAGCATCTTTGCAAAGTCAGGATGTTTTATACAATTAAAAGGAATGGCACATGCATAAAAAAAATATAGCAATTTGTTGGCAACATTTCTTTAATTCGTTTTTCAACATATGATTAATTATTATTTGAGTACTTCCAGTTGCACTTGCACACTTCCCTCTTTTCAAAAAAACATCCAAACTAATACTCTTACCCTTCTCTTTTGATGTAATGTGTTGCATCTGATCACCCTCATTATTAGAATCATCAATACCATAAATTATCTTCTTTTTTTTCTTTCAGTAGCTTCAACATTCTTCACCAAAAATTGTCAACATTTCCTTTTTAACATCATCTGGAACATTTACACATGCCTCCACATCTTTACAAGTACAAGGTAAGTGATGCTTAAGGCAAAAAATTCCTCCAAAAAAGATCTTATTACAAAATTTACACTGCACTTTTCTTAAGTTCTTATCCACATCAATGGCATATTGCCATCCTACATCAAACCTATTTCTTGCTGCATTTTTTTTCATAACTTTAGATTTTAAAGACTCAGATGTTGACATTCTTTATCGACTTTTTGTAAATAGTAATCCTGTGAAATGTGATCCAAAATAAATTCAAACTAGAAATAAGGCCAAGATAGAAATTCAAATACATAGTAATTAATTTCCTTTTAGCTAAAACGATAATGGAAATTCAAACCCAATCAATCCACATAGTAATTCAAATTTCAAAGTGATTTTGCAAATTGCAGTAATTGTCCTTTTAACTAAAACATAAACACGTAGAAATAGTAAATTAGTAATTAATACCCATTCACACAGTAATTAATTAATTAGCTTCCAATAAAGAAAACCCACAACCATCACAATACCAATTAAAGCAAGCTGCAACCATAGTCATAAATATAATAAGTGTAACTTCACCATCATCATTCATCAAGTCCAAGCCCACAACAAGCCATAGCCATAAATATTATTGCCTTACCCAATAACATTTCTAACTAAAAACCGCACTATCACACTAACTAAAAACTACACTATCACATTAGAGTCCAATATACAAACACTTGGACTTGGATGCAATCATGCAAATTCAAACAAATAAAATCGGACTTAGCAAGAAACCAAGCACTATCACACTAACTCACTGGAACACTAGTAACTACAGTTATACTTACACATAGGCACATATTGCACAACAACAATCAATTAGCAAACAATTTACATATAATATAGTAATACTCAATAAGTTAATATACCTTTGGCCGCTTTGAGGCTTTAACTTGGAAGTTTGAAGGTGAAGTGGTGAAGTGAAACTTGAAAGAGCAAACAAAGAGGCAAGAGTAGCCAACACCAGCAATCAAATGCAACAGGAGCAAGCACCGCAGCACCAGCAATCAGACATAGTAAGGGGGAACGATGAATGCGATTGATGGAAGAGGGAACGAGAATGATGAATGCGATTGACAGAGAGAACGGAAGGGAAACTCGATCGGGGATGTCGCAGCAAGCACCAGTAATCGGCGATGTTGCACGCAGTAATGGGGAACTCAATCGGGGAGCAAAGGGCTTAGGGTTTGCACAGAGAGAACGGAAGGGAAAATGGGTAGCAGAAAGAATATATACTCTGGTTAAAGATGGAAATATTTTCGTCTCTAACCTGGAAACCAAAGCTGAGTTGAACTCAGTAAAATCAGCTGATTTCACCTATTTTATCGAGTTCACCAAGTCGACTCGCGATCCTAATGCGATTTTACCAAATTTCGATCCTACTTCCAATTTTACTCGTTTTATGCTTCCAAACTCGTAAAATCGTAGAATCGTGTGAGTCAACTCGCGATTTTAACAACACTATCTTGATGGTTTATCTCTTGGAAGTTACGGTTTCACATTAAACAGCTTAGGTTTTTGCATAAAATATGAGTTTTGATAAACCTAACATCCAATATTTTTATATAGGGTTGAAGGGAATTAAGTTTGAGACATGACTGAAAAACTTCAAGGTAAGAAGGCCCTCACGCGCCCGGGAAAGGTGGCCCACGTGCCTTTACATGCAACCCTTCCCTGTGCGTGTAATTCACGCGCCCCATGACAACACTACGTCACTTTCGTATTTCGACCATATCTTCATTATTTTAATTTCGATTCGACCCCCGTTTAAACCTACGAGTCCCTCTCTTCCTCCTCTAGAGGAATATTAAAAAAAATGAACTTACCTCACATTTTTTTTGATTGTTTGGGGCGAGCTTAGGCGAAGACCCAAAACTTTACACTACAAGAAAAATAGTTTTTAGCGACAGAATTTAGTGACAGAATTATTCCATCGCTAATTAGCGACGGATAGCGACGAAATTTTCGCCGCTAATTTTTTTAATTTTTTTTTTTAATTTAGCGATGGAAAACCCGTCAATAAATTTAGCGACGGAAATCCCGTTGCTAAAAAATAAAAAATATTAAATAAAAAAAATTTAAAATTTAGCAACGGGGTCCCCATCACTAAAAAATAATAACAATTAAATAAAAAAATTAAAATTTAGCGACGAGCTAACATCGTTGCTAAAAAATAAAAAAAATTAAATAAAAAATAAAAATTTAGCGACAGGGTTAACCTCGTCGCTAAAACATAAAAAAAATTTAAAGAAAAAATTAAAATTTAGAGACGGGTTAACCATGTCACTAAAAAATAAAAAAAATTAAATAAACAATTGAAATTTAGTGACGGGGTTAACCCCGTCACTAAAAAAATAAAAAATAAATAAATAAATAAATTAAAATTTAGCGACAGGGGCTAAAAAATAAAAATAAAAATAAAAATAAATAAATAATTCAAATTTAGCAACGGAGTCAACCCCGTGGCTAAAAAGTAAATTTTAATTTTTTTTTATTTTTTAGCGATGGGGTTAACCCACCCGTGACTAAAAAAATAAAAAATAAAAATAATAATAATTCAAATTTAGCGACAGGGTCCACCCTGTGGCTAAAAAATAAAAAAATAAATAAAATTTAGCGACGGGGTCCCGTCGCTAAGAAATAAAAAAAATTAATAAAATTAAATAAAAAAATTAAAATTTATCGATGAGATGACTCGTCGCTAAAAAAAAATTAAATACAAAAATTAAAATTTAGCGAAGGGGTAAAAAATAAAAAAAATTAACTAAAGAATTAAAATTTAGCGACGGAATTGACCCTGTCGCTAAAAAATAAAAAATTTAAAAATTTAATTAAAAATTTTACGTTTAAACTTATCATGATAATTTTTACTAACATTAATTTTAGTAAAAATTAAACTAATATTTTTTTAAATATATTACAAATTAAAATGAAAATAAAAACATAATTTTTTAATGCTAATATAATAATTAATAAATTTTTATTTGAATTAATAAAGAAATAAAATTAAAATTAATATTCATTTCCCTTTACTAACATTAATATTAAAATTAATATCATTAAATAAGTTTGAGAAATTTTGGTGTATAAATATAATTCTGAAATATTTGGAAGATAATACTATAAATATATTTTATATACATTAATAAACAAGAAGGCTTCCAGATCGGTTGGCTCGCGCGTAGAACTTGGTCAAGAGAGGTTGAGGGTTCAAATCTGGTAGAGAGTTTGAGATAATAGTTGGGAGTAATATCCCAGCACAGCCACGTGGCGCACATAAGGGGAGGCTGGGGCCTGGCGCGCGTTGAATTTTGAATTTTAGGGTTGAATTTAGCGACGAAAATGAAAATAAAATTAAATTAAAAAAATTAAAATTTAGCGACAAAGTCAATCCCGTAGCTAAAAAATAAAATAAAATTTAATAAAAAATTAAAATTTAGTGACAGGGACCACGTCGCTAAAAAATAAAAAAATTAAAACATGTCCTAAAGTGCTTGCATACCTTCAACATGTTGTTATCTTAATGCTTCATACTCATCCCACGGAACCATACGCAGTGGCTGTAGTGAACTCCCAGCTTGATCAGTGGGGTGTGCCTGTGAGCTAATGTTAAGCAGAGGTAGGGCTGGCTAATACCCTAGTTGTGGATTTGGGGAAGTAGAACGAGCACCTCCCTAGGGTTGAGAGTCTGGGAGAGGTAGAGTTGCTCCATGTGGGTGAGAGTACCGATGAGGTGGGTGCGCTCTCTGTTGCTGAGAGTCCCATGGAGGTGGGTGTGTTTCTACACCGTGAGAGAGAGTTCGTTAATGTCCACGGGTGTTTTCCATATTTTAAGTTAACTTTTTATCTTTCTTCCCATAGGCGGAGCCAATTGTTGTTTCCAAAATACAACAATCTATTTTTTAATCATGGGAGAATACAATTTGTAGGTGGTTGATCACAAGAGTCTTGAGAGTGTAGAGTCTTAAGGCTATCAAGGATCCTAAGAGTCTCGTCACCAAAGTGTCTTGAGTCTTATAGCCCATCCCGAGAGTTTCGTGGCCCATTTTGAGAGTCTTGGGATGGCGTATTTAAGGGTAACGAGCTTTAAGACGAAAAGTGGCCAAGTGGAGGTCACCCACTCGGTTATATGACCAAGTGAGTCCCCACTCGGTCATATAACTAAGTGGGTTGGTAGGTGGTGCTATCTCGAACGTCAATAGTGTAGGTGTATCAACTTCAAGCCTGATTTCAGCCTCGATTCAGCTAGTATCTCTCAAAACTTAAAACATGAAAGTTGTAGATAATTTCCTTGGATTTCCATTGGATTTTGTATCACCTCAATCGTATCTTGGATGAGAGAGTTATTCCCAAAAAATAAAAGTAGCACCGAAGCCACACCCACTCGATTTTATGACAGAGTGGGTGTTCCCCACTTAGTCTCGGCTCGACCCCTTGCTCCTTCGACTTGTTT
This sequence comes from Diospyros lotus, assembly GCF_014633365.1. Lineage (NCBI taxonomy): Eukaryota > Viridiplantae > Streptophyta > Magnoliopsida > Ericales > Ebenaceae > Diospyros > Diospyros lotus. The sequence goes on from NC_068344.1 coordinate 16,443,397, forward strand.
TCTTGATCTCTTGCAACCCATTTTCCCTTTGGGATTCATGTCCATATCTCGTGACTCTTTTAGGTCCCATGACTCTCGTCCTCCTTTTAAGTCTCATGACTCTTTTGTAGCTTTACCTCTCTCCAGGTTTGTAGGGCATATCAACAACAATTAAATTTTATGATATGGGACCTACTTAAGCATGTTCTCTAGTGAAATGAGGTTGCCATAAGAAAAGTTGCAGCGAGGGAGCTCGCCACAAGGAGGTTCACCTTAAGGATCTCACTGTAAGGATCTCGCCTCAAGGATTTTGCTGCAAGGATCTTTGCCTTAAGGATTTCGCTTTAAGGGTCTTCGCCTTAAGGATTTTGCCGCAAGGACCTTCACCTTAGGGATCTCATAGCAAGGATCTCACCTCAAGGATTTTGCCTCCAGGATCTCGCCTCAAGAATCTAGCTGCAAGGATCTCACCTTAAGGATAGTATATATCGAGGATAAGTAAGGAAGGAAACAATACCACCTGGATACATTTTGGACTGAATGTAGGCACAGAACTCCCAGGTTAAGTGTGTTTGAGCTGGGGAAGCTCAAGGATGGGTGACCCCCTAAGAAGTTTGCATAGGCCCATCAGGTTAAGTTGTTTCAGTCCTTCCTATTGCTCGATGCAAGATGTTACAGGTGGTATCAGAGCTGATCCTTGAAGAAGACAGTGCGATGAGGGCGGGGAGTGGCGCTGAGGCGTGAGGGTTTGAACAAGAAGCTGGTCCTGGCAGGCTTCTAGGATGACAGCCTCTAAAGGGGAGAACTGGGACCAGTTATAAGGTCGCCTAACGAGGACATCATGTGCTCAAGGGGGGGAGAGTGTAATACCCCAAGAGCCTAGAGAATGGTAATATATATTGAGGATAAATAAGGAAGGAAACAACACCAGCTGGATACCTTCTGGGCTGAATGTAAACACAGAACTCTCGGGTTAAGCGTGCTTGAGCTGGGGAAGCTCAAGGATGGGTGACTCCCTGAAAAGTTCGCGTAGGCCCGTTAGGGTAAGTTATTCTGGTCATTCCTATCGCTCGATGCAGGATGTTATATTAACGACCTCGCCTTAAGAATTTTGCCACAAGAAACTTCGCCTTAAGAGTCTTCGCTATAAGGATCTCGCCTTAAGGATTTTGCCTCGAGGATCTTCACCTCAAGGATTTTGCCTTATGGGTCTTCGCCTTAAGGATCTTTGCCTCCGGATCTCACCTCTACTTTAAGGGTCTTCGCCTTAAGGATCTCACCTCGAGGATTTCGCCTTATGGGTCTTCGCCTGAAGGATCTCACTGTAAGGACCTTCACCTTATGGGTCTTTGCCTTAAGGATTTCGCTACAAGGATCTTGCCTCAAGGATCTTATCATGAGGACGTTCGCCACAAGAGAAGTCGTCGCAAGGATATTGCCCTGTTTATACTCAAAAATGGGTTAGAAGGCTCATGGGAATCCTTTCCCACGACGACCCTTCGATGCCTAAGTTAGTACCAGATTAAGATAATTTTCACGAAAATCATAAAAATGTAGTCAATGTGTCAAAGTTTTGCCAAATTCGGGAGTCCTATTCATTGTTTGTTAGCTGGGTATTTATAGGACACGATTCTCAAGGATACTTGGTGTTGACACATGTTGCTTATTGAGTGGGATTCTTGGTTTGGATGAGAGGAGGCTCTTGCCGCAAGCCTCCCTATTGTGAGCCCATATGCCTTGTTGCCGCAAGCCTCCTTGCCGTGAGGCCATATGGGATGAATCTTTGCTGCCACGAAGCCCCTTACCTCAAGGTTTACTTGGTTGCAAGGCCCTTGCCGCGAACACTTTCTTATTGCAAGGCTCTCTCGACCACAAGCCCTTGCCGCGAGGTTCGTTGCAGCGAGTCCACCCTTGCCACAATGTCACAAGCACCTCTTATCGCAAGCTTGTCACGAGCTTGCCGCAAGCCCCCTTGCTGCAAGTCTTGCGTCTTAGAGCACACTACCTCAAGCTTTAACATTATTTTTCTTTTAAAATCCTCATTTTTCTCCCTCTGATTCTCATGGTACAACAACAATAGATATAAACTACCTTCCCTTGTACCCAAACCATCCCTAAGACCTTTTAGTCATAACCCAAAATGCCCCACTAGAATCGCCCTTCACCTTAGCCTCGCCTTCACTTGGAATGATGTAAAATAAGAATGAGCTACAAGACCCAGCAAGTATAATATGAAAGATCAAGGCATGAATATAGATTTCAACAACAAATAGACTCATGAAATACCAAGCCAATAATGGCACGGAACAACAACAACCATCAAATGACAAGAGTGTATAATAGCATGAGTCCACAACAGACGTAAAACAAGATGACATGATTCAACAATGAATGGGGACACCATAACTCGAGTCAATAATGGGTAGACTCATCAATGAGGAGCAATGCAACACAACACCACTAACATCATCACATGTACCCGTGCCATGCACCATCCTCATTGCTCGATGAATGATACTATGTTCACCCAGCCCTGCCTCACCTTATTCTGAATGAACATGAATACATGCATATATGCCCACACATCCATGTCACATATAGCCACAAACCCATACATGCATATATGCTCATATGCCCATGCCACACATAAGAATATAATCATACACATAGGTGCACACGCACAACTCTTGAGGCCCAATAACAACTTGCTCAACCCAAGGCCATAACACATCATAATACTGTGGACCAAAGTCCTTCCTCCAGTCAGGAAAATGCCTACTGAGCTTCCAGCATATTAGCCATAACATAATGATACTGTGGACCGAAGTCCACCCTCAGGTTAAGTAAATACCTGCCGAGTTTTTGACATAATAGCCGTAATTGCTAGCTAATACTCCCTTACATCAGGCTTGCGCTTACCAAGCTTGCGGATATATCCTGCGGACAAAGTCCGCCATGCTCATTAATTACCATACAACACAAAAGCCATGACATGCCACATGTATGTTTTCACATAACCACATGCTCCTCGAACATTCTATGCAAATGCCCATACTCAACCATATGCAACATACCCATCTTTAGCACACAAACGTCATGCATTACATAATATTCATATCACATTATATATATATATATAAAACATACTCATGAAATGCTTTTCATACACAAGCTTTCATAGGCCCAACATCGACCCCTTTATCATGTCTATGCATGCACATATATCCCCTAAAATATTTACCCAATAAGTGGAATCAAGATGGAAAACACTTAAGAAATAACTTGAATTCAATAGTGGAAAAACATCATCATCGGTCAACATCCCTCTAAAAACGGTCGATAGTTTGCCCATTTTGGGCTAATCGGTCGACAACTCCTAGGGAATTTGTCAATTGGCAGTGCGTTTGGGGTGAACGGTTGACAGCTTCCAAGCCATCTATTGATCGACAGAACACTTTACAACCCAAAACAGACCATTTTCAACATTACCACATGCAAGCCACACCAAATCCCTTGCATGTTCTACACCCTAACAAAAAATACATCATTCACAATAAATTATAGGGTGGAACAAACCTATTTAAAGATCCAAAAGGCTTTAACAAGAATCATCAAGAATCAAATGAGATTTACAAGGCTTTCTACATAAATATTTTTCAAGAACTCTTATCCAAAAATAGGGACTTTTCATGAACAAATCATCAAGATCTCTTGACTCAAAGTTATAACACTAAGAGGGGAGTTAAAACTTACCTTTTTATCAAAAAGAAAAAGGAAGAAGAACTTGCCACAAAAAGCAATCCAAATATGAGAATTTGCTCCCTTAACGAAAAGAAAGAAGAAGAACTAGCATATGAGAGAAAAGAACAAGAAACTTGTCTTACTATACTTCACCTTTGATTCTTACTTGAAGAAAGCTGCTACAAGAGGAGATCTTGCACTCCAAAAATCAAAACAGAGAAAACAAAGCTCCTACTAGCACTCTCCACCTCCCATGGGGCCTCTATGATCAAGGGAGAAAAAGAGAAGAAGAAGCCACCACCTCACGTAGCACTCCCCTTCCACTGACTTCTCCAAGCTTCCCCAAGCTTCTACTACCTTCCTCTCCCACAGATTTATATTCTAGATGGCTTGAAAAATATTACCTCAGCTAAAATCGATCAACAGTTTGAAGGCATCAGTCAACAACTAGGGGCCAACCTTTATAATTGCTTGACAGACTCAACACCATCGGTTGACAGGTTCCTCTTTTTCTTCCCAAGAACGGTCAATAGGCCACATGAATAGGTAACTGACAGAAGCCACTTTCTCCTCAAACATCCTCAAACCACCTCAAATGGTCGACAACCTTATCACCATCTATCGACCGACAATGTTTATTGCACCAATTGGTCAACAATCTTGCTCTATCTATTAACTACTAGAAGCCATTTCCTCCTAACACCCACAATAGCCCACTTCCCAATACCTCTAACTTGAACTTCTTGATATTCAACATCTTTGCTTCCTCCTTTGACTTCGATTACTCAACATCATATACCTATATAATTTCTTTTGCTTGGCTTTTCTATATTTCACTTCACCTTTTACTTTGAACTTCCAACACCAAATTTAGCCACTTTAACCATCAACATCACATGTGATCATCCACTTAGCCCATAAACCACTAGTAAGCCACAATTAACTTAACATAGCATTAATTGACTCATTACTTTCCATTTATTCTTTCCCCAAAATACTGGGTCGTTACACCTTAAATCCCTAACCCCTACAAGATTTTTCTTAACAAAATGCGATAAACTTGATAGCTTAAGAAGGGGTGAATTAAGTTTTTTTTACCTTTTTTTTTAAAAAAAAAAACTCAAATAACTGAAATGAAATAAGAATGTAAAGATTGCAACACACAAGATTTAAAGTGGTTCAGCTTTAAAACCTGGTCCACTACCTAGGTTTATCACCAAGAATTTTGCAAACACACAGGTTAAGCCTTTTAACTTGAGCATGATGATGTTTTACTTATGCTTACCAAAACAAAAGCACATATAAGATGAACAAGGCATATATAACTTCTATTCTATAAGCTCTAAGCTATCATACACAAATACTACTAATGCATACTTTCACTAATTCTTGAAAGATAAAAACTTTAGAATTCTATTACTCAAATGCATTGAACCTAAACATGAGCAACACTAGGAAGTATTGCTTGGAACACATACAACATTTAAATTCTTTCAAGAAATATACTGACTATATCTAAATGCTTTAAAATAATACCACTTAAATGCATCTTCATTCTTATTCAAGTGATTAACCATTACTCGACTATAAGCCTGAGAAGATGGATTTTTAGCAATTTAACCAAATGTTGCTTGAAATAAAAAAATCCTATACATACTTGAATCAAAGCAACAAACATTCAACTAATAAAATCTTAAATGTTCTTCCATTAATTTTCAGAATATTGAGAACCTTAAGAATCTAATATCAGATATCACATAGGCAATGTAGGCTTTATGAATTAGAGCTAGGGGTGGCAATACGGGTTGGTGGGTCATACTCGTGTCGTGTTGAGACACACATATGACACGTATCAGGCTAACCCGAACATGACCTATTTAATAATCGTGTCAAATTCCTTAAACCCAAACACGACACGTTTTTAAACGTATAACACAACACGACCCGTTTAACCCTTTTAACTAAACGTGTCATGTCACCTATTAACTTGTTTAACCCGTTTAATTTAAACGGGTCATCCTGTGTCACCTGTTAAACGTGTTATTTCGTGTATAATCGTGTTAACTTGTTCAGATCAACCCACTAATCCTTTTAATTAAATGTGTCATTTCATATATAATCGTGTTAACGTATTAGGGTCAACCCGTTAACACGTTTAATTAAACGGGTCATTACGTGTCTAAACAGGTTAGACGGGTTAACCCACCTAAGACACAAAAATAATCGTGTCATAAATGGGTTGACCCGTTTATGACCTGAACCCAATTAACCCCAACCCTAACTCACTTAACTACGTGTTGTGCCATGTAGTGTAATCGGGTCGTGTCCAAAATTGCCAGCCCTAATTAGAGCTTTAGGATCACTGCCTAGGTATATACATATTTACTCAAGAGCAAAATGGATTGAAACTTATTCATCAACTAAAAGCACATTGCTCTAAGATCTGAGAAATGCTTACACATATTTTTAGTACTTAAGATATTCCCTAACCTTAAGTTTACTCTAAGCATCATAAGGTCCATATGACACTCATGTATTATGGATACTTAAAATATCTCTTGAAATCCTAGAGCAACTTATTAACATATCAAGCATAAAAACATAAAAAAGATTACTCACAAACAAAACATATTAAGGTTGTTAGCACAACCTTATCATGAAGGAAAAGACAACTTAATTTCTACAAATCAAAACTCAAGTACCATCTATTGAGTATATGATCTCTTACTTAAACATTAGATATAAAACATATAACAGATTGCTCTTAAACTTTGAGTAATGCTGCCACATAAAACACTTAACATATTATGAGCTCTACAAAAAACTCATGCATTATTATCTTTAGGATGACCCCAAAGAGAAGCATATTAAAAGATATATCAACAAAGCATATGGCTAAAACAAGTTTAACACATATGGAATCACTAATAGATAAATTATACTAAAAGATAAACTTATCAAGGTCCCTTGACCTTATATATTCTCAAGACAACCTTAACATATATTTTATCAAGAGAAGCTTACTATATCCTTAGCCAATATTCTAAATAAGTATAAAATAATTTATATATATATACAAAACATATTAATAAGCTTATGAGAACATAACATAAGAGGACATTAAAGTTTTGGCATAATGTTGTCATCATCAAAACATACATAACATGAAACTCAACACTAGTGATCAAAGAATGTTGATCAATAGGGTTGCCACATTTTTGGAGAAAGAGTTTATTTAGGAGGGAGACGTTGGAAAGAAAGTATAATTGGAAGAGATGTCTTCTGAACCACAAGTCGAGCCTTATGAAGAAGACGATCTAGAATTAGTAGGTCCAAGTAGTGTCATTCCAAAAAAGGTATATAGATCTAGTAGAGTATCTCATCCTCCGGAATGATATTGTTTTATTGTGGAGGAGATATAGGAAGTATTCTTGTGTGGAGATAGTGATCAAGATGTTAATTCTACTAACTACGAAAAGCCGATGTCAAACATCGACTCTAAGAAATGGAAAAAGGCTATGCAGTCAAAAATAGAATTCATGTATTCCAACCCAGTATGGACTCTAGTGGATCCACCTAAAGAAATAGTTCCTATAGGGTGTAACTGGATATGTAAGAGGAAGATTGGTCCTGATGGAAAGGTGCAGACCTTCAAAGCATGATTGGTGGCAAAAGGTTATTATCAAAAGCATGGTATTGACTATGAAGAGATGTTTTCGCTGATCGTTCTGCTTAAATCCATCAGAATGATGATGGTCATTGCCACACACTATGATTATGAGATATGACAAATGGATGTCAAAACGGCATTCTTGAATGGTTATCTTAAGGGAGATATATTCATGGAATAGTCTCGTGATTTTGAGTCTTCCAATGCTAATCAAGTATGCAAGCTTAAGAGATCCATTTATGGTCTTAAGAAAGCCTCGAGATCTTGGAACATTTGTTTTGATAGTGAGATCAAAGAGTTTGGTTTCATTAGAAATTCAGATGAACCTTGAATATCTAAGAAAGTCAATGGGAACGCGCAAGCTTTCCTGATCTTGTATGTGGATGGCATCCTCTTAATGGGGAACGGTGTTAGCATGTTGATGTCAATCAAATTATGGTTGTCTAATAAATTCTCCATGAAGGATCTGGGAGATGTGACTTATATCTTGGGAATCAACATCTATAAAGTTAGAGCGAGGAGATTAATAGGTTTATCCTAAAGTCTATACATAGAAAAGATACTAAAGAGGTTTAGCATAGAGAATTCCAAGAAGGGTTTTATACATTTCAAGCATGGAGTTCATCTCTCTAAGGGCATACTTCCAAGACTCTCGAAGAGAGATAGCATATGGACAAGATTCCCCATGCCTCAGTTGTTGGGAGTATGTTATATTATGTACTAGACTTGATATCGTATATTTTGTGAGTGTCACGAGCAAATATCAGTCCAATCCAGGTATGGAACACTGGACCACAGTAAAGTGTATCCTTAAGTACTTGAGAATGACTAAGGATTTGACACAAGTGTATGGAGATAGTGATCTCCGTGTTGATGGGTTCACAGATTTAGATTCCAATTTTATATGGATGATAGAAAGTCTTTATCCCAGTTGGTGTTGGTCTATAATGTTAGCTAGAAGAGTTGTAAGCAAGAAATAACTACAGACTCTACTATGGAAGTCAAATATATTGTGGTATGTAATGCTGCAAAAGAGGTTGTTTAGATAAGGAAGTTTCTTGCTAAAATGGAGGTGGTTCTGTCCATTGAGGTGTTGATATCTTTAGATTGTGACAACAGTAGGAATATTGCACAGGTTACGGAACCTAGGTCTTACCATAATCCAAACACATAGAGCGACACTTCCATCTAATTCGAGAGATTGTGGCATGTGGAGATGTGTAGCTACAAAAGATCATGATATTGGAGAATGTCACGGACCCATTGACTAAAGCACTATCGCAGGCTCACCCTGATCATCACCTATAAAGGATGGGTATTAGATACTAGGCAAATCCAGAATAGGTTCCTATAAATTAGCATTAGTGCAAGTGGGAGATTGTTAGTGTTAGTACCCTAATGTTAGATTTAGATGGCATCTAACAGTTGTATTATAGGACTAATGATGTAAATGTTGCAAATATAATAAAATATATTTTCATTTTTTAAGGTCATATCTTCATTCATACCTCTCCAATTTATATATATGAATGAGCCCTTAGATTTCTTGATAAAAGTCTTATTCTTTAGTGTAAATAATATGTGACAAACTTTTGGATTAAGAAATTCCTAAAGTGATTCTGAGTCCTTAGAAAAACTAGAAGAGGGCTATAATTAATCTATTAGGGACTGGCACATGGGTTACTATCTTTGATTAGTATGATATACAAATAATAAATGATGGTGATTGCATGCCATAATCCATGGGATGGATATAGTAAACATGTGGGCAGATGTCAGGTGAACATCTACGAAATATGACGCAAGTGACGGACCACATGGCTGAGAAGATCTATGATCTGTCATTGGGTTCAATTATGTTACTAATCCTTAAATCGGAGGCAACACAATTGTCTTTGTCATTGTGTGGTCTCTATGTAGTAACATATGGAGGTAGGTGTTTGCTAATGGGATCCATTAACCTCCAACATGAGGTGAACATCCTATGTGATCAATGGTGGTTGTGATTATATAAACCCCTGGCTAAGGTGCACTTGATTGGAAAAGTGTTTCCAATGTCGGAAGGAGTTCTGATGTGTCATCTCAATCACACCACGCTAAAACTTGGCATTACTATAGAGTTAGTTTGATTAGTCCATGGTTCTCATTCAATTGGGATGTTAGTCGATGGAGGGATTATAGTGCATGGAAAGTGAAAGTTTAAATAGGTTCTCTTGAAGTAAGACTTCATTACTGGTAGGATTGCCTTACATAATACTAGTTGTCACTCAAGGTCTTTCGAGGTACATTGAGGAGATGGAGAGATTCTCTTTGTAAACCAAAGTGTTTAGTTGATGTCAAAGTGTTTGATGTGTCCCGATTGCTACTCAATGGCAAACTTAGAAAGTCACACGCATATCCAAGTGTAGTTGTTGACTAGTGATTTAAAGTCATAATTAAATGTTGGTAATCATTTAGAGTTAATGATGACACCACTAAGAGATAATAAATTGGCTTTTAAATTAATTGGAGCAATTATCAAGAGTTGACAAGCATGTCATTAAGAGTTAACGGGGGCCTCGATTTCATTATGTGATAATGAAATGGCTATTATGTGTTAATGGTAAGCCTAGATGCAATATGTGAAAATTTGGAACAAGGGAACAAAACATGTCAACTGGGCCTGGAAGCGGTCGACCGACTGGTGGCTGAACCAGTCGACAGGTTGAGAACTGGTCAACTAGACTTTGCTGATTGGTGCAAACTAGTTGGTTGTTTCCTCGAAATCAGTCGGCCATTTCTTCCAATGAGGGTTGGGTTTGGCACAATCTCTTATCATTTTTTTACAACGGATTCAGCCATGAGCTAGAGGAAGAACGATGGGGAAGGATGGTGTGCATCTAGCATGCCTCTTCCTCTCTCTCTCTCTCCTAGTCGGTTTTGTCCAATTTGGGTCATTTTAGGGTTTTTGGGTTTTATATATAAGCCTTGAAAAAGAGAAAACGCCTAAGTCTTTACCATTGCAATTGTTACTTAATACTCTCTCGGCCAAAGCACTTTCTCTTTACATCTAGAGCCCTTGATGCCTTTCTTCTTTCTGCTCCCATTTGCTCCTTGATTTCTTCTTTGCTATAGTAGTAATCCAATCCAATAGATAGTTCATTTGAATTTGGAATCCCCTTTGTTTTGAACCCATTATAGCTTAATCACCTACAAGAGGCTTGGCTAGCACATAGGCTTTCTTGTAAGTCTCATCCATTATTCAGAGTGTGGACCAACTAGGACCCTTATAATTTTGAGGGTCGGACTAGCTAGTCATCCAAAATCTATTTGGAACAGTGAGAATGTTCGAATGAGCCATTTAGGAGTTGTCTGTGAGCAACAATTCTACCTCGAGAGGATATCCAACCGCTACATTGGATCCGAAAATCTCCAGCGAGGTATATTACTAAATGCCCTATGGATGGTTTCATTTTGTTATGCATATGGTTGTCGATATCGGGTCTTGCATGGTGATCTTATTTTATTTCCATTGCATTTATTATGCATTTTTAAAAAAAAATTGAAAACTGGTAAAAACCCTTACATGATACACCAAGAGTTGGCAATCTCCTTCACCATTGCTATCACCTACTACCTTAGGCTAGCTTCATCTATCTCCAACACTTCTCCATTCTCCAATCAATTCGATGCCTCTATCTTTGTGATCGCTGACAATCTTCCTCATTTCTATTCTTTACTCAACTCGATGCCTCTATCTCTAAGACTACCAATAATCTTCCTTTTTTTTGTTCTTCGTTCATCCCGACACCACCATCTTCAACACCATTTACAATCTTCCTACTTTTCGTTCTTTGCTCAGTCCAACGTCTCCATCTCTAGCACCATCGACCATCCTCCTTCTTGTTCTTCACTTGGCTCGATGCCATCATCTCTAGCACCACGAGCTATCATGGCTACTACACCGCTCTACTATCTCCATTATCATTGGATTCGAACCCTTCCTTATTTGCTCAGTATATCTTCATTCTCAAACCTTTTTATTCTTCTAAGATCTATTCTATATGATTTTTTTTTCTTTGATTAGGGTTTGTTATTAACTGTGTGTAAAGAAATTTCTTTTTCTATATTAGTTGGGTACTTTATGGAATGTCTATATTCTACGGTCACAACATGTTCAAAAGGATCCCAAACATGTGAGGCAAGACCTTTTAGAATGTAAAGGGAGAATACAAGCAACAATAGAAAGTCATCTAAGATGTCAATTATTAATACAACTAGCAAATGAAACATCCATATATTGTTTGTCATCACTTTATCAGAGTAACATACAACTAGGGAAGTGAAAAGTTTCATATCATTGTGAAGGTATAGATATATTTGAATTCTTAGTCACAATTAAGACTATTTTCAACAACTTAATGTTAAAGAAATAATACTCTGATGCCTACTTTGTTGATTTATATAACACGCTATATTCCATTTTCTCAAAACCATATTCTTGAATTTCACACCAAATTACCTACAAGTAGAAGAAAAAGGCATGATATAGAAGAATGCAATCCCATTATATTTGATTATCATTTTGTTTACATCAGTTTCATTATATATAGTTGGTTTGAAATGCTATTGTATTTGATATGGCAAGGACCCTCCCCTAAAGTGGGACACTTCCCTAAGTCAGTCCCCTATTAGTTTTAAGTCTTTTAATTTTTTTTGTATTTTGAAGTTGATAGTTGTTGGAAAAATTAAAGGTAGAATAGAAACAAAATGATGCTGATAAAAATAATTAAGCTTGAGACGTGATGCCACTGTCCTAAAGGTAGGTTCCAGCACACACAATAATGATTATATCAAAAGCGACTACCCTTAGGATACAACAAGTTCTTCTTGTATTACTAGCTACAAAGCAATAGTAGTACAAGTAGTACAAGATGGTAGGAACAACAAAGAAATAAAACCCAGCAAATGATGATACAAAAGAGGAAGCAATATAAAGTATTTAAGAGTAAAAGGTAGTGAATTGAAGATATCTTAGAGGCTGGATAAGATGTAGTATTTATAGAGGAAAAGCGAGCAATTTCAACTTGCCAACTTCCAGCCGCAATTTCAATAGTGACCTCAAAGTTGAAATTTTAATAGTAACCACAAAATTAAATCCGTGGAAGAAGGTGTTTGAGCAAATGGAAGGAAAGAGTTGTAAACTTGGACAAGCAACTATATTATATATATATATATAATATAAATATCTTTGGAAGAAGGAAAGGGGAGGCTTCTGGAGAAAGGTGGAAGAAGGAAGACTTCAACATCTTTTGAAATATTATAACAATCCCCCACATATTTTAAAAGATTTATAAGAAAGGAAATCATCAAATGCTGGGTTATCTCATTTGAAATGTAATGCATCGTATCTAGTGCTTTTTAGGCTATGAACTAGATCTATAACTAGTAAGTTATAATTTATAGGATTAATGGTGAAATGAAAATTTTCTATGAACCATAATCCTTATCGTAAATTAGAAACCTCACTGTTCACATTACACCCCAACAATTCTTTGTTGTTCATCACAATTTTGCGTTAATAGGCCATGCGTGCGCCTGATAATTCATGAGTGCTCTAGAAATTTAGCCACAAATTTCATAGGAGCAGCCCCACTCCACACTTATATAGGTAAATTCATCAAGTGTATACTGCAATACTATACACCACCCATAAGGGATATGAAATTCATTAAGAGTTTAGCTCAACTGTTGTACATTGCAGTTAATCTGCACTATTTACACCATAGGATGAGACACCCCAAAAATAATAGTGTTTCACCAAGATCAACATATGACTTGTTATTACCTATATGAATCTAATTCATGGGATTTACAATCACATAGGTTGGGCTACCATCACTATTGATTTTTCTCTATTGGTATTAGTCCTATTCCCCTCGATGTTTCATTTATTAATTTTCTACCCAAGCGTTTAGTTAGAGAATCGGCCAAATTCACTTTTGACTTCACATAATCAATGGAAATAATTACATCTCTAAGCAGTTGTTTTATCACATCATGTTTTAAACAAATGTGTTTATTCTTGCCATTGTAAGATTTATTCTTTGTAATGGCTATTGGAACTTAGCAATCACAATGCATAGACACAAATGGTGTTGGTTTCACACCCAACAGGATATCAGCTAAGAAGTTTCTCAACCACTCAACCTCATTACTGACCAACTCTAAAGCTATAAACTCTAATTCCATGGTGGATCTAGCAATGATAGTTTGCTTGGCTGATTTCCAAGTAATAACACCCCCACCAAGAGTGAATATATAACCGTTACTGGATTTTGTCTCATCTGAATTAGAGATCCAGTTAGCATCATTATTTCCTTCTAAATACAGCAAGAAATCCATAATACAAAATACCATAATTCATGGTACCTCTCAAATATTTCATTAGTCTGACTAACGTAGCCCAGTGATTACGATTGGGATTTTGAGTATATCTACTCAATTTTCACACAGCATAAGCTATGTCAAGTCTCGAAAAATTCATCAAATGCATCAAACTCCCAATAATCTGTGCATGCTTAGACTATGATATTGGATTACCTAAATTTTTCTTTGAGTATTAGCATCATAAGGAGTACTCACATGTGTCACATCAAAATTACTAAATTTCTTTAGTAATTTCTCAATGTAATGCTCTTGTGACAACATAATACCATTATCATTCCTTATTATTTTAACTCCCAAGATGACATTAGCTTCACCCATATCGTTCATGTCAAATTTAGATTTAAGAAAATATTTTGTTTTATGTACTATATCAAGAGTAGTACCAAAAATAAGCATGTCACCCACATACAAGCAGATAATCACACAATCACCATCAGTTAATTTTGTATAAGCACATTTATCTATCTCATCAGATGAAAATCTATCACACATCAAGACTTGATCAAATTTTTCATGCCACTGTTTAGGTGTTTGCTTTAAACTATATAAAGACTTACATAATTTACAAACCTTATTTTCTTGACCAGAAACAACACAAGCTTCAGGTTGTAACATATAAATTTCTTCTTTTAAATCACCATTTTGAAAAAGCAATTTTAACATCCATTTGATGTATATAAAGATTGTAAATCAAAGCTAAAGCAAGAAAAATACGAATGGAAGAAATCCTAATCACAAGAGCATAAGTATCAAAATAGTCAATATTTTGTTTTTAAGTAAAACCTTTTGTAACAAGTCTAGCTTTAAATTTTTCAACCAAACATCAGGATTATATTTTCTTTTGAAAATCCATTTGCAACCAATTAGTTTAACCCCAAGAGGAAAATCAACCAAATCCCAAGTATGATTTTGCAAAATAGAATCAATCTCATTTTTAATAGCTTCATTCCAAAATCTAGCATTAGGAAAAGAAATAGATTCTATAAAAAGGTCATTTTCTACAAGATAAGTATAAAATTCATTTCTAAAAGAAGTTTCTTTCCTTTACCTTCTACTTCTTCTCAAATCCTCATTTGAATTTTTAAAATTATTTTGGACAATAGGTGAAGTAGAATTTCCAACAGGTGAAGAAGAAATTCTCTTAATTTTCAAAGGAAAAATATTTTCAAAAAACTCAACATTTTTTGTCTCAATAATAGTATTGCAATCAAGCACATCACTTTTAACACAAGAAATCTACATGCAGTATTATGATCAGCATAACCAACAAACATGCAATCAGAAGTTTTTAACCCTATTTTCCTTTTCTTGGGATCAAGCAACATAACTTTAGCAAGATAATCCCAAACTTTTAAATATTTCAAGTTAGGTGGGTAACCCTTCCAAAGTTCATAAGGTGTCTTACTAGTTTTCTTATAGAGAATATTCTATTTTGTAAGTGACATGCAGATAAGATAGATTCCCCCACAAATTATCAGGTGCAGAAGAACTAACAAGCATAACATTCATCATTTCTTTAAGTGTCATAGTTTTTCTTTCTGCTACACCATTAGATTCAAATGAATAAGGTGGTGTAACTTTATGAATAATTCCTTATTTTTCACAAAATTCATTCAAAAGCACATATTCACCATTTCTATCTAATCTTATTCTTTTAGTTTTCCTATTTAATTGATTTTCTACTTCAACTTTATACGTAAGAAACACATCAAAAGCCTTATCTTTATTTCTAAGTAAATACACTTTAGTATATCTAGAAAAATCATCAATAAAGGTTATGTAATACCTTTTACCACCTCTAGTCATAGTTTGTTTCAAGTTTCACAAGTCAGTATGTATCAAATTCAATAATTCAGTTTCTCTATGAATAAATGAACATGTTTTCTTAGTTAATTTAGTCTCAGCACAAATTTCACATTTATCCATGCATGAATTATTTATACCACTAATCAAGCCAAGTGATTGCATTTTCTTGATGTAAGAAATACTAACACATGTCCTAGTCTAGCATGGCAAATATCATATGAGTCAATCAAGTAAGTAGAAGAAGAAGCATCATTCTTATTCATAATTTGAGCAACGTTCAGAACAAAGAGTCCCTTATGACAATAGCCATTTCCCACAAAAACATTATTCTTTGTCATTACAATCTTATCAAATTCAAATGACACTTTAACCCCCACTTTACCCAAAAGAGCAACAAAAACCAGGTTTGCCCTCATATTTGAAACATGTAGTACCTCTTGCAAAGCTAGAGTTTTCCCTAAGGCCAACTTGAGAAGAACCTTGCCTTTTCCAAGAACTTATGCAATTCTTGAGTTGCCCAAGCACACATTTTCTTTTTTATCCCCTACAGGTATGTAAGAGGAAAAAGCTTTTCTGTTTGCACAGATATGCATAGTAGCACTAGAGTTTACCACCCATTCATTTGTGTTGACCATGAAGTTCACTTGAGAAATGACCATAGCTATTATTTCATTATCATCTACTTCAACCAAATTGGCCTTAGTAGGATTTTCATTTCTTATTCTCTTTCAGTATTGAGGTGCGTGGTGACTTGGTTTCCCACAAACAAAACAATTGGCTTTTTTTTTTTTCTTCTTAAAGTTGGGGTTAGAAACTTTGGGCTTGAAATTAAACTTAGAGTTTTTATTGGAATACTTCTTGTTGTTGCTGTTGTTGTTGTAATTGTTACATTTCCCTTACACCAGGTTGCCTTAGAAACAATCTCATTTGCTTTGGCAGCCATCTGCTCCTTTCGATTTGTGTCTTCGATGATGATGTGGACTGAGATCTAATAGCAAGAGTTGCTTGTGCTTGTGCTTGAGTTGTTGCTTGTAGTCATTCTAAGACTCGGGTAACTTTTCAATCAGCAACCTAATTATAAATTCTTGCCAGTTGATCTTTTCGACTTTTAGATCTTCCAGCAACCATTGGTACTCGTTGATTTGGACTTTGATGTCTTTGATGTCTATCATTTCCCATAGGTAGTATTTTCTAATTACGAACTTTTGTTTGCTGACATCTTCAACCGTATACATGGAGATCATGGAACTCCATGTCTCATTTGCTTCTTTATAAGGACAGTAGATATCAAACAAATCATTAGATAAGGTACTAATAATGGTGTACTTGCATACCTTGTTGGCATGCACCCAGTTTTCCAACTTCTTGTCACCATCTTTAGGTTTGGATCCACTTAACGCGAAGACGACTCTATGTACGTCAAGTATTGAATTTAATCTTTCTTACCACTGCTTGAAATTATTGCCGTTAATAACCTCAATCTTGGATATGTCAGGAAATGCCTTGGCATATGACAATGGTGTGGGTGGAATAGTAGATGAAGCATAGATGGGATTTTCCTCACCATTTAGATTGGTGGTATTGTCAATAGAATTGTTGATATCGGAAGAGGCCATCTACCTTTAGTAGAAAAAATTGAAGGTAGAATAAAAACAATAGTAGTACAAGCTCTTCTTATATTACTAGCTACATAGAAATAGTACGAGGTGGCAAGAAAACAAAGAAATAAAATCCAACAAATGATTATACAAAAGAGGAAGTAATACAAAGTATTAGAGAGAAAAATGTAGTGAATTGAAGATATCATAGAGGCTGGACGAGACGCTGTATTTATAGAGAAAAAGTGAGCAATTTCAACTTGCTAACTTTCAGTTGCAATTTCAGTAGTGACATATATATATATATAATAATATAAATATCTTTGCAAGAAGGAAAAGAAGGCTTTTGGAGAAAGGTGGAAGAAGAAAGAATTCAAAGTTAGAAGGTACTAGAGAAAGGTGAAAGAAGGAAGACTTGAACATCTTTTGAAATATTATAACAATAGCAACAACATTTGAAGGGAAATTCCTTCTTTGATTAGTAACTAAAAAAAGCAAGCTTCACTCTATTCTTTTTGGTGCCTAGAGGAATAATCTAACAAGCAAGATTCTAAAGTCTCTACCTCAAACTCATGACCTTTCTTACTTACAACCACCTAAACTAAGGACCCACCCACTTACTATGCCCATATCTTGTTAAATATATTTTAGTGCCTCATAGAAGGTAGCCTCCTAAGAGGAGCAGACAAGGAAAACCTAATAAGAACAGTGATAACTCTTTTAAAAAAATAAATATAAACTATAAAAACATTAATCAATTTAAGTTTATGTAGCTAGAATTAGAAAAAAGTAGAAGCAAAATTATTTCACACATTCTATTGTGTAACACCCCGCTTTCCAAAATACATAACAACACGAAATATAAACTGACATCATCTAGGGCGTTATGGAAACCCTTAATCAACAGAAGCATAGTATAGAACCTGAAAGCTTAATCAAAGCTAAACAAAGAGGGTTTCCACCAGATTTCCTTTACAAGCACAATAAATGCACATGGCTTTCAATATGCCAAAAACATAACACATCACTATAGGAACAATTGTAGGACACCCACACACACTTCTTACAACCTTGAGTATCCTAGCTACTATTTACAATACATCACTTGGTTTACAAGGGTACATAATGGAATAAAAACTAAAGCTAGCTGCAAAACCCAAAGCTAGCCAAGTACCATCTTTTTGCCCTTGCTTGAACTAAAACCTGGATCACCTGGCACGTCTGATATACCTGAGACGTTGAATGTCTTAGGAGTATGAAACACCCGAGTTAGATAATGACATCTAAATGAGTGACTTAAAAAAGAAGAGTACATGCGTGCAAATGCAATAATGCTATTATAAAATCCACCCATGTGGTAGCAATGCCAAGGTGTTGAAATCACCCTCGCGGTCATCACAGTCACTCCTTGGCTCATCGTAAGAGCATAAGATCACCCATGATATCCCAACAACTAGCCACAGTCACCACAACGAACATGATGTATGACAAAGCAGAAGGAATATGCATAAACCAAGGGAAATATGACATATAAGCCACAAAAGTATGATATGCAAGTTAACAACCATGCACAAGTGAAGCAACAAATGCTCAAGGTGTCACCAAAACATGCAGGAACCACTCACAAGTGAAGCAACAAATGCTCAAGGGGAAGCAAGAAGCATGCAAGAACCACTCACCTTGACTGATTACCTCAGGAAGCACGATTTACAACGAGGGGGAATGAGTTTTATCACAATTTTTTGACTAATTGACACGAACTTCGAGAAAGACTCGTAAACTCTAGAGAGGCCCGTTCTTCCTCAGTTCTCCACTTATTTTCTTCTTCTTTTTGGTAAAACTCTCCATTCTTTCTCAAGAACAAGACCCTTCCATTTGTTTCCCTCAATTTGGCAGATGTTCTCTTTAGAAATGCTTGGAATGATTTGTGAACATACCCATGGCTTTATTTATAGACTTCATGAGCCAATCACACGTTGCCACCTTGTAAGATCATCATGAGACTTCAAATCCTATCTCTAAGTGGCCAATGAATGCTTGCCACATATTCTTAAGGATAAGGTTTGGAGACTTCAGCAAACTTGGAGGCTAAGTAAGGTTTTTTGGCCAATCATGTGATGCCACCTCAAGGGGGTCATTATTAACCATTATGTGACCTTATCTTATCTTCTAAGTGTCCAATGGTTGCTTGCCATGTGTCCTTAAGGATAAAGTTTGGAGACTTTGGAGGCTAAGTCTTGGATTTCAAAATGATCCAAAGGTGGATTAAATGTTATTTGAGATCCTTAATCATGACTTAACTATATTGGAATAAGTTTGGAATCCGCAATCATGACCCCCAAATGATTTAGTTGGCTTAGTTCATTACTTTAATGATCTAGTCATAAAGTTCCAAGAATTACACCTTGGCCCAAATTTTTCAGATAATTGCACTTAAACCCCTTGCAACTTAGTCCCCAGGCCATTTTTTAATTGCATTTTAGCCCCCAAAGAAATGATAAATTATGCTAATACCCCAATATTTTAGGTAAATTACACTTTTACCTGAAACTTCAATATTTACGGATTTGCCACTGATTTAGAAACTGAACTTTTGTTTCAAAACTTCTATAATCCCTTGAAATGACCTATTTCCTCAAGTATTAGAACTTAATAATCTCAAATATCACATCATATTTGAGTTTAAAAATCTGAAATATTACATATTGTTTCTGGAGTATATAAATTATGTAATAGAGAATGGTCAATGAATGTTTTCCACTACACTTGTGCACTTGTATTATCCATTAGCTAGGACTTAGTGTTATCATTTTATTTTGTTTCTATTTAAATCTGCAGCATAAAGCAAATAAGGACGGTGAGTGTTTTGATCTAGTTGACAGTTTGTTGAGTTGGTTGTGAAGCTATGACCAAAACCATATTTATTCTTGCCAACTATTCAGATGTTTAGTTGTTTCTTGTGTTAGTTATGACCGGCTGATACATTTGATAGCTGGGCATATAATACACCTTTTCATAGTGAACTTTCCTTGGAAGTTAGAAGAAGACGCTTTATCACCGATCTGCCGCTATATTGCCTGTTTGCTTATTATTGGGATTATCATCGTTACGCGGTCTATCACTGCTTGTATTTTCAATTTTGACAAAAAAAATAAATCAAATATGAAAATTTTATTTTATTATGCAAAGTAAGAAATCGAACCCATAACCTATTGATGTAAATCTTAATTTATCATAATCTAATCACTTAATCTGTATCCTGAGAATAATCTATTCACTTATTATTATATCTATGTATGGAAAACTGTGAGTGGGCAATTGGGAGGAAAAAAGAATAATATACGAACATTCCAAAAAAAAATTAGACATGAGAAATATGCAAAGAATAGGCATTTGTTTTGGGTCAATTAATTTATATCTTTGCCATAGAGCTTTCACGTATTTGTCATATGCTTGATTGCTGCTGTTCATTTTTAAACTAATTATTATAGACTGTTGCTTCGTTTTGTTGGATTTAAAAGTAGATAATAACATTTATTTTGGTTAATGTGCAGCAAACCCAACCCATATGATGTACAGTGGGTATGGTCCTGTGAGACCTAGCCCGTTTTAAGATGGGTCGGGTCGGATCTTTGCAGGTCTGTCCGGGTTGGCCCATTGACAGCAAGAGTTACAGTTTCAGTACACACTACCCCCAGGACTAACAATAAAATCCAAGACAGACAAATATATCAATTTGCCAAAAACTGCATATGACCAGCAACCATTGCCCCCCACATTCTGAAAAGGAAAGCACAAACTAGCCAATGTTCGAGCAAAATCATTAATAATATTCTTCTGTAAGAGTCCACATGCATGTCAAATTTACATGTGTGTGTGTGTGTGTGTGAAAGAGAGAGAGAGAGAGAGAGAGAGAGAGAGAGAGAGAGAGAGAGAGAGAGAGGGGTAGATAAATTATAAGGAAAACACTTATTCTCCTTTTAGCTAAAAGACAAATACAAAAATTTTGCCCCCTTCTTCATTGTTCTATACCAGGACCCACCTTTGCGTACCCAGACGCGACAAAACGAATGTGATGGATCACAACAAAAACAAAATCTCCCAAGAGTTTATTATATCGGCTTTACTATAATAAACTGGCTGTGTCTTCTAACTGACTATAATGTCATCCAAAACAGCAATGCATTCCCGAGAGATATTCCTGAAATCAGAATTCATAACAGTAGTCATATGTTATTTGATTGAGATGATCAGGAGCAGATCTTAATCAGTTTAAGTCTATCCCTTCAGACAAATACTATGCACCTACTAGCCTCATCCACAATAACACCACTGAGTACCAAATACATAATTGCATCTTTTGAACACACAAGAAGAACCATAACTCCTGCCTTATTCTTCTCCTCTTCCTGAATGAGGGTGGGGGATTGGAAGTAAAAGAGTATATTTAACACTCGTTAAATATCAGAGATCCTAAGGGGTGCTGTTTCTCGTTCATAGTAGGTTGGTGCACTTATTTTTTGTCATAAAACTGGTTGGGCAATCTTAGTAGTCAACGGGGTTGTAGAGTTGACTGTGACGTGATAAGTTTCACAAGTTGAACGGTTGGTTATACTGTGAAAGCAATTTTAATCTGCATTTGTGTGTGTGTGTGTGTGTGTGTGTGTGTGTGAGAGAGAGAGAGAGAGAGAGAGTTATACAAGCATGCCAATGCTGCAATTCATAAACTCTTCAAATGGGCAGAAGGGGTGCTTTCTCGTCATGACTGACTTGATGGCTAGCCTGTTAAAGAATCAAAGGAATAAGCAAGACATGCATGAATCAAATGTGATAAAAAAATATACAAGATGTAACGGAAAATCTTTACATCCTCATTTGCACCAGCTGCCATATTTACGAAGGATCTGTCCTTTGACCTGAAAAATAAATAGTATGACAGATAACTTAGCATTGGCATCACTACATCAACCAATAAACATGCTACCTTTCCTGAATTTTCTTTTTCTTTTACTTCCTATTCTCTCCCCTTGTTTCTGCAGTTAGATCAATTATCTGAGGTGGTAATAGGAGACAATACTAGGACTTTCTGAGGTCAACCACCAGCAATACACATGTACTTAAGAAAGAATATGTAAAATGCAATAGTATTAAACACAAATTTAAATGATCCATTTGACACATTTTCTCAATTTCTACTAACTGTCAACAAACTTGGTATCTTAACAAATGTTTTTGCAGTTATTTTCTCCCCACATCTTTGGGCAACTAAATCATCATAACTAGGTTTGAATGCAACAGACCCAAGGAAAATAACCTATAGTTACTGCACAGAGATTCAACATGCAAAGCTTAATTTTCAAATAAAAAAGAAAAAGAATATGATCCAACTGTATGACAGATGTCATTAACAATGTTTATTGCTGAAAAATAAAACAAAAAAGAAAAGGTACCAAAAGAATTTCCACAAGGCATCTCATTTCATATCATCATCATCATCATCAATTGTACCTTATTCTAACCAAATTACGATTGATGGCATGGTAGTCACTCATAACATCAATTGACTTCTAAAAGCCACACGAACAATATAAATCCATGCAAAAGAACATGAAAAAATTTACACCAGATGCCCTTCTAAATGGACTCCTCTGGCAGAGGAATGATGAGATAAAATTTCAAAACAATCTTAATACAGAAAATTTTCATGAGATGACAGTGAATGAAGATAATTGATATGGCCATATTTCATCACATGGTCGATATTGTGGAACTAACCTATATAACATGGAAACATGACTTGCATCTCAAATGAGAAAGTATAATAAGCTTTGACATTTCCATTTATCTTGTGTCTTATTTCAAGTTATGAATTTTATAATACAGCAAAACATATGTGTTCCCTAATCTATAAGGATGCATTTCAAGAAAACTTTTTAGATCTTTTTGTCTTTTTAATCTTTCCCTTCTCCCTTAGAACTTAGTGAAAGACTATTTTATTAAAGAAATAAAAAAGGAGGTATCATAGTATTTCAACCTAAATTATCTTTTCTATATCCTTCCTGAATTTTCGAGTTCAAAGTGCTAGCGTAGATAATTTACTAAGTTCCCAATTATCCAAAATATTCTAATAAACAGATTACTAGGAGCCCAAGGTGGATTTGCCTTCATGATCCAAAGCTCTTCCTTTCTACCTATTCTCATCTCTCAATCATGAAAAAATATATCCACTCTTTCTCCAAGTTTTTGGCACATGGCAAGCTAAACCCCTCTTTCAAACTATCTTACCAGCCAATATATATTTGTATGTGATTAGTGGAGGATAATGTTATGATGAGAGTTCAAGATCAACTCATTTCAAGAAAAAATCAATTTAAATATCATGGATCAATTGTCCAAAATGATAAATATTATTGAGGATGTTATTATCAAAGAATATACGCAGAATGGTAAAATGGAAAAGATCTTCTGGCATTTTATACAATTGTAAAATTTCTTTAAGTCTATGAGACAAGATGCCAGGAAGTAAAGCACCACCAAATAGGGAAAAATATGAGCATAACTAAGATAACAATGTTATGGTAGGCATGCAACCATACAAGAAACCACAACATTAGAGATGCGGTTATCATAACAACACTAAAGTGGCTGCTATTAAGGAATGCATGAGATATGATTAAAATGGTTTGGTATTGTGTGAAGAAACCCAATCGATGCTCCTGTGAGAAAAGTGAATAGAATGGAAGAAGTTTGTAGTGATAGAGGTAAAAGAAGACAAAAAATAAAGAACTTGGTGAGAAATTCTTAGACATGACACAAGTTGTACAGTAGATACCATCGTAGATAGAAATGATTGATGAGCTTGAATGTATTGAATCAACCTCACCTAGAGGCTTCAAGTTCAGTAGGCCAAAGACTTAATCCCAGAAAAGATTAGTTTAAATATCTCATATCAATTATTCAAAAAGGAAAAAAGATTATTGAGGGCATTACTCATATAATCAAGACAGGATAGTTAAAGAAGTGCTTTCAATATTTTATGTGATAGTAAAATTATTTTAGAACTTTGGACAGTTAAGCATCAACATATGCAAAACTTAAGCTTATGTAACATAAGGATACTGTAGTAAATGAATGACCATAAAAGAAAAGATAGAATTAGAAAAAGATTATTCGTAATAAAGTTATAGTGCCCATTAAAAATAAATATCCATATTTAAGATGGTTCGAACATATGAATGGTGCATGGGGAGGGTGGATGGAATAAAAGAAATTTTTAGTAAAAGAGCTAAAGAAAGTGGCAAGAAAGACAGGAAAAAAAAAGTGTAAAACTTGTAACTATGATATGAGATATAATGACCTTATTAAAGACCTAGAGACATGAATAGAGATGTCTGGCATTCATTTAGCCAATCCCACCTAGTGAGACTAAGGTTTGGTGTATTATTATTATTACCATATATGGAGGTCACTAGGACCAACCAATTAATACTGTTCAATAAAAGTTTGAGTTTAGACTGTTTGGCTACTATGTCTCAAACAATATAAGATTATTTTTAACATGAAGTGTAACTTAAAAATTAAGATAAAGAATCTTGATATTCAATTTTTTCAATGAACTTCACCCCATGCTGTGAGGGGTTTGGTCCAAGAAGAAAATTGGTTAACGTTACCGGTACATAATGCAGGAGATATGTGCCTTTAACTACAAGACCAGGTTTATTCATGCCCCTCTTCAAGGACTAAGCCACCATCCCTTATGATCAAATTTCCTAAGTTTCTGTAATATACACAAAAGTCTAATTCCTCTTAGTCTGAGAGCAGAAGCAGAAACAGAAATTCAATAAAGCCAATTGTTATTTGAGGTACAAAAGGAAGAGAGTATACCTTAGATTATTCTGAACATCCGTCTCCAAACTATCACTTTGTGTTTCATCCTTAACTTTTGATAGAGGTGAAAAGAACTGAACAAAAGAAAATGACAAGTATCCAAAACAAATTGGAAGAGGCAAAAAGAATTGAACAGGATCTAAGCGAGGTACAGAAAATGGTTGAAATGAGAACTCTATCAAAGTACCTGGTGCATTGAGATAAACACAATAGAGATTCCTAGGAGAAAGTTGATAGTCAGAGTATGGCCAAATAATGTGGCAGATGCTATGCCGGTAAAAATTGTGGCAACAGTTGAGGAGTATTTCTTCAAAATCGTATCTGCAAGCATCAAAGGGACTTATCAAGATTAATGCTTAAAAAATATCTCAATAGCGTATTGTCATTTGAGACAGCAAATTATAATGCATCAACATTTGAATGTATGCTTCAGACATCTGCCTAGGGCGTTGAGCTATTTGATTTTGGTAGTAGTTGCAACACATGGCATATAATTACTGATCAATCTACCAGCAGATTGTTAAAACCAGCTCTCTCAGCCCCCAAAAAACCTAACATTGCTTCAGGGAGCCAGTTATGCTTAGACAGCTCAAATTGCATAAAGGATACATTCTAATACTATGGTAGTATCCCTGCAGTTACTGACTCTCTATCTTTTTTTAGTTCTCAGGCTTTCACTTCACACGGTTATAAAACAGTAATATTGGAGTTCATATGCATCACCTGGACAATGCTATCATATGGTCCTACCTTGAATTGAGAAAATCATTAACTAGTGTGTCATATTAATGGTCATTTTTCTATTTATCTTTTCAAGAAGAGAAGATAGAGGCAACAGTTTCTACCTGAGTCAGGTACTTCTCTTATAATCATCAGATAAGAGCAATACACTCTTCTTCAGCATCCAATTTGGAGCTTCATTATTTTGTGAACTACTGGTGGGGTCAAGGGGAAAATTAGGGGGTTAAAGGGTTTCCCAATTGCACAAGGCTCCCTACTTTGCAAGGGAAGGGTAGGGGGCTGTTTTTGAATGCAGTCTTACCCTTGCTTTGCAAAGAGGCTATCTCCATAACTCTACCTGTGACCTTCCAATCACAAGGGAGAAGCCTTACTGTTCCACAGGAAAAATCAATCATGCTCTGTTGACAGAAAAGTTGCTTTGAAGTAGAATATGGCACCAATGGCACAAACTATATTTATAAATTGTACAGTCCTGTCCAGTTACATAAAAGTTGACTGAATACAAGATATGAACTTTATTTAATTCCAAACCCAGTTATACACAAAAGTCTGAGATATCAACATTATTCAACTTGGGGGTGGTTGACTAAGACAGTGTTTGTGCAGATGTAATTCTATTGCCCTAGCCATTCAGATGTAATAGGAAAGCAAAAAGGCACATTATAGAAGGGGAATCCAAATGGATAGAGAAACACTCAAATGTACATACAGAAGCAAAAAGTCAAGTAATCTTACTCCTGAGGAAACCATTAACCAGGTTTCAGAACAGTTTGGGAACAAAATTTAATTTTCCATTTGATAGGGCAGGTTATGGACTGAGAATTACAGCGTGTTTGACCAGACTCATGGTTAAAGGCTAGAGATTCACATAATATCTTACGATTCTTAAATTTCAGGGGGTTTCCCCTCCCTTTGGAGAAACAATGGTCACAACCCACCAAAAGTATAGCCCTCAACTTGGCCCTTAATTTGCTGAATATTCATGAAAAGAAAAGAGTTTCCATATTTGAATTAGATGCCAAGTAGAATTGAGCAAAACTCAGGCAGAAATACTGGCTAAAATTCTGGAAAGATTGAGTCAAATAGAAAATACCAGAAGCGGCAGTTCATGCCTTTCCAGTTCAAGAGATTCTCCATGTACTGTACTACTTTATGGATAGCAACATGAAAAAGATAAAAGAATCAACTACATTCTCATTTCAAATTATCTACTTGCATATCTCAAAATTCTAATGTGCCAGATGGAAGAAGAAAAGGCAGAACAGTAGCAGAAGCTTGTAGAGACTCCATGAATTATGATTTAGGGAAAATTGACAGGTGTGTCTACAATAACTTAAACAAAAATTAATAACGCCATCTGTTTAAGAGAAACAATTATTAAAAAGCAAAAATAAATAAAAAACCAAAAATGATCAGGGAATAAACAGTGGTAATGACACATGAAAATAGTATCAACCACAAATGTGATTATTTCTTTTGACAAAAATGGTAGCACTATAACTAAGCTAAAAAGCGCAGAATGTCTCAGCCATATGGACCTGCATATTTGAAGAAAAATGAGGATAGGATCCCTTGGGCTGCATTGTTGCATATCAACAGCATAGTTGCCTTTGAATGCCCTTGCAAAATATCCAAGCTACCAGGACCTAGAAACAGTTGAGAGGAATGAGATAGAGGGAATAATTTGAAGCGAATAGTATAACAAAATTAGGATAACAAATACGATAACATAAATAACAGTCACAAGTCTTAATGCCACTAGGTACGTTGACTACATGTCTTCTAGACTTCCAACCATTTCCAGGTGAAGTTATATCCTCTATAAGGTCATTATATCCTATGTCATGATTAAGACTTTCCCTCCAAGTTTTATTTGGTCTTCCTCTCCCTCTTTTGCTACAAACTTCCTCCATTTCATTCACTTGCTTCACAGGTGCATCTATCTGTCTTTTTCCCACATGTCCAAACCATCTTCATTGTGACTCCTACATCTTATCTTCCATAAGCACCACTGCAAACTTATAATGTATGGACTTGTTTCTTACTTTGCCTTTTCTTGTATGGGCGCACATCTATCATTGTATTCAAATCTTAGCTATGCTCATATTTTATATATATTGTGCTTAACTGCCCAACATTCTAAGCCATACAATAATAAGGATAGTCTTATAGCCATTTGGTAAAACTTCAATTTAGCTTAAGGGGATTTTACAATCACATAAAATGCTACACATTTCTTCATTTCAATCATTATGCCTTGATTCTAAGAGAAACATCCTCCATAATCTCTCCTTTTTGAACAATTGATATCTTGTCCAAGATATCATAATTGATATTTTTTAAGGACAAACTGATCTCCAAATCTCTCCCAATAGCATCACCCATATTTCTATTTTCACTTAACTTGCATTCCACACACTTAGTTTTTGACCTCCTTAATTTAAAAATTTGGATAATGAGTCATTTGAAAAAAAAAAAAAAAAGATAAAGAAAAGAAAAATGTATTCCTTGAATACTTTGATTTGAGGTAATCCTAATTTACGGTTTATTCATCCTATGAAGTTTGTACAGAAAATCCTAATGTTTGCACAGCTTGTAAATGAAGAAATCAGACAACTATCCCTAGGTGCATATGTAACAGCAGAAGAAATATCTAGGTGCCATCTTATTTTATGTTTTTGAGCAGAAGACTATTTATTTATTTTTAATAAAACTGTAAAGTGTATGCAGATTCTTTTTCATCTAAATATTAAACTTCATAATCGAGTCCATGTGCTGAAATATTTTGAACCTCCACAACCTTCTTCCAAGGAAACTTCTGTCATGACCCTAGGATATTAGAAGGGCAATACTGTAATTGGGCTGCACATTGTTGTAATTCGGTTAGATCATATTGTTGTGATTTGGTTAGATGCCCTGGCTGTTGCTTTGTTTGTTGACCTTCAGTTACAATAACTGAAGAACAACCAGGTATGCCTATAAAAGGCTACTTGTAAGGGGATGGGCATTC
Organism: Diospyros lotus; assembly: GCF_014633365.1. Classification (NCBI taxonomy): domain Eukaryota; kingdom Viridiplantae; phylum Streptophyta; class Magnoliopsida; order Ericales; family Ebenaceae; genus Diospyros; species Diospyros lotus. The sequence continues at coordinate 16,472,258 of NC_068344.1, forward strand.
ATTCAGGCAATTGAAGATTGAATCTTTTCCTCTTTTCCTATTCTCTCTTTTTTTCTCTCAATTCTCTTCTCAACTCTCTCTCTATTTCCAATTTCCCTTGAATAATACCGAAATTACCACTGTCAGATCTGAGGATCTGACAACTTCTAGGAAATTACAAAAGCTTGCTAGACCTCATACAAAATATCCATACCTTTAAAGATGGCAGTTCCAAGAATGGCTAGGAAGTTGAATATTGCGCCATAACCATACAGAAACAAGTTCTGCAGAACATAGAATGAAATTATAAGGCAAATGAAAACCAGCATAGCATTTCAAAATACTGCTTGGGTTTTTATTCATCCCACCACCAAAGGGTGATTTTTTGACAGCTAAATAATGTCAAAGACAGAGCTCTCTGAGAAGCAAGAATATTAGTGTAAGTCAAATAGTCTTCCACAGTTTTTAAGGGTTAAGCAATAATAACAACAAATGAGGCCTCTAAATGACAGGCTCATGATGTGCAAAGGTTTCAGAAACTATCTCAAGGTAAAATATATCAACACAGCATTGAGATGGTGACTGTCCAGCTAAAAGAATAGGCTGAGGTCCACCAAAGAACATACAGAAAGGATGCATGCCACAGTAAAGTGGAAATTGTTAAGGGAATCAATAGCAAGTTTATTTAACATTTAAAACTCTTTTAAAAAAAATTATCAATCTAAAACTCCAACCAAAATGTTTACCACTCGAACTCTATGATTAGATTGTTCTCTCCCCTCCCTTGTTCAAAACGTAAAACTATCAGAATTAATAACTGCTGTATGGTTTTCAAAAATAAAGAAGAAACCAATATGGATTTTTAAAAATAAAGAAACCAGGTGGGGTTTTTTCTAAAATTTTGAAAACCGTATTCAGCCTTATTTTAAAAACCGTATACCAATTTATCGCTTTACATCCCACATGCAAAAAGCATAAAAGTACAACTAAAAACTGCTATACAGTTTTCAAAATAAGGAAGAAATCAAAAATAAGGAAGAAACCACACCAGTTTCTTCCTTATTTTTGAAAACAGTATTATTGGTTTATCCTTTATTTTTGAAAACTGTATAGCAGTTTCTTCTTTATCTTTGGAAAGCGTAGAGCGGTTTCTTCTTTATTTTTTAAAACTGTATTACTGGTTTCTTACTTTGCAACAAAAAACAATCTTAAACATTAAATAAACCATGAACCCGGTTTCTTTAATAGTTCAGTAAACTGGTAACATGATTTCAAGACTTTCAGTGTTTGCAGTTTACTCAATATTTGTTGTTAGCACCAAAATGTTCTTTAAGGAACCAATTTAGTGGTTTTATCATCTCTTCAAAAACTGATAGTTGATTTATCTAATGATGAGTAAATTAAATTAGTTTTTTTTTTTTCGTAAATTAGTTTATTCAATTAGTATTTAAGGTTTTCCTCCAACAAATTCAAAAAATAGATCACACAAATTCAAAGACCATTAAAGACAACTCTGAAAACCCCCAAGGTGTTTTTTCAAATTTTTAGATTTTCTTCATAAACTGTTTTTCCTATTTATTCATTGTTGAATAAATGGTAAAAACTGGTTTATTATCTATGTATTAATGGTCCCTAACTTCTTCAAAAAATCAGGAAAAACAAAATAAAAGTTGAAACATGTGTGAGAAATTGCACCAGTTCTTCTCTATTTTTAAAAACCATATAGTGATTTATCGATTATTAAAGAAACCTGGTTCATGGTTTTTTATGTTTAAGGTTGTTTTTTTGCTACAAAGTAAGAAAGTGGTAAATGGTTTTCAAAAATGTTAGAAGGATGTAGCTTAGTAGTGTTGTACACAGTGCTGTTTCTCTCAGTTGTACACAGTTTGTTTTGAGTTGTATATAAACCAAACGGTGAATAGAGAATTAGATTTAATTAGAATTATTAGTATATATTATATGTGTGCGTTTTATTTTTATAATTAGATTAAGCTCATAAGTTTAAGACCCATTATGCTTATTATAAATAACAAGCTAAGAGAGACTAGTCTCTTAGGTTTTTCTCTCATAATTATTTTCTCATATGGTATCAGAGCCACCGGTGAAAAAAAAAAAAAACCCTAGCCTCGCTGTATATTTTTTTTCCAGCAACCAAAACCCTAGCCATCAAACCCTAACCATCACTGCCCAATACCAAAAACCCATTGTCCGACCACCATTGGATAACACCGCCACCACCATCAGGTTCGCCGTCCCTAGATCGGTCGACCACCGTAGACTCGCCGCCGCTGAACCACCCACGCGCCGCCACACCAAGCTGCCGATTGCTGCCTCCGTCTCCACGCGCCGACGCGTGACAACGCGTCCGCCGACCACTTTTTTCCGACTTCTCCAGATCTGATCGCCAGTGACTCCTCAAGCCACTTCCAGTATCGAAACCCTCACCATGTTTGATTTCAGTGACGTCGTTTTTGCCAGTGTTATTCCCGCTTTGGCACCTATTGCCCCTGTTGCCTCTCAATCCTTTACTGTCTCCAATCTTGGGACAATCAATATTACCACTGTCAAGTTGATAGGGTTGACTAATTATCTCTCATGGGTAGCCTCTGTCAAAATGTGGTTCAAAGGGCAAGGCCAAACGGATCATCTTACCACAAAGGCTGAAAGTGTGTCAGAAGTGAATTGGGCTAGATGGGAACAAGCTGATGCCCAGTTATGTAGCCTCTTATGGCAGTCTATTGATCCTTCCATCATGCAGCTCTTTCGCCCCTTTGAAACTTGTGTTGATGTGTGGAAGGAAGCTGAAGAGTGTTATACAAACGACATCCAACGTTTGTACACTGTGGTTTCTAATATCAAAAATCTCAAGCAGGAGTCGTCCATGGAATCTTATTTGGGGCAGGTTCGGGCTCTTATGCAAGAATTTGATGCTCTTCTTCCTCTCACTACGACCTGCACCAAACAGATTGCTCAACAAGAGAAGTTTTTTATGGTTATTGCTCTATCTAGTCTGAAACCAGAGTTTGATGCCATCAGGCACCAAATCTTGACCAGCTCCGCTAGCCCTACCATGAAGGACTCTTTCAAAAGGTTGTTGAATATGACAGGTGCACATGGTATGTCCTCTTCTTCTCATGTTGTTCCTCCAACCGAATCTTCAGCTCTTGTATCTCAGGCTTCAACCATAAGAGGAAATAGAGAACGCAATAATAATCGCTCACGTCCATAGTGTACCTTTTGTAAGAAACTAGGTCATCTTGAGCACAAATGCTGGAAGAAACATGGTCGGCGAGCTGCTCCACCGATATCATCTACCAATGCAGCTCATGTATTTCAGAGCGATCCTACTCCTGCTCAATCTCCACTAGGTTCGCAATTGATACCTATGTCTACAGCTGAGTATGATGCATTCTTGAAGTTTCAAGCTACCCAGTCATCTCATCCTGGTAATCCCGTTACTTGTATTGTTCAAGGCTCATCTATTAGTCCTTGGATTATAGATTCTGGCGCCACTGACCATATGTGTGGTAATGAACTTCTTTTCTCCCCACTTGCCTATTCTGATACCTTACCTACTGTTACCCTGGTTGATGGCACCAAAACTGAAGTTAAAAAAATCGCTCAAATCGCATCCACCTCGTCTTTCTCATTAAATTCTGTTTTTTATGTTCCTGACAGTCCTTTTAATTTGATTTCAGCTAGCCAACTTACCAAAACCCTTAATTGTTCTGTTATCTTTACTCCTACCTCTGTTTGTGTTCAAGACCAGGGTACGGGGCGGACGATTGGCATCGAGCGTGAGTCACAGGGTCACTATCATCTTGCTGTGCCTAGTTCGCCAATAGCTTGCACCAGTGCCACTTCCTCAGATCTTCTTCATTATCGTCTCAGTCATCCCAGCCTCTCCAAACTAAAGAAATTAGTTCCTAGTTTGTCGTCATTGTCCATGTTTAATTGTGAGTCATGTTAGCGCGGTAAACACGCTCGTCATTCTTTTTCTCGTCGGGTCAATAATAGGGCTGAGGCTCCCTTTTCCCTTGTGCACTCTAATATATGGGAGCCCAGTCGCATCAATTCTACTTTTGGTTTTTCATATTTCATTACTTTAATTGATGACTTTTTCTGTTGCACTTGGTTGTTTCTTTTGAAGAGTCGGTCCAAGTTATTTTCTACTTTTCAGACATTTACTGCTGAAATAAAAACATAATTTGGAGTTTTTATATGTGCCTTCCGTAGTGATAATGCCCCTGAGTATTTTTCTTCTCCATTTACTACCTTTATGACTGTTAATGGCATCCTGCATCAATCTTCTTGTCCTTACACACCTCAACAAAATGGGGTTGTTGAGCATAAGAATCGCCATCTTATTGAAACTGCACGGACGCTCCTTTTACATGCCAATCTTCCCACCATATTTTGGGGCGATGCTGTTCTAACTGCATGTTATCTAATCAATCGCATGCCATCTTCAGCGTTACAGGAGAAAATTCCTCATTCCCTTTTGTTCCCTACACAGTCACTTTACTTTGTTCCCTACACAGTCACTTTATTTTGTTCCTCTTCGTGTTTTTTGATGTATCTGTTTTGTGCATTCTTTTTCACCTAGACAGGATAACTTGCTGCAAATCTTTCAAGGGTATCTTCCTCGACTATTCCCAGTTGCAAAAAGGCTATAAGTGTTACTCTCTTGAGCTGCATCGCTATTTTTTGTGTGCTGATGTCACATTCTTTGAACATCAGTCTTTTTTTTCGGTTGCTCAACCTGATTCACAAAGTCTTCACCAGGTTTTGCCTATTCCTTTTTCTTTTCTTCCGCTGTCCCCCTCGGGTTTGTTTGTCTCTTCAGTGGCGCCTACCCTACCGTTTTTTGGTCCACCTACCACGGCTCCTCCACTTCTTACATATCACATTCGTCCTCATCCTGCTACCGGCGCCAGCATTCCTCCAACCCAGGACTCTCCTGACTCGCTCTCTCCGTCTATGGTCCCTCCTGCCCCGGATCCTAAGCCCGACAATCTCCCTGTTGCTCTACGCAAAGGTACATGGTCTACTTGTAATCCCCATCCTATTTATAACTTTTTATGCTATGATCGCTTGTCTCCTTCTTATAGTGAATTTGTTTCGAGCCTTTCCTCTATTTCCATTCCTAAAACCATAGGTGAAGCTTTGTCCCATCCTGGTTGGCGTCAGGCTATGTTATTAGATGAGATTGACGCCTTACATTCAAATGGTACTTCGGATTTAGTGTCTTTATCACCAGGAAAGACTCTTGTTAGTTGCCGTTGGGTATTCACTCCCAAAGTGGGTCCTGATGGACAGGTGGAACGTCTTAAGGCCCGCTTGGTTGCCAAAGGCTTTACACAAATCTATGGGCTGGATTACAACGATACTTTCTCTCCTGTTGCGAAAATGGTCTATGTTCGCCTCTTTCTCTCTCTGGCCGCTACGCATCATTGGCCACTCTATCAGCTTGATATTAAAAATGCATTTCTTCATGGTGATTTGCAAGAAGAGGTATATATGGAGCAATCACCTGGTTTTGTTGCTCAGGGGGAGTCCAATGTAGTCTGCAAACTCAAGAAATCTCTCTATGATTTGAAACAATCTCCACGGGCGTGGTTTGGCAGGTTCAACACTGTGACTCAAGCCTTTGGTCTCACTCGAAGTGAGGCTGATCATTCGGTTTTCTATCACCATTCTTCTTCCTTATGTATCTACCTTGTTGTTTATGTCGATGACATTGTTATCACAGAGAGTGATCAGGTTAGAATACAGAAGCTGAAGGAACATCTACATCAGCATTTTCAGACCAAAGACTTGGGCTGACTTCGGTATTTCTTGGGTATTGAAGTTGCTCAATCAGGAGATGGTATCTCAATTTCTCAAAGGAAGTGTGCACTTGACATCTTAGAAGAAACTGGTATGATGAATTGCAAACCAATTGACACCCCAATGGATCCGAACATCCGACTCTTACCAGGACAGGGGGAGCTTTATTCAGACCTGGAAGGTATAGGAGACTGGTAGGTAAGTTGAACTATCTTACAGTCACTCGTCCTGACATTGCTTTTGCTGTGAGTGTAGTTAGCCAATTCCTTAGTTCTCCATGTGATTCTCATTGGGATGCTGTTATCCGGATTTTGAGATATATCAAAAGAGCACCAGGTAAAGGTTTACTTTATGAGGATAAGGGACACACAAATATTTGTTGTTATGCAGATTGGGAAGGATCCCCTTCTGATCGCCAGTCAACTTCTGGGTATTGTGTTCTTGTGGGAGGAAATCTAGTTTCTTGGAAAAGTAAGAAATAGAATGTAGTAGCAAGATCTAGTGTAGAGGCAGAGTATCGGGCTATGGCTAATGCAACTTGTGAACTCATCTAGCTTAAACAACTTCTGTAGGAACTCAAGTTTTGTGAAGTCTCCTATGAAGCTTATTTGTGATAATCAGGCTGCCTTACACATTGCTTCTAATCCAGTGTTCCATGAGCGGACTAAGCATTATTGAAATCGACTGTCATTTTATTAGAGAAAAGCTAGTTGAAGATATTATTGTTACAGAGTTTGTTAACTCCAATGATCAACTTGCAGATGTCTTCACCAAATCTTTAAAGGGTGCTCGAGTGGAATATATTTGTAACAAACTTGGTGCATATGATATCTATGCTTTAGCTTGAGGGAGAGTGTTAAAATTATTAGTATATATTATAGTTATTATATTTGTGTTTTATTTTTGTAATTAGATTAAGCCCATAGGTTTAAGGCCCATTATACTTATTATAAATAACAAGCTAAGAGAGGCTAGTCTCTTAGGTTTTTTTCTCATAATTATTTTCTCATAGATTTTTCCCTCCATATCATTCTCTCTCTCTCTCTCTCTCTCTCTCTTCTTCACATGGTATCAAAGCCATAGCATGAGAGAGAAAAATCATAACCTAAGGTTTCAGTGTTACATGATCTGTTCTGTTGTGAGAGATCAGTCTTGGTTCAGTAATCAATATGAACTTCTGTAATAAGAAGTTGCCATCTGATCTGACCTAGAACTGGCGCAATCTGGTCTGTAGATTTGGAATTCATGAGATTTGGTCAGGAGCAATCTGATCTTGATCTGGTCTGAAGTGGTCTGGTCACTTCTTCCCTCTGATCTGTTGATTCTTCTCTAATCTAAGATTTCACACCAGGATTCTGTCTCAGGTGATTCCCACTATATTCAGTTAATTTAATTGTCTCAAGTTTGAGCTATGACTTCCTCAAATTCTGGAGTGGTAAGTTCATCTTCTCTTGTAATTGTACTCATTGCTGTGGAAGTCAATAGATGTTGATTTAGTCCCCCAATTTCACATTTATGAGACCTGTTTTGATATTTGGTCTCATGCACAGCAGCTGTACACTAGTGATATAGTGCATAAATACACTATCATTAGTGATCTGTTCTATATTCAGAGGGGAGATGAGATGTGGCTACTTACTTGGGTCGAATCCAGTCTGCTGTGACAGATTTTAATGTTGTGCTCCCGATTACAGCTGATCTTGTTAAGCAGAAGAAACAGAACGATAAATTGTTTATGGTGCTTTCCCTGGCTCGTCTTGGGGCTGATATGGAGGGTATCCATGCTCAGATTTTTAGCAGTCCAGCTGTACCTACCATGGAAAAGGTATTTGTTAGGATTCTTCATAGCACACAGACCTTTTCTGAGGCTTCAATTGGAGAGCAGTCGGTTCTTGCTTCTTAGACTGATGGATCTTCATCTGAGTCTAGTTCTGGCAGTGGTCATGATAGAGGTGTTGGGCGTGGCCAGGATGGTAAATGACCTTTATGTAATTACTATCATTGCCCTGGTCATTATAAGGAGACTTGATATACGCTCCATGGTCGGGCTCCTAAAGCCAATGTTGCAGCCACTGAGAGTACAGAAGACCAACCCCTACTTATACCATCTCTGTTGAGAAATTGGCAGAGCATCACCAGTTGCAGGTGCCTTGGCAGGCATCCTCTCTTGTAGTTTCTTTTGTCCAGTCTTCTTCTACCTCCACTGTGTCATCTACTGGTAATTCTTGTATATGTCTTTCACATGCCTTTCTTAGTCCTTGAATTCTTGATTCTACCACTTCAGAACAAATTTTTGACAATAAATCTCTACTTTCTCACTTTCATTCATCTGTTTCCCTTCCTCCTATTATTGTGGTCGATGGTTCTAAAACCATTCCCACAAGTATTGATAAGTTGATCCACTTCTGTCTATTTCTCTTAATTATTGTCAGGAACCTAATACTTCTATAAGGGTATTTTTGGTAAGGTACTTATAGGCAGTTGTACTGTAACAAGCTCTTCAAGTTTGTACCTTTGTATTGGCAGCCTCATTGGAGCCAAATTAAATTGCCTGGATTAGTATAAAAACCCAATCCAGCTGAATAACAAATTATCGAAGCATTTTTTCCATAAATTCTTTGTTTCTCTCTAAATTTCTCTCTCTTAATCTTGGTTTCTCTCTCATCTACTTCTGTTTTCCTCTCTTTCTCCAAATCTTTCTCACATTTCTCCCTAAATTCTGCCCTAATTCTCTCAATTAGCAGAGAATTGGTCTTGTCAGATCTAGAGGACCTGACATTTTGGTATCAAAGCAAGTCTTAGGTCACCGATTCAGCTTCTTTCGGAAATTCACCATGGCTGATGGAACTGGGATGAAGCAGTTCGAAGCTCAGTTGCAGCAAGTGAATGAAACTGTCTCTGATCACTTGTGTTGATTTTGGAAGCAGGATCCACCAGAAATCACAATGCAATCCTTCCATTGGACTGGAAATTCGAAGCTTCTATGGATGGTTTGGCAAGAAGACGGGATGGATTCATGTTGATGTTCTCCAAAATGCCTCAGGTTAGTCTTCCTACAGATTTTCCTCCTAAGGAGCGATCTGATCCAATCTTGCAAGGAAATGGAACAAATCTTAGAACAGTTGGTTCTTCTGAACTAGAAATTGAACCTGTGGAAGAAAATGTGGTTACAAGAACAGTAGAGAGGAGGCAGGAGGTACAGGCTGCATCTAATCAGCCTTACTTTCCATTGCTGAAGTTGGAGATTCCGATGTTTGATTGTCAAAACCCTAGGTGGTGGGTTAAACGGTGTCAAAAGGTTTTTACCTAGTATAATATACCGGATCAACAAAGAATAACTGTAGCTTGTGCTTATTTGAACGAAGTGGCGGATGCATGGTTTCAAGGATGGATCCGGTTTTGAGATAATTGTTGAAGAAATTCACAAAATTCTTATATATTCAACACATATTTACAGTCATATTTAAGGTGAGTATTGTCACCTTCATAAGTAAACTATCAATCTATCTTCTAAGGAAACTATCAATCTATCCTCTAAGGAAACTAACTATTATAGAAACATACACAATTAGGAAACTAACTAATTAGGTAACTAATTTATATAGAAAAACACCTGATTGTACATTCTATATCTATATTAGGAAACATAATCTTATGCATTCCTTGGTAAGCCAATTAGTCGAGTAAATCTTCTATTTCCTTTATTCCAACATTTCCCCTCAAGCTGGTGAGTGGATATCCTCCATTCCCAACTTGCCAAAAATCTCTTGAAACCTAGAAGTGGAAAATCCATTGGTTAAAACATCAGCTAATTGGTTTTCTAATATCACATGAGGGATAGTAATGAGTCTACCATCAATTTTCTCTTTGATGAAATGTTTGTCCACTTCTATATGCTTCATTTGATCATGTTTTACTGAATTGTGTGCTATACCATTAGCTAATTTGTTATCACAATATAGATTTATCGATCCACTTTCAATCATCAAATCCTTTAGAATTAGTTTGATCCACAAAAGCTCACAAACACCTAGAGCCATAGCACGAAACTTTGCTTTTGCACTTGACCTAGCTATCCCATTTTTCTTCTTGCTCCTCCAAGTAACCAAATTTCCTCCTATGAAAGTGTTGTAGCCTGTAGTTGACCCCGTGTCTGTGAGAGATCCTACATAGTTAGCATCGATGTATCCCTTTACTATCAGATTACTTCCTTTTTTGAACAAAAGTCCTTTTCCTGGAGTAGCTTTTAAGTACTTGAGAATTCTCTTAACTTCTTGTAGATGCTCCTCCTTAGGATCATGCATGAACTGACTAACTACTCTCACAACATAAGCAATGTTAGGTCCAGTGTGTGAGAGAGAAATCAATCTTCCTACTAACCTCTAGTAGTGCACTTTACCAATGATCATTCCCTTCTTGCTGTCTTGGTTCATTCTATGCTTTGGATCAATAGGTGTACCCATTGGTTTGCATCCAAGGGTACCTATTTCCTTGAGCAAGTCAAGAATATACTTTCGTTGGCATATAAATATCCCTTATCTTGAATATGCTACTTCAATTCCAAGGAATTATTTTAGTTTCCCCAGCTCTTTCATTTCAAATTCTCGAGCCAATTGTGTTTTCAGCCTTAGTTTTTCTTCTTCATCACTCCTAGTAACTATAATATCATCTACAAATACCAATAGGATTGCAATCTTGTCCTTACTTGAGTGTTTCACAAATAAAGTGTGGTCACCATGACTTTGCTTATACCCAAACTGCATCATAGCCTTAGATAGGGATTTTGTCATATACAAACTCTCTAACCTAAGCCATAATTCAGCCACCGTTTCCATCTTTGAAACCTCTCTAAGGACTTTGTCCCCTAAACTTAAGATTAGGGTATTATATGCCTTCTTGATAATTTCTTTCTTCTTTTCTTTAGAATAGGTTTTCGGCATTTTTGACTCTCCATCGAGAGCTTCTTCTAATCCTAGATTACCCAACAAAGCTCTCATTTTCATTCTCCAGAGTCCAAAATCATTAGATCCATTGAACTTCTCAATGTCATATCTTGCAGCAGAGGCCGCGAAATTCATGGCAAGGAATAAAACCTATTGATTTCTAGGGTTCTTGGCAATTCTTGAATGAGTTCCAAGCTCTAATACCAATCTGTTAGGATTAGGAGCGCTAGGATCCTCTCAATTCAACGCCAATCTCACACACACTCACTTGAAATGAATTCAAACAACAAAAATAAGAAAACAGATTTTAAATCAGTAAAAGAATAAGGGAAAGAAACAATCAAACCACAACACGAGACGCGAAAGTTTATCCTGGCTCATGCTGTAGAAATAGCCCTACATCCAACCTCGATCCGAGAGCAATTCCACTAGAAACCAATGTATGAATCAGTACAAGAAATCCCTCTTCACTCTCTATCACACAAGTACACTGCCTTTACTGAGATTACAAAGAACTTTCTTGAACACAAGCTTTTCCTCTCACAACAATTCTCTCGTATTCAAAAAGTAAATGAATGATCATCCTGTGCGACAACCCACCTATGCCTTCTATTTATAGAGAGTTGGGGCGGAAATTACAAGGTTTAATATTAGGCTACACAAAGACTAAAATACCCCTCATAATAAACACATAAGCTAGCCTTTCCCTAACTTAGTTTACTTTGCTACTTCAATCACCTAAGGGATTTCCTGATTTCTTCTAACCTTCTAGATAGTTTACTCAATGCAAAATCCAACAAAAACATAACCGTGTCACTAATCTCTGGAATCATTGAGTTCCAGAGCCAAGACATCACGAGAAAGTCTTCATCATCCCAAGAGGCATATGAAGGATCTCCTTTCTTTGGCCCCGTCCCCAACAAGTGGCTTAACTTCCCCTTGCCTTTCAGAAAAGTCATGATTAATTGAGATCACTTGAGGTAGTTTTTCCTATTCAACCGGTAAGTTGCTTGGACGTTTTGCAATTCACCACTGGAAATCGCTCCCCCACTAATACTGCCCATGACAAAGACCTCATTAGTACCCCCGGAGGATTCTATGGTTTCGGACATATCTCAAGTTGAATGAAGAAGATTGGATCAATGAAAGGTGGATCAATGAAAGAGTTTTGGCCTCAATCGCTCGAGAATTGAATCGAGCTTTGATACCATGTCAAAGAGGCAGAAAAAATAATCCAATCTTATTGATTCAAAGGCTCAAACAGCCATTATATACACGCCTATCACAATAAGCAGTTTCCTAAGTCTAATTAGGAACTTTCCTAATTAGATGATTCCTAAACTACCTTAGGAAATATATACAAAAGGAAAGTATGTATAACTGTGAAATTACAGAGCAAATACAAATCAATCAAATCAGTGTGCATATGCACGATACAATTAGATCAGATTAGGAAAGTAGGGCATCTTCTCGTATTTCTAACATTACTCAGTTTCCTCAAGCTACCTGCCTTCTCTCCATTTCTTGAGAACAAGAAATGTTTTTTTTTAGGGGGGAGGGGGGGGAGAATTGCCAGGAACCTAATACTTGTATGAGGGTTTCTTAGTATTTTTGGCATGGTAATGCACCAAACTAAACCGCCTAGATTAGTATAAAAACCCAATCCAACTGCATGACAAATTATCGTAGCATTTTTTCCAGAAATTCTTTGTTTCTCTCTCTAGATCTTGCTTTCTCTCTCCTACTTATGTTTTCCTCTCTTTCTCCGAATCTTCCTCACATTTCTACCTAAATTCTGCCCTAATTCTCTCAATTAGTAGAGAATTGGTCTTGTCAAATCTGAGGACCTAACAATTACGTATTACATATTCCTAGTTGTCCATATAATCTCATTTATATTAGTTGCCTCACTCAGTCCCCTCATTCTTGTGTGATTTTTTATTCTGGTTCAATTCTTGTGTAGGACTAGGGTACAAGATGGATGATTGGCATCAGGTGTAAGTTTGAAGAGGTTTATCATCTTGCTTTGTCATCATCTATGGCAACTGCTTGTGCTACTACAGTAGCCTCTCCTCTTCAGATTCATTCTTGACTTGGTCATCCTCACCTCTTCAAATTCATTCTCCACTTGTTCATCATCACCTATCCACTCTTCGACAAGCATGTTCGTTCTTTTGATTCTAACTGTCTTAATTAACAAGAGTTGATGCTCCTTACAATCTTGAACACTTCGATATTTGAGGTCCTAGTAGAGTCAAGTCTAGAATGGGTTTCTCTTATTTTGTCGCATTCATTGATGATCAATCTCATTGTACTTGGCTCTACTTGATGAAAGATGGTACTAAGTTACTTTCTTTGTTCACCATTTTTTGTAATGAGATTACTACTTAATTTGGTTGTTCTATTCATATCTTCAAAGTTATAATGCTAAGGAGTATTGTTCTATAGCTTTTGAAGCTTTTCTCTAAGGTATTGTTCATTAGTCCTCTTGTTATACTCCACAACAAAATGGGGTGGTAGAACATAAAAACCATCTCATTGGGACTGCTCGGACTTTTCTACTTTGTATGTATTGTCCCGTTTCTTTCTAGGATGCAACTATCCTCACTTTTCATTATGTGATCAACTGTATGCCATCCTTTGTTTTGAATGCATCCATTCCACACACTTTACTTCTTCCTTGTGATCCTATCTATCCTGTTGCCCCTTGTATCTTTGGATCTACTTGTTTTGTCTTCTCTCACCTCATTGTGATAAATTGTCTCCTTGCTATGTTAAATGTGTGTTTCTAGATCACTCTCGTCTCTCCATCTAATACTTCTTCTTCCCATCTTGATGATGTTCTTCTTCTCCCATCTTTTCATACTCCAGTCCCAATCTTTGTTCCATTATTCCTGCTCCTTTTTAGACTTACCATCCCCGATCTAGACAACCATTTACTCTAGTGCCTTCTATAGTAGCTCCAATGTCTTCTATTATTGATGATGATGTTTCTTCATATCCATGTTTTCCTACAGATGGTGCCATTTGTCCATCCTCCTCCAGTTCTGCCCATGCTCCTATTCTTCGAGGTACACGTTTCACTTAGAATCCTCATCCATTTATACTTTTATGACCTACCATCATTTTTCACCTATCGATTCTGCTTTTCTATCTGCTCTTTCTTCTGATTCTATTCCTAAGATAGATGCACAAGCTCTTTCTAGTCTTGGGTGGTGGCATGCTATGGATGAGAAGATGTCTGCCTTGTTAGTTAATGAGGTGATGTTTACTATTGGTTGTTGGTGGTTGTTTACTATTAAGGTTGGTTTGAATGGCACAATTCATTGTCTATAGGCCCAGTTGCTTACGAAGGGATATGCTCAAATTTTTGTTATAGATTATGGTGGTACCTTCTCTCTGGTGGCTAAGATTGCTTTTGTCCTAAGTTTAAACCTTATCGCTAACCTAATATTTAAATTGTTGCATATGTTTAGGCCAATCATGCAGTAAAGTCTAGCCATATATGAGGGGGCACATTGAGAATACAAATGATAATATAAAAGATAAAATTAGACCTCTATCTACTAGCTTAAGTTTTTAGATGAGATAGTGGTTAACAATTCAACACCAATCATAAAGTTTTAGAGTGGTAAATATTTCGGTTGGAGTTTTAGATTGATAGTTTTTTTAGAAGAGTTTTTAAATGTAATAAACTTATCAATAGCAGTAGACTTGCCTGTTTCTGGAAAACAATTGTCTTCTCCTAGTAATTTAGTGATGGGCTTAAGGTCAATGGGATGATGCAAGTTGGTCTTAGAAATGACGCTCATCCACCCATTTGTGAGAAGGTACTTATAAGGTATGATAAAAAGAATGACCAACAAAGAAATCTCACCTGAAGGTAAATGCTTGTGTCAAATTGGCTCTTCAAAGCATACTCATTAAATACAGATGCCAGTGATGGGATAGTGACCTGGACAAGCCCCACAAGTTAGTGCTGATTGCCACATATATCATATTAGTGAGATGAAAGAACAAAAATTCTAACCAAAAAGAAAAAAAAGCTCCATTAGTTTCTCAACTCTACCAAATTCGTTTTCTGCATTCTTTTCCTTTTGTGTTCTATTTCAGCTTTTGAAAATTTTTCAAAAGATAAGACAAAAGAAAATAACAGTAGTTTATAGTACATGTAAACAATTAAATAGTTTCAGCGACTAAAGCACAACAGGAAGTAGAGTCAAGTCACATGCATTATTGCCAACACCAATAATGCATTAATGCTAAAAATCAGAAAAGCAAACACCAATCTTTCTAAGCACACTTGAGGGTTGTATGTAGGTGCCGACTATACCACTTGATACATTTAGTACCAACAGTAACACCAGTTGGTAACACCAGCACACCAAGGGGATGATACATTTAGTACCAATAAAGCATAATGCCCATTCTTGAAACAAATTATAAATGGAAAAAATCTTTTCCATTGATGCTGCCCATGACAAAAAAATAAAACCCTCAAACGGACAATCAAATAGAATTTAAATTACACCATACCAGCCCAAACAATTAATTGGTTGGATTTGTGTATGATAGTCATGATACCACACTAATTGCTAACATAGCATGACTATCATCATCCCCACCTAGTGGCCTTAAGGGTTGTGATTGCTGTCATTAGTGTGGTATCATGACTATCATAATCCCCATCTAGTGGACTTAAGGCTTGTGCATGTTGTTATTGTTGTGTCATGACTATCATACTCCATATAACCACATCAGAGTTTCTCCTCCTTGTTGCAGAATACTGTGGTGTGACTTGTGTCCATTAATATGGTAACTCTAAGACAGCTTGTGAGCAGTTTATTGCTTTTACAGCAGGTACCGGCCTGGAAACCAGATTTTCAAGACAACTAAACTCCACATGCATATGCAACAGTTCATATTCTTCTGTCTTTCCAATTCACCCATTTGGATTTAACTTCTTTCTGAATTTTTTGTAAATGCCCATGATATTTAAACATGCTCATTGGGAGAAAGACATACTTCTGGTAAATAACCCCTTACAAAAGTTACTTGCATCAGAAATTTATAATATCACAGCAGAGCACCAATACCATGTTTAGAACCCAATTTGTAAGACCAGAACATATCTGCTTGGTGATGTATATTATAATTCTTAGACTGAAAAGAAAAAAAAGAATACCATTTTTCTAGGGTATAGTAAGCTCCTATTTTATTCCAATCCAAATTGAGCACATTTATTTTTCTGCATTTCAGCTATTTCATAAAAGAAGGTTCTGCTTATACAAGAAAGCAATAAGTACAGGGTTTTCTTTGCAAATTCTAGCAATTATAATGTGAACACAGGTTTAGAATTTCTTTTTTCCTTCCATGTCCATGAGTACAACTACCAACATTTGCTGCAAGAAAAATAGAAAATGATAATACATATTAAACAGAAAAAAACTTCTTTCCTTTTTTCTGCTCTGTGGAGGAGGAATGCATACGAATCATCCTAAGACCTAAATGATTAAAAATCATCATCAATTATCTTGTCCTTATCATCATATAACCTTCACTGCAGATTAAAAGTTGTATCCACTATTGTGTCATTATTTCAGAATTTCTTGCCTCTAAAAATCACATGAAAAGTAGCACCCTTCATCTTTATAGGAAACTTATAACTGGAAAAAGTTTGAATTATGATGAACCATTTTGTTGTTTGTTGCTTGATTATTACTGTCCATAATAGTTACCAGGGAAAAAACTGATCCATGAAGAGCTATAGAGAGAGATTCATAATAGCACATGAAAACAGTCATGAACATGTTCATATTTCAAGCAAAAACTAGGCATTTGTAAGAAGGAAAACTTCACCCCTCCAATGCTTGAATGGCTGTAACACACAATAATCCTAGTAGGGACAGGCTCAAAGTTAGCCATGTGCCATGCATTTCTTGCACATGCAGATAACCCAAGTTAGAAACGGTTGAGTGGGATCCACGCATCACTTCCACTTGTATCATGGGGCTTGATCTTCACAAAGGGTTTGTTCCCTTGGTGACCACTGACCACAGACCATCATTATACTGTCCCTGTGGTATGATCTCGGGCCCATGGCAATCTCCTTGAGCACTTACCATGTCATCCTCACCCAGTGGAGACATTTTTTTCTTTTTTTGCTTGGCGAATTAGAGAATATTTAGTCATGGCATTTCCTTACTGCTAAAGCCTTCAGCCTTCTCATTGAAAGACGAGGTAGCTACCCTATAGAGATGTTTCACCTTTACTTCTTGAGGAATAAGATGTTAAATTTTTAACCAACTCATATAAAATCTTAAAAGGATGGGTAACTTTATCTTTTATATTATTACTTTTGTTCTCAACACACCCCTTTACATGTGGTTAAATGGTTAAATTCACCATAAAACTGATCCAAACACATGCAACTGTTCAAATATCAAGGTTCATGGTAAAATTTGAACACAAGAGGTAATTTGTTAACCACCAACTTTTCCAAATACTTAACTATTAGAGTAAGAGGTAATTTTATCTCTATATTATTATTTTTACTCTCAACACAAGGGACTCTAACAAAAAACTATGTGTTGATAGCCATAAATCTGGGATGACTGATAGCTGCAATCTTTGATTGATTGACTGCTACAATTGTGTGATGTAATTCATCCTGATGTAATCTTTCGTATTCCAAATAATATTATAAATATTGGGGGGGGGAGTTGGAGAAAACAACAATCTACAACCCTTTTTTCATCATTCTCTCCTCTATACTCTTCCTACTTATACTTATTTTTCAACTCTATATTTTAACTTTTAAAGAACCAAAAACTTTGTAAAAACTTGTCCAAGGTAAGAACATACATGGTAATCAGTTAAACAAATTAAGCCAAATTACAAGTTTAAATAAGTCAGAAAGTAATTATACAAAAAAAAAATACTATAATTCTATATATATTAGTGCTTCGTCCTCTAAACTTTTTAATTAAGTAATATTAAGTCCAATATTTTTAACTTAATTATGCATAAAACTTTCTAACATAGATACTACAAGTTCCTTTCATGTTTCGTAATATAGAGAATATGAAAAATAATTTCTGAATATTCTAAGGGCCGTGCATAAAGCTCTCTGTTTTGCGAGGGTTGAGGGCAGGTCATTTTTATAACTAGCCTTACCCTTGTGTTACAAAGTAGCTATTTCCACAACTCATGACCTTGCAGTCACAAAAGAACAGCCTTATCATGCTACCAAGCCTCATCCTCAATTTTGTACTATTCTAATATCAAAATTATAATTGTACTTGTAAGACAAAAAAAAAGAAAATGATCATTTTTGCTATATATAACTACAAAGCATATATTCATCTGTTGACATGTCCTAACCATTCATAACCTCATTTCTCTAAAATCCGCTAGGACAAGAAAACAATAGATCACCATGTCCTATACCTGTATCTGACCTCAGTTATTATCTATCACGGCTTGGCTTGACAATATGCTTTCTCCCAATTCCAATATGAATTAGGAAAGCTTAACACGCGAACAAGAAGCGGTAATAGAGAAAAGAGAAGAGTGGGAGCAATCCAGAAAGAAGAACGGAAGGGAGAGTATAGAGAAAGAGAGAGAACAATAAGAATTCTGATTTTCCATTCATGCCTTTCTCTCGTTGAGGGTAGGTAAATATATTCCCAGCACCTGGGAGGAAAGATTCCCCTGCCAGGTGGGGCCTACTCTCATAACAAACTTGAGATTCTCTGTCCCTTTCTGCACATGGCAGAACCGCCTCCTTCTAGAACTTACAATAGAAAATAAAGGCTATTCTACATAAGGAATTACAGCAACAAAACAGTAACTAGCAACAACAATAACAAAGCAGAAAATTTAAATTTTAGGCTTGGAAGGTTCTTCTCGTGACATTATCTGGCTCAAGCATTAATTAAAATAGATTAACCAACTCATAACCTGATTAAAACTCAACTAAGCAAAGCTCCAATGTTTGAAGAAAATACAAAAAAGAACAGAAGTTCAGCATGCAGTCCAATCAATTAAGAAATAAAATTGGTTCAGTTAAAAAAAAAAAAAAAACTCACGAAGATCAATGTGCACAAGTATGCCCCTGTTGCAACTGGAAGCCCCAATGCAGTAGTACCCTCAGGGAGAAAGCGTAATTGATTCACAGTGATTCCAATGAGCAACAGAGCAAGAGCCTCCCACTACAAGAAAATAGTTACTGGGATCATAGTTGGCAGCACCCAATTTGCTTTAAAATGTAGGCAGACACTTGTTGCCAAAACTTCATATAAACTAGCATCTAAATTTAAGATGTTATGATGTTATGTAGATAAAAAGAAATCAGTACAAATCAAACTAACCTGAATTATTGAAAAGCGACGCCTCATTATTATCTTTAGCAAAACGGCAATAACCAAAACCTGAATAATTTTGCAATTTACAAAAAAGATTAACAAGTGAATATATATATATATATCTTTGGGTGGACAGGGGCAGCAGGCAGAAGGTAATTCCATTATCTAGGAAAGCTAATTTCATCTTTGGAAAGAAACAGAATATGCCAAGAGATATGGGTTTATAAAATTAAAGTCAAAGATGAATCATTTAAATTCCGAGATTAAAGCAACTAAGGTAGTTTAAAATCATATCCAAAATAGGATCAATGAAGCTGACTAAATGAAGCCAGTAAGAACTGCATTACCAATGAATATACCAAAAACTAAAACTGGCACCAACAAAAGACATGATATTGGAAGCTTAAAGAAACAACTACATTCAGTTAAAATGTAAAGTAATAGCCAACCCTTGAATCCAATCAAAGCGGCACCACAGTTAGAGGCAGAAATATGAAAGGAACAAGGAAATAAACACTAGGACACAACAATTATATGCACGCACTCATTGACAAAGACATGCACAGAGTATGGAAGACAGAGTGCCTGCCTCTTAACCTTTCTCTAGTTTAAGCATTCACAGAAGCCAACTCTGCATCAACAACAAAATCTCCATTTACCATTCAGACTTAGGAATAATTATTTTTCAGTCCTTTCAGTTTCTACCTCCTTTACAAAGTAACCAAAACTATGCCTTCAAGAATAGTTTTTTTTTTTTATTGTCTCTTATAGAACTTCTAGAACCCTAGCAATTTTATCTTCTTCTGTTTTTTCTTTTATAAGTATAGCCTAGCATTTTTCCCATGACAGTTTAATATCCCCACCATAATGTCATTAATCTTACTTTACACAGTGTAAACAAAAAAGGTTTCCAATTGATTAGTTAGTTTTATTCTGATTTTTTTTTTTTTGTACAAATAGCTTTTGTTGTAACTTAGTTTGCTAACTACCAAGCTACCAAGTCAGTAGAAATATTGGTTAGTTTGACTTCGGGAATTAGCTAGTTTGCCAAGTGGCCTAAGCTACAACATGGTTTCCAGTCATTATGGTCATGGGTTCAATTCATGCCCCATGCACCAATACTTTGGGGGGTTTAGATTCACTTGCACCTTGCACATTGGTGGGGTTGGGATCAAGCTGTAGATCAAACTGGTTTCTCACTTCTACTTCGCGCAACTAGTCAAGACTGGCAAACTACTGTATTCACATCATGCTAGGTCCCCCTGCTACCGTTTTTGCTTAGCTAAAAAAGAAATGATATTTGGGGAACTTCATAAGTACAACCAAAATAGCTGTGAACACAATGCAATGGATTATTGATGTTAATTTGGGGCATGGAATGGCTTGGGGTGGATGGCAGCTCACTAACAGTAAGATTAAGGTACTGTGGTTGGACTAGTGGCAGCTTTGGAATTCAATTAGCAGGAAGGAAGGTATTCAAGGGTTGTGCACAAGGGGAGAAAAAAATGAATAAGGTTTAGTTTTGAGTGAAAACACTTACTGGATTTCAAGAACAGTGTGCTAGAAATCTAGCTAGCAGCTACTTTCTGGTATTGCTATAGCGAAGAATTAGAAGGTAAACAACAGGAGAAGGATCACACGTGGGTAGCTTGATTAGACAGGCTTAAGCAGATGAAATAGGGATTTTTCTCTTGATAAGAACTTAAGCATAGGCTCAGAACAGTGTGTCGATGGTCTGTAATAATGAAAAGGAAAAGAAGAAATCCCACCAAGAGTCCTTTAGGAAGCACCACTAAGGAAGGGCAACATAAAGCATCAGAATAAATATTAAAAGTGGCAAGGGAACTCTCATCTAAGACTCTACTACATAGAGCCATATAATATCTATTCTAATATAAAAAGAAAAACTGGTGTTACCATCCACTGAAGCTCTGACATGATTTTTAATTCTAAAAATGCCCTTCATGTGTTCTCCCAGAGAGAGAGAGACTGCAATCTCCAAATAACTTCCAACACAAGTAATTTCCAATAACTTCCCAGTAAAACATAAATAACTTTCCATAACTTCATACATACATAAGTAACTTCCCACAAAACATATATAACCTCCCACATATAAATAACTTCTCACTAAAAATTAGAATATATAATCCATTTATTAACTTGCAAGCGCATGAACACATACTATAGCCCTGCACCTAGAACTTAACCCAACCAAGCAAATTTAGGAGTGAAACCCACCTAACATGACTGTATAATTCTTTAAAAGATTGGATTCAGAAACTGCCTTTCCCACTTTCATGTCATTATGCTCTGCATCAGCTTCATTGACTAACAGGTGTTCACCATAACTAAGATTTTATTAATTTAATATCATGGATGAATCAAGAGAAGTGAGCGCACTTATATCAAGAATCCCAGCCCAAAAGAAAGCTGAAAAAGAGGCATTGATATGTTGCCAGTCTACACATAATGATGTCAGAAACAAGTTTGCTACTTAGTGAGACTACGATATAAAAGCAGCTACTAGAATTCCACCTGGTAATCTCCTTCTCTAATTCAGCCCAAGAATTTTATTCCTTGTTTCAAGTGACCAGAATGTTCAACAGTGTCTATTTTGGAATACAAAAGGATTAAGAGTAAAAAAATTCCCCAAGTGAGAAATGTGCAATTCGAACAGACATTTCTCATGCAATCTAATTATTTCATAGATAATGCATAATCCTGGGATATATGAGGTTATCGATCAATGTGATGTGGCCCCTTAGAATAGGATCTCATATAATAGGGCAATTCAATCCAAAATCCCTACTGTCAGCACTAGGAAGATGATATTTCTTCCTGCCTTTCCCACCTATTTTGAAAAATTGAATGGGCTTCTTTAAGGGTGGAAGAGAACCCAAAGATCTTCACAATACAACCCAGGTTTTGAATAAATTCTCTGATGATCCATTTCCATTCCTGAATGAAGTTTAAATACAGAAGTTACAACCATATGACAATTAACTGTCTCCAGAAAACCAGGGTCAAGAGAATAACTGTCTTCCCTGGACATAACTAACACAAGAACTAGAAATACACAGCAAATAAAAAATACATAGTATTAATATTTAACTAACTTAGTCATGCTTTATTTCTATGGAAATATTTTTTTCCCCCTGCTGCTGGTTGCTTATTCTGCTTCATGCTGTCCATATCTTCTGGACCTGTAACAGTGGACAGGAAGAAATCTCATCTTCCTATTGCTGACAATAAGGATTCTGGATTGAATCACCCTATTATGAGATCCTATTCTAAGGGACCACAACATTTGGTATCAGAGCCAATCAACATGGGCGAAAATTCCTTCCAACAGAAATTTAAGGCTTTTCTGCAGATGATCAAGAAGATCGAGCAGAATTTGTTGCCAGATTTGAAGCCTTACCAGCACAGCTCCCTTCTTCCCATGGTGGAGAATCCAGCAGCAGCCATCAACAACCTGCTGATGGACAAGGATCAGATTCTGATAAGACTGATGGCTGCACTTGCGTTCCACATTATTCCAAGCTCAATTTCCCTCGCTTCAATGGCGGCAAAGATCCCTTGGGCTGGCTTAGTAGGCATGAGCATTTCTTCTGCCATCAGCTTACACCAGAAGAGGAGAAGGTCGGATTGGCCTCATTCCACTTGGAAGGGGATGCTCAGTTATGGTTTTTGAAGTTGGAAAGAGATCGGCCTGTCCTATCTTGGGAGACCTTCAAGCAACAATGCCATGTGCGTTTTGGTCCTCCTATATGCAGCAACAAGCTTGGGGAGTTGGCTAAATTAGAACAGGTGGGCTCTATTGAGGATTATCAACGATGGTTTGAGCAATTATCTGCTCAGGCTGGCATGCTGACTTCAAAGCAAGAAGTGCAGATCTTCTTAAGCGGTTCACAGGATTACATCACTGTTGAAGGGGAGTTACACCATCTTGCAGATCTAACTACTGCCATGTGCCTTGCTAGTCTTTATAAGAGACGCACCAGTTGGGGACGGCAACCTGTTGTCCCTCCTCTACTGGCATTGGTAAATAGCAATTCTAACAATACCAATCGCTTGGTGCAACATCTTAGCAAGGCTGAATTAGATGAAAGAAAGGCCAAGAATTTATGTTTTCATTGTGATGAGGTCTTTACACAAGGACACCGTTTTAAGCACCTGTTTTGGATTGAAACCATGGAAGAGCCGCTGGTGACAGAACTTCACACTTGAGGACACGTGTGATTTGAAGGCAGGGAGTACTGTTACGGGTCCAGAAGACACAGACAGCATGAAGCAGAATAAGTGACCAGCAGCAGATTCTTTCTTGGAAAAAAATATTCCTGTAGAAATAAAGCATGACTAAGTTAGTTAATACTATGACTATGTATTTTTTATTTGCTGCGTATTTGTATTTCTTCTGGTAGTTATGTCCAGGGAAGACAGTTATTCTTTTAATCCTAGTTTTCTGGAGACAGTTATTGTCATATGGTTGCAACCTTTGTATTTAAACTGCATTCAGGAATGGAAAAGGATCATCAGAGAAGTTATTCAAAACCTGGGCTGTATTGTGAAGATCTTTGGGTCCTCTTCCACCCTTAAACGAGCCCATTCAATTTGTCAAAATGTGGGAAAAGCAGGAAGAAATCTCATCTTCCTAGTGCTAACAGTAAGGATTTTGGATTGAATAGTCCTATTACGAGATCCTATTCTAAAGGACCACATCATGATGATATCCTGTATATGCATGCATGTGTTAATTTTGTGCATGATGCACCCATTTATGTAGAAGACATGCATGGATATGTGCGTCCGTTGGTCAACAGCTCCTAGCCATTTGCAAAAATTCATGTCTCTTGAATGAAAAACATCACTAGGGGTCCTACTCAAGTCTAAAAACAATTTCTCCTAGCACCTATGGTCAACTAAATGGATTCTATTTTGTCATTTTGCTCCATTAAAGACAGTGTTCTAAACCGCGCTAGACGCTAGTCGGGCGCCAAACTAGGGCCTAGTGCCTTGGATGCCTAGGCGGGCCGCCTAGGTTAAGTTTTTGATGCAACAGAAACTTATATATATATAAACTGATGATGGGTGATGCTATACGTACCGGAGGGCGGAGGAAAAACAGCCAACAGCGAGAGAGACGATTGGCGGCGGCGACTAAGGGGCCAAGGGAAATTTGGAAATCGGGGCCAAGAGAGATGATTGGCGACGACGACCAAGGGAAATCGGGAAATCAGGGGCCAAGAGAGACGACTGGCGGCGACAGCCAAAGGGCCAAGGGAAATCAGGAAATTAGGGGCTAAGAGAGACGACTGGCGGTGGCGGCGACGAGAAACCCTAACTCAGAACTTAAGAAGCCTAACTTAAAACCTTTGAAAATTAGGTGAGCCGCCTCAACCCAAGCGGCTAGGCGCCTCCAATGACCGATTAATCGGATCAGTGCCTAGGAAGGCCAATTAGCCTATATTCGCGATGGCTAGGGGCTGCCTAACGCCTCTGCGGCTCCTAGGCCAATTTTTAAAACACTGATTAAAAGTGTCAAATGCAACATACAATGAATTTCTTTATTATCCTGTCATGACCCCAAGGATAGATTAGTAAATATAATAGTAGAAGTATACAAACATTATACAATAATTGTAATTTCCGTTTCTTGTTTTCTGTTATAAGGCTAAATATAATAGTAGGAGTTTACATGCATTATACAATAATTGTAATTTCCTTTTCTTGTTTTCTGTTATAAGGCTTTGTTCTTAGCTAATAGGCAGTTAGGCTGTTTTTGTAGTGCATATGGGTGCATATGGGAGGCTGTAGGCTATATATAACCCACAACTAAGGATGAGATGTTATGTTTTGAATTGATAAACAAAGATCTGATTTCTCTCTAGAATTCTCTCCCATTCTCCCTCTCGTTTCCCTCTGCAACTCTCCCTCATTTTTCTCTAATTTCTTCCCCCATTTCTGTCCAATTTCCCTCTCCAATCATTCTATTCTTGGTCTTACTTCTATCAGATCCTTTCGATTCCAAATCCAACCCTAGGCTAAACCCTAGGTCCATGACATATCCTAGAACGAATATCAAAGAATAAGGAGTGACTTTCTATTTGACCGTGATGGATCTCAACCTATCAAGCACCTTCAAAAGTAATTTTGGTTATATGGCTATCAACAGTACATTACAGTCACAAATCAGAAAAACATCAGATTATCACACTACCCCTATGGAAACCCAACCATAATCCCCTTAAAGCAAAAAAAAAAGAAAAATAATATAGAGCATAAAATAATCTATATAGAAGAACACATGGTACCTTCAGGTTGCTCAACATCTTTACTGTTGCAGGGTTAAAGTACAGCTGCAACGAATAAAGCAGAGTGATTAGAGTTCATGAATTTTCCAAGATATAAGTATTGAACTCTATTATTAATGACAATTTTCTTCAATCATTCAGCTCAGTCAAAGAAAAAATTTCATGATAAGTTTTTCAACAAATTGTTTTTACATGATATAATTGAATTTAAGTTCTTACTGAATCTACAGGAGAACCAAATCATAATTACAAAGGAAGAACTTCAACTATTTGAATTTTATTCACATCTTTGAAATTTTTACCTGCATTATAAACTTCAAATAGTTATTTATAGCATAAAGAAGCGCTGGCACAGCTAGAAGCACATTGTTTCGAGCAGCCTGCAAAATGAAATTAAAAAAAAAAAAAAGAAAGAAAGAAACATGACTTGAAATATTAATCATTTTTTTAACTAATGTGGCAATTAGCAGGTCAAAATAAATAATTTAAGTAGCAAAGGGAAAAAAGGAAAGTGCAAACAGCAATAGGAAAAGACAAAAGCAACTGAAAATTCATGTCATCTTAAATTATGGAAACATACAATGTGATAACATCAAATGACTATAGAAGTTCTGCAAGACAAATAATTGATCCCTGAATTTGGGGATTTAGCACAGAGTACTTAGTCACTTCATATGAGACAAATGAGGTCACCACAGCACTTAGTAAAATTGGGGATTCAGCACAGACTATAAATGTGCCAGCTTATAAGTACAAAAGGCCTTTGAAAGAAATTATAAGCTATTCTAGTTCACTAACATTTTGCATGGTAGCATATTCTTCAGCACCAATTATTCTATTCTCAACCACAAATTATGAGCTTACATGATAAAAAGACAAAAAAAAACTAGTCTAGCAGTTAACACTAGAATTCAAGATCAGGTTGATCCCTGAGGGTGCAAATCAAAATTCAAAATATGTAAAGAGGCAAAAGGAAAGTCACCCTACAACTGAGGATGAGTTTCATCAGCATCCAAGTTAACACAACAAGGACACACACTATTGCAGTAATTTATAATAAAAATTTCACACTACCAAAGCCTCTCACAGACTTCTGCCACAAAACACCCTTGAACCAAGAATAATCATTTTTTGTTTCTCGATAGATCATCTAGAAATACACATATGCATGCACACATACCAAAAATCGAAGAAGAGGAATGAAACTCCTATTTGCACACTAAATAACCAGATAATTTGACCTTTCCTTAACAGGTTTGAGCAGGATAGAATACATGAATTAAAAAACATGAATATCCACAAAAATATAACATGATGTATAAGGTGGTTAAATCTTAAATATTTTCAAAATTTTAGTTAGTTTCAGTACCTTGCTTAAAAGAAAACAGGACCTCAAGGCTACAAACCAGCCAAAGGATAAAGCTGGTTTCTATTCATGAACAGCGAAGAATCCTAAGCACCACTTGGCACCTCAATAGCCTATTAGAAATGTATGACTGTAGCATTTCCAATCTATAACATAAAAACCTTCATACATGACGTACAAGCAACTATCTTCAAAAAAAATTTGAGAAAATCAAGTTACAAAAGCAACATTACAACCCTTAATGACACTAAGTGTTGCACTAAAGTACAAAAGTACAAAATTTTAGGTATAGAACTTTGAGACAAATTAAAGCGTATGGTAGGCTTAGCATATTAATTTTGATATTTAATATATCAATTTAAAGAATTTTATGATTTCAATTATTCTATAATAATTTTTATAATTATTCATAATATTCGATAATAATCTTTATAATGATTTCAAAATGGTATATAATATTTCATGATTTTATAATAATTTATATGCTGATTTTAAAATAATTTATGATGATTTTATTAAAATTTTATATTGAGGGTAATTTGGTCATTTTCTTGGTCAACAAGGGCTTATTTTGTGGTACCTTATAAGCTATCAAAGAATAAACTACTCCTACTAGTTTTCAAAATAAGAAGTTGAAAAGCTTATAAGTTGGGTAGCTTATAACCTCTTCATGAGTAGTCAAATGAGTACAAAAAGTTTAAGCTATTGAAAAGCTTATAAGCTCCTTTTGACCAAAAAGTAAGCTAAGCCAAACACCCTCTAAGTGGTGTTGACTTCGTGAAATCTACCTCTCCAATTATCTCTTTTCCTTGTCATATCATCTATAAGGCTATTATATCCAATGTCATGTACAACATTATTCCACCAAGTTCCCTCCAGTCTTTCTCTACTTTTTACAATGTTCCATTCCATCTACCCCTACTAGCTTTCAAAATAAGATGTTGGGAGAGCTTATAAGTTGGGTAGCTTACAAGCTCTTCATGAATAGGCAAACAAGTAGAAAAAAATGTTAAGCTATTGAAGAACTTATAAGGCCCTTTCGAAAAAAAAAAAAAAAAAAAGCTAAGCCAAACACCCTCAAAGTGTGGTTTAACTTCATGAAATCTACTTCTCCAATTGTCTCCATTTATTGCCATATCTTTTGTAAGGCTATTATATCCGATGTCATGTCCAATGTTATTCCACCAAGTTTCCATTGGTCTTCCTCTACCTTTTTTACAATCTCCCGTTCCATCTGCCCCTATTAGCTTTCAAATAAGATGTTAGAAGAGCTTATAAGTTGGGTAGCTTATAAGTTCATGAATAGTCAACTGAGTAGATAAAATTTTAAGCCATTAAAGAGATTATAAGCTCCTTTTGACCAAAAGAAATTAAGCTAAGCCAAAGTTGGGTGGACTTCATGAAATCTACCTCTTCAATCATCTCAATTCATCGCCATATCTTCTATAAGGCTATTATATCCAATGTCATGTCCCATGATATTCCACCAAGTTTCCTTTGGTCTTCCTCTACCTCTTTTATAACAAACTTATCACATTCCATCTACTTGCCCCATAGGTATGTCTTGGTCTTCTTCTTACATATCAAAACTATCTTAATCGTATCTCATTCATCTTATCTTCTATAGGAGCCATCTCAAACCTGTTATGGATAATCTCATTTCTAGTTTTATCTTTTCTTGTATGGTCACACAGTAACATCACTATCTCAATAGTACTCATTTTATACATGGTACTTAATTGTCCAACATTTTGAACCATACAATTGAGAAAGTCAAAGTTTTATGAGAAATAAATTAAAAAATATGACAGCAAAGACAAAATCTCTAGAAGAAATTTCAAACCAATTTTCCACAATGAAACATTGAAAATAGCTCTAGAAATAAAAAAAAAAAAATCAGCCAATGTTTTAATTACATCATAAATAGAAAATCTCTTCTGAGGCTAAAAGGAAGTCTTATTAAGGTTTCACTACAATTTAAAGAACTGCGAAGTTAGCATATATGTTACCTGGACAAATGTTGATACAGAGAGGAAAGATTTCTCTCCTACTTTCTGTCTTTGAGCCTACAAAAAAACGTAAAAAAACGAAGACAATAAATATTAGAAGGCAAATATGCCAAACAAGAACATTGATAGGTCTTTTTATCACACATTCAAACCATCTTTATTCATGTCCCGCACATCTTACCTTCAATAGGCATCAATCCAACATTATTATAGACAATCTTGTTTTTCTTTTTTTTATTAAGTAAAATAATAGATAATCTTGTTTCTAATTCTATCTTTTCTTACATAGCCATACATCCACCATAACATTCACATTTAGATATGCTTATTATTTTGTACATGTTAGTACTTAATTGTCCAATATTCTAGGCCATACAACAAAAATAATCTTATAGTTGTTCAGTAGAATTTCTCTTTTAGCTTCCAAGGGATTTTCAGATTGCATAAAATGCTAAACAAACTTATCTGCTTCAACCATCTTGCTTTGATTCTATAAGTAACATTCTCAATAATATCTGCTTCTTTTTGAACAATTAATTTGAGATATCTAAACTGATCATTTTAAAGAATAACTTAATCTTTAAGTCTGGCCACAACATCATCTGCACTTCTATTTTTAGTTTTTTACAAAACTTGCATTGTATAAACTCAATTTTTTCCTGCTCAACTTAAAGCCTTTGAATTTTAAGGTGTCTCTCCATAATTTAAGCTTAATACTTACAACTTCTTTTGTCTTTTCTACTCAGGCAAAAGACAATATCATTCACAAATAACATGCAAAAAACACCTCTTCTTGGATGGCTTTGCCAATTTCATCTATCACAACAGCAATATGGTAAGGGTTTAGTATAGATCCTTAATATAATGAAATTATACTTACAAAAATCTTAGTAACCAGTAACTCGTCCACAAAGTCTACTTTTGCTTTATGATACATGACTTTACTACCTATATATAAGCAATTTGAATTCCTTTCATCTCTAAAATCTTAAAGACTTCTCTTAGAACTTTGTCATAGGTTGTTTCCAAGTCTATAAACAACATATGCATATCTTCTACTTATTGCTAAACCTTTCCATTAAACACCTCAATAAGTAGATAGCTTCCATTATTTACCTACTAGACAGAATACAAAATCATATTTAGAGAATGTAGTTTCTCTTCTCAACCTTTGTTCAAATACCTTCCCCCAAAGTTTAATGGATGACCCATTCGCTTGATACTTCTATAACATCCACAAGTTAGAAAATCTTCTTTATTCCTGCAAATGGGCACTAGAGTACTCTTTCTCCACATGTTAGGCATCCTCTTTAATTTAAAGATCATGTTAAATAATTTTGCTAACAATGAAATGACTTCTTATCCCATAGATACCATACTCCTACAGGAAATTATCTGGCCCAACTACTTTACCAATTTTTCACATTTTTTATAACTTGCTTCACTATATTCAAACAAATAAAGTAAAGCCACACCCTTAACAACATTATTTAGGGATGACTTTTACGACATTGTTTATCACTAAGTGGACTAGGATAGTTTAGCTAGTTACACTTGGTTAAATGATGTAAATCAGCTTGACATGAATGGACGTATAATCCAACATATAGATAGGTCAAACAAAAAATAGAATTCTCTCTCTCTCTCTTTGTGGAAGAATGCTCTTTTGCCTTCCTCCCAACCCTGTATTCTCTTGCTCTTTTCTAATCCCTAAGAATTTACCATATTGTTGCTGCCCTTCCCCTCCTAGAATTCCTCTTCTCCAAGCTCCTTCATCTTTTTTTTTTGCCTCGCCTTTGCCTGTGTATTCCTGTTGTCTCTTTGCAATCTAAGGAACTTTACTTATTAATTGATTGGTACAACAAATTGTTATGAGTGAAGTAGCCATGCATTTTGCAATCCCAATCATTTAAAGAACTACAGGACTTCTACAGTTGGATAATATTTTGAGTTCACTTCCTATTGTTAACAAATGTTACATCTTCTGCTTGATTGTTTTTTCTGGAATAAATATGTGGATTTCAAATTATTTACTCACAATCACGATACAACAGAAAATGATTAGCAAAAGAGGCTGATTAACTTCAATGATACAATTCAGGGATAAAAATATATGCAATTATAGATGCTAAAGAAGAAATAAGACATACCTGCAACAGTAGCATAATAATAGCAAATAGGACTTTCACAATCTCAGTCAAAAAGTTAACACTAAGAGGACTGAACTTGAAACCACCGTCCACTTTAGTGCTGTAAACCAAAATAGGCTGCAAAGATAAGGAACACAGATGATACGGGATAGTAAACTTGAATGTTTCACATAATGTGCTATTTCATATTGCAGATGAGCCCACAAACTTGAGCTCCAAGTCAAGTCCAATGACCTACTCTAATAATTTGAAATTGAAGAATATATTCAATCAAACTAAAACTTCAATCAGTTTTGTGCACATCTATTTTGTGTATGCCCATTAAATTGGAGTCAGAAGCGGAAAAAACAAAGTTTGAGAATAAATCACCTGCAAACCAACCAAGATGCAGTCACCAACAACCAAAAGCACATTGAGGGCACGGGTTTTTGATGATACATTAGTTCTATGCCGATCATACGCCTTGGAAATCGCTCTTGTGGTCGGAGACACCAATGTAGAGTGACAGACACTGCATTCTAATGCCCCGCCTTTCACCTTCGCCTCACCGACCACTTCTTGCTCCATAATCCAACAGTAAACTCAACGCAGCTTCAAACCGCAAAAGAAAAAGGAAAAGAAAAAAAGTTGACTAGGTCAGCAGGAGCAGAGAATATACTACAATTAACCATAATTCTGGCGGAAGCAGAACCCCAAACGTACCTTAGGGATTTGACTAGGTTTTGCCACAACCCAGAAAAACAAAACTGGAAGAACAGGGGATCGGAGATCCTCCATACCTCATGTGGCTTCTACAACATATATTTATATTAACTCTCCAAATAAGGAAATCAGGAACGGATAAAGAATGGTGAAATCATCCAAGTAGAATTCTACAACAAAAGCACAGGCAGGATGCCGAGAACTCGGGTGCCGGTTGGGTTTTAATTGGAACCCACAATATCTGCGAAATAAATGCACACACATACAGAGAGAGAGAGAATTGCGGTTGTTACTTGGCTGCGACTCTGACGCTTTCTTTAACTTGGACTCCTGCTTTAGCCGAAGCAAACACGGCAACTATATCATTTACCGGTCAGGTGGAGAGAGCCTCATAAACTTTTCTTTGATCGTTGCGTTGCGCTTGCGCTGTTGCGTTTTGTGCTGAATTTCTCTCCTTAGAGAGAGAGAGAGAGACGGAACCAAAACAATGAAATAATACCTGCAGCCTGTCTCACTCGGTATCCAAATCGGTCTATCAATTCGTTAATAAAATTATTATTATTATTTATCTACTTGTATTCCACTTTGTTTTCTTTTTATAGCAGAAAATTTGAGCCCCACGGACACAAACATTTTGCCAGTTCTGGTTGGGCACTTTCCAGCTACAGTTTGCTGCATTGCACAAATTAAAAGTAGTACCTTATTGCATTACAAATTCTCCTAGAATAGGTTCTATGAACAGATTTGGGAATTCATATTTCATTCGTGCATTAAACAACTTGGGAATCACTTAACCCAAATTTGAATCAAAATATAACAAATTAAATCATTAAATCGCTCAACTTAAATCATTATGCCAATTTTAATGTTTAAATTATTTTTATATAAAAAATTAAGTGTATTGTTGTCAAGCTATAACAATTACATTTATTTGTCTTAAAAACAATCAAAACAGAGTTCAAGCAAGAATAATGAGGTCCAAGGTGCCATGGGGGGTCGAGCTGAAATTGCAATCCAGGAGATATGAGATCTCGAGGGACCTGGAAGGAGTCTCCAAGGTCTTTAGAGGGCCCAGGTTGGTGGAATCCCGAAGGGTCACTATTCGTGATTTTGGCTCCCAATGGATTTGCAACCAAAAAGACAATCGAAAGATGCGCGAGGAACTCCTCCACGTGGGCCCTTCGATGCCTTAGTCAAACTATATAGTTTGTGATGATCATGTAAAAATATGAAGATGCATATATGATGTATATCTTATATGGTCTTTTGATGCCCTTAAGAGCTATAAAGAGGTAGTGTAAGGAGAAGGGCTTTCGGGTGAGTCTTAAAGTGAGAGAAAATAGGGGTTCAAAGAGTATATGGGCCAACTCAGGCTAGGCTTAGATATGCAATAAGAAAGGTGAGTGCTTAGAGGGATAATACCTCACTTGACATTATCACCTTTACGCCATGCTAAGACGTGCAATGGCCATCCATTTAGTTATTAACAGGCGGAGATATTGCCATATTCACAACTAGGTGGATGGATCTACCCCATCCTTCAAGACCTTCTTAAACTTATGAATATTATCCTACTTAGGCTATGCAACAAAAGAATACCGCTCTCTTTGTGATCAAATTGAGAGATTGGCTAGAGATGGTGAATTGGATCAGTTCCTCCTATATCAGTTTATGCAGGCCTAAAAGTAACAAGGGGGTCACACTTTAGCAATTTGCAACAGCAAGACAGGCCTCCTAGAGCGGACCACGACCCATGGAAATGAGGACTCCGAGATGGTGCCAATCAGCAACAGAGGGCTCAGCAGTAACAGTAGAGGAGGCCTCAAGGGGGAGAAACTTTACCCCCTACAGACAATAAGCCAATGCGGGAGCACATCCATGTTATCTCTAGTGAGGAAACCTTGGCTAACGATTCTTCATCAGCGAGGAAGGCATATGTGCGCCAAGCCCTTCATGTGGATTCAATGGCTTAGGCAAAATTTGATGAAGAGCCTATAACATTCACTCCCACAAATAAGGGGAATGTGATTATACCCCATAATGATCCCCTTATTATTTATGTTGTGATTGCGAAGCATCTAATTGATCGGATTCTCGTGGACTATGGTAGTTTTGTCAATTTAATTTATTAGAATTGTTTTGAGCAAATGCCTCTTGCTCATGATTGCCTCCAGCCTGTTTTTTCTTCTCTATACAGCTTCAATGGTGAGACAATATGATAAGTTCTTTGTAGCTATTAATAATACTAGGTACATGAGCCACACACCTCATATGCAAATAATGATCATTTATAATGCTAGCATCCCATTTTTCCATCATTTTGGGTCATTCATAAAACCCAAAAATTGGACCAAAATGATATGAGAATAGAAAAAGCCTGCGAGGAAGAAAAGGATAAGAAAAGAGCATTTCCATTATATATAATATGTGTGATATATTATATTGAAAATAAAATAGCACTTTAATTATATATAATATATATATATATGATATATTATATTGAAAGAAAATAGCCATATCCTCCTATATAAATGAGAGAGGTAGAGAAAGAAAGGGGGAAGAGAAGCCTTTGGCTATTGCATTTGGTTGCAACATTTTCTCTCGGTCATAAGCTCTTTTCTTTCTCATTCTAGTTGCAATTCCCTTAGCTCTTGGTACCATTTTGCTCTTGATTCCATTATTGCTAGTGTAGCAGATCCAACCCAATAGAGAGTCTATTACTTTTTGGAATCCATTTGTTTTGAACCCAAAAGCTTTCATCTCCTGCATTTAGCTTGGCTAGCACATAAGATAAGTTGTAGGATTCATTCCTTACCCAAAGTGTAGACTAACTAGGTCGCTCGTATTTTTGAGGGCCGGATTGGTTGTCTGGAGTTTTGATTGGAACAGCTAGACTGTTTGGAGTTGTTGTTCGAGAGTTGTTGGTGTGTAACCGTTGCTACCTCAGAGGAGATTCCAGTCTCTACACAAGTGCGAGTTTCTCCACATGTGGCTCCTCGTTGTGCCTCTTGATCTCCGAATCATCGACATTGGCCTCCATGATGGTTCTTAGCAAGTCTTTGAATACTTCGTTGATCATTCATTAATAAGTTGCCCTGCATTTTTTAGCCCAAAAAGCATAACATTGTAGCAATATGTCCTGTTTCAGTGATGAATGAAGTCTTTTTAGCGTTAAACAAAAACATACTAATCTGATGGTACTTGAAAAAAGCATCCAAGAAGCTCAACATGTGATCACTCAAAGTGTCATCTACTAGGCAATCAATACGTGGCAGGGATAAGAATCCTTTAGGTAAGCTTTATTCAAATCAGTGAAGTCCACACATACTCGCTATTTTCCATTAAGTTTTTCACCATAACTACATTAGCAAGCCAGTTAAGGTAGCGAACCTTATGGATAAATCTAGCATTCAAAAGCTTGTCAACTTCCTCTTCAAGGGCTAGCAGCCTATCAGGTGTAATATTTCGCTTCTTCTGTTTAACAATTCTAGCTCCTGACCGTATGTTTAATTGATGAGAGATCACATGAGGGTCAATTCCCAGCATGTCTGTAGGTAGGCACCGTACAACCTCTTACTTCTCTTACAATGGTAGTTGGCTCCCAACATAAACCAATTTCTCCTTATTATCTCTATATAATATAGGCTCCAAGGCTTCCATCGGCTGGGGATTTAATGTTGCTTGGTTAGAAATAGACATGGTCTCAACTGGAGCATCAAGAACCTCCTTGCCCTTTGCACTCTTTGTGGACAAGACATAACATATCCGAGCTTTCTTCTGATCACCTCGAACCTACCCCACTCCATTGGTAGTTAGGAACTTCATCAAAAGATAATTGTGATGGATGGTTGTCCTCATGTTATTAATGAGTGGTCTCCCCATAATAATGTTATATGTTGTGGATAGTGTCTTTATTACCATGAAATTTACCTAACGGGTGACACTCTAGGGATGTGTGCCCAATGTTATTGGTCACTATACAGAACCCACCACAAGTGCTGCTTCACTAGTAAAGCTGTACAGAGGCAAAGAAAAGGGTTTGAGGTAGTCATGAGCAATATACATTTGCTCAAAACAATTCCAATAAATCAAATTAATAGAATTTCCATTGTCCACGAGAATTCGATCAATCAGGTGCTTTGCAATCACAACAAAGATAACCAGAAGACTATCATGGGGCATAAACACATTCCCCTAGTCCACAGGAGTGAAAATGATAAGCTCTTCATCAAATTCCACTTGAGCCACTGAGTCCACATGTAGGGCCTGGAGTGCATATGATTTTTACCATCCAAGGTTTTCCTTCCAAAAATAACTTGGATGTGCTCCTGCTTTGGCTCATTGTTTGTAAGGGGTGCAGAAGTTCCCCCCCCTTGGGCCTTTTCTGTTGTTATTGTTGAGCCCTTTACTACTGATTTCCACCATCCTGGGGCCCTTCTTTCCATGGGTTGCAGTCTACTCTAAGGGACCTATATATCTAGTTGCCGCAAATTTCCATAATATGGCCCCCTTGCAATCACTCGATCTAGTTTACCTTCTCTAGCCAACCACTCAATCTAATCATGAAAAGAGTGACAATTTTCTATTATGTGGCACAAACACTGATAAAACTGGAAAAAAGACTATAGATCCCTACCTATTGGTTTGTCAGAAAGTGGAGGGAAGCTGATGAGGCTAGTATGTGCCACAAACGAGATGATGGCTACACGGGAATTAAATAGAGGGTAGTAAGTCTTGAACCCGACTAAGGGTGATGTACATGTCTGGAGCCTAGGTTCATCAGACTTAGGGGTCTTTACATCATGTCGCTTAGACCCCTCACTAGTTGATCCCCTTTTGTATTTGTTGGCTCGGGCAAATAAATCAGCCAATGTGGTTGGCTAGCTAAGAGTTAGGTACTCCTTTAATGGCAGAAGAATGGTCTGTAACGACCCACCCTTCCCTAACGCGTCGTTATTCTTGAGATTTCTTTTCTTTTTTTTTTCACAAATTCCTCAATATAAAATCTCCATATATAAACACATACATCATTCCGTATGATAAACTAATGAATTGTAACTTAAACATTTGCAAAAGCTAGAATCGAAACTTGAAGGATATCGTAATTCCATACAAACACAAATGTACACTACTATTCTTAACAGCTAATAAGTTACAATATCCGATAAGGCAAATAACATATAACACTGTGCTTTAAACATAGGGAATAACATGAATTGAAACTAAATTACGCTTCAACCACTCCTTTTCCCTTCCTATTGCTTGATTCACCTGGAACATGGAATATTCCAAGGGCAAAATCCAAATTAGAAAATAAATCTTCTAGGTAAGGGTTAAAATAAATTTCATGAATGAATGGTGCAAGGACAAAAATAAACTGACACCCTAGCATAGCTTTTACAAGCATTCTAGCCCCGACGTAAAAGCCTAAGCATTCATCCCAACAATTCTCACTCTAGGGAAAATCCGTCCCTAACGCGGGAGACTTCTGCGACTTTCCGATAAAACTCACTTGGGAAAATGCAATTACGCTACTAAGACAACATCCCATCCCACTATGGTCAACATAGATGACACAATTATCAATATGACAATATTATCATGCTCAATGCAATATCACCATTACTGAGGCAATATAAAATGAATATGTATAGTATAACAAGATGCACATAAATCACATAAATTTGGCAAATCTCTCATAAATTCCATACTCATTTAGGCAAACATATCACATATAAATTTTTGGGATAAACCACTCACCTTGATTTAGCTTCTCAAGCATCCTCGATATGCATGCTCTACCCTTGAAACATGTGCTCAGATAATTTCTTGGCTAAATTTTTTAGAAAATTAATAAAACTTAATTTCCTAATTTTCTATATTTTTTCCCCATTTTTCCTCTATTTTTTCTATTTTTCTTATTTTTTCTTACCTCCACGTTTTGCTTTGCCCAGCGCGTGCACCTGACACGCCCAATTTGCTAGTCATTTTCTCTAGTTGCTTCCTTGCCACCAGTGACTAGTTTTTGGCATGTTTCTTTGATTTTCTTCTTCTTTTTTGGCCTATTCCCTTTTTTGAACACGATC
Organism: Diospyros lotus; assembly: GCF_014633365.1. Classification (NCBI taxonomy): domain Eukaryota; kingdom Viridiplantae; phylum Streptophyta; class Magnoliopsida; order Ericales; family Ebenaceae; genus Diospyros; species Diospyros lotus. Next base: position 16,510,005 of record NC_068344.1, read on the forward strand.
CCACACCTATTGCATGAAGATTCCAACCAAAACACCCTCAACTTGGTTGTTTAATGCTCGGCTCCAACGATACCTGACTTTTTGGCCAAGCTTCATAACCACCTCAAATCAACATGAAAACTCCCAAAATTCTCCAGAAATGATCCCTAACACCTCAAGAAAAAAAGCCCTCTATCAAAGCCTCTCAATTTCTCCCAAAACTCTTGAATTTTGCCACTAAAACTTGATAAAACCCTCGGTCTCATCCTCGATTATTTATAGCCATTTTCAGTTATTTCTCCTGCCAATCAGGTCACCCCACAGCCTTGAACTTATCCCTTAGGCTATGATGGCCTCCCCCTCCTCTCTGACCAGTGATTTGACACCCATGGCCAGTGACCGCATTGTGGCTGCTGGTTTTTACAGTGTTCACTCTGCAATTTTGCATACATTTTCAAAAAATTGTAAAAATTCTCTATTCTACCTCCATTTCTTCGAACAACTAGGGATATTTCTTCATAGTTGTATCCTTGAGCTCCCACATGCTTTCTCATCTGTGTGATTTCTCCACTGAATTTTTACCAAAGGAATTACTTTATTCCTTAAAACTTGGTTAAGACGATCCAAGATTCGTTCGAGTAACTTCGGATAGGTCAAATTATCTTTCAGCTCAATCGCTTTCACCCGAATTTCATGGGTCGGATCGGGTATTTATTTTTGCAATTGGGACACATGGAAGACATTGTAAATTTTGGACAAACTGGATGGAAGCTCTAAATGGTAAGCCCCAACTCGTTCTATGATCAGATAAGGTTCTATGTACCGTAGCTTTAATATTCCTTTTTTCTCTCCACGTGTTGCCAAGTGTTGAGGTGATACCTTAAGGTACACATGATCCCCAACTTTAAATTCCAAATCCCATATTCTCTTATCTACATATGACTTTTGTGGCTTTGGGTGGCTTGGATCCTTTATTGGATTAACTGAATCTTTTTTGGGATTTGTTGTACGAGCTCGGATCCCAATATCTATTTCTTTCCCACCTCAATCCAACAGATAGGTGATTGGCATTTTCTTCCATATAGAGCCTCATAAGGTGCCATCCCAATACCGTCGTGGTAACTATTATTATATGCAAATTCTACTAGCGACAGGTCTTCTTCCCAGTTTCCCTTAAAATCTAAAGCACAATATCTTAACATATTCTCAAGTGTCTAAATGGTCCTTTCAGACTACCTGTCAATCAGCGGGTGATAGGCCATACTAAGCTTCAATCGTGTTCCCATGCACTTTTGTAAGCTCTCCCAAAATTTTGAAGTGAATCTCGGATCTCGATTAGAGACAATACTTATTGGTGCGCCATAAAGCCTAATTATTTCTCTAATGTACTGCTCTATAAATTTTCGTACAAGCCTATCCATTTGTGTAGGCCATAAATGCGTTGACTTTGTTAATCTATCCATAATGACCCAGATTGCATCGTTGCCTTTCCAACTTTTTGGGAATCCTGTCACAAAATCTATTGTAATGTGTTCCCATTTCCATTCAAGGATATCTAGGGTTTCATTAACCCTTTGATTTTTTATGCTCGATCTTGACTCTTTGACATGTATCACATTGGGCTACTTTTCTTACCACACTAGTCTTCATTCCTAGCCACCAATAGATCTCTCGAAAATCTCTATACATCTTTGTGGCTCCTCTATACATCTTTGTGGCTCCTTGGTGTACTGTACACAGAGATTTGTAGGCCTCATCTAGAATCCTTTGTCTTAATTTTCCAAGATTAGGCACATATATCCTCCCTCGAAACCTGAGAATTCCATCCTGCATCTCAAAGTCGGGATTCTTGGGTTGGCTATGCTTATCTACCCATAGACATATGCACTTGTCAACCACATATGCCTCCCGTATCTTGTTCACCAAATATAGCTGAACTGTTATGCTAGCAATAAGGATGGACGATCTCCTTGGCACTACACTCACCACCAGTTGGCTAAAAGTCTATAACATATCCCACTCACGAGCCATCAACCCAGCCATAATTATAGGCATACTCCTACTCAAAGCGTCAGCCACCACATTAGCATGCCCTGAGTGATACAGAATGGTGCAGTTGTAGTCCTTAAGAAATTCCATCCACCATCACTGCCTAAGGTTCTGCTCCTTGTGCGAAAATACATACTTTAGGCTCTTATGGTCTGTGAGCACCTCAAACGTTTCACTGTACAGGTAGTACCTCCACATCTTTAGAGCATATACCACAGTTGCCAGCTCCAAGTCATGTGTCGAGTAATTCATTTCTTGGCTTTTTAATTGACATGACCCATAAGAAATCACTCAACCATGTTGCCTTAACACACAACCCAATCCTATTTTTGAGGTATCAGTATACACAACATACTTAGCGCATGCACCTCACATGTTTGATTTGCTAGTCATCTTCTCTGGTTGCTTCCTTGCTACCAGCGATTGGTTTTTGGCTCATTTCTTTGATTTTTTTCTTCTTTCTTGGCCTATTCCCTCTTCCGAACACGATGGCACAGCTATTGCACAAAGATTCCAGCCAAAACACCCTCAACTTGACTATTTAATGCTCAATTCTAGCGATACCTGACTTTCTAGCCAAGCTTTGTAACCACATCAAATCAACACGAAAGCTTCCAAAATTCTCCAAAAATGATCCCTAACACCTCAAGAACAAAAGCCTTCTATCAAAGCCTCACAATTTCTCCCAAAACTCTTGGATTTTGCCACTAAAACTTGATAAAACCCTCGGCCTCAACCTCGGCTATTTATAGCCATTTTTAACTGTTTCTCCAGCCAATCAGGTTCCCCCATGCCCCTAAACTTATCCCTTAGGCTATGATGGCTTGCCCCCCTTCTCTGACTGGCGATTTAATGCCTATGGCCGGCGCCTGCACTATGGTTATTGTTTTTGTAGTGTTCACATTGTAATTTTGCATTTTGGTTCTTCCTCTTTCACTTTCTAACACTTTGGCCCCTTGCCCTCAAGTCCTTAGTTTCTGAAAAATTATACTTAGTCCTCATGATTTTAAAAAAAATTATACTTTCACGCCAATACTTTAAAAAATTACACTTTTGCCCCAATAAAATTTACACTTAAGCCCATAAAAGTTTTCAGGTATTACATGGTCCCATGTAGAAAATTCAATATCGCCACACCAACTAGCAAGTCCTAAACCTTCATGATGGCATTCCGAAAGCGGTTGATGTACTGTCTCAACGTTTCCTTGGGCTCTTAGCAGATGCTAAGAAGGAAAGTGGGGTCCTTCTTCCTAAGAGCATTAGTTGTGAATGATGCAATAAACTCCGTACGCAATTGCTCATATGATGTGACGTAGCCAAATTGAAGCTCATTAAACCAGGCATAAGCATATTCGATCAAAGATTGAGGGAAGAGCAGGCACATGGTGTCATCACTCCACTTATGCATATATGCCAAGGATTTAAACTATTGTGTGTGGAGAATAGGACCCCCTCTTCTGTCGAACTCGAGAAACTACAAGAGTTTGAATTTAGGAAGAAAAGAATGGCTCAATATGTCCTTTGAAAATGGGACTCTCCATCACTGCTTATCACTAGGCATTATCCTTGCCATTTCCATTCAAAAACTTCCTCAAACAACTTCTTAATTTTTGAACTTCAAAAAGCCAGAAAGGCTCCAAGATTAGAGTCTTGTGGCAGCCTTTGCACGTCTTTAGTGGAGGTGGCGATCCCAACTATCTCTTCCTACACAATTTCTTTTCCCATGTTCCTGCACCTTTCTACATACAACTCCTCAGGCGTAGGAACGTGTAGTTGTGACCTTGGCAAGGCCACTAGTGGCTGCAATGAATGTTATTGTGGAAGTAGTAGAGTTTGCCTAGGTGAGGCGCCAATTTGAATTCCCACCGAGGCAGGAGGTATAAGGATGTGAGCCTCTCTAGGAGTTGGCAAGAGTGCGTGAAACAATTCAGATAAATGCTTCAAGGCCTTGGATTTCTCTTCATTGCTTCTCCTCAAGTCTTCGTATCTCTGCTCTAACTTATAAAATTCTTCAAGAGATATGGTAGATGACCTCCTAGCCCTAAAGGTTCTTGGTGCTTTGGCCTGGACCTAATCACTAGGTTTGTCAGGCTTAGGAACTTGTTTGAAAGGACGTCCTCATTATTCGGAGGGTCGCCTATGGCATGCAAAGATTGGGTGTGCAGGGGATGATTGTTTAATGAACCAATCTTGCTCCGATGAATACTGCTCACTGACCACTTGGCTCCCCTATATTCTTTGTGATGCTGCAAGGCCATGCCCATGAGCCTGGGGAAATAACTAAACGATGCTCCCCATTGGCAGCCTTTTGTTATTCAGGGAGATTGGAATGTGTGGCCTCAGGCTGGGATACCCTTGCATGAGTAGACCTTGTTCTCCTCGCCATAAAGTTTGACTTTTTGTCATTTTCCACAGACGACACCAAATTGTTGTTGTTGGAATATAACAATTAAATTTATATGTCTTAGAAAACAGCTCGACAGGGCCCAATGAGGAAGTAAGGGGTAAGGTCTGTGACGATAAAAGATGTTAGCAAGTGCCTAATTGGAAGATGGCTAGATATGCTATATGAGAGAGAAGAATTCCCAGGGCTAGGCTTGATCCGTTGTCCGGGAGAGGAAAGAAAATGCCCCAAGTCTCCAGATGGCTACTGGGCCGAGGGGTCTTCAGATAACTAGGTTGCTGAGAAAGTGACTAGGATCTGAGAGAGTTGGGAGATTCTCTGAAAGGTGCTAGGTCTTGATGTCTCTGAATGAGCATGTAGCACAAACACAATTAAAAGACATGCAGGGAACTCTCCCATGCGGGTCCTTCGATGTTAAAGTAAGGTAATGCCATGATATAGAGTAAAGTATTAAGTGTATGCTATATGAGGCTTCAGATAAGACTTCCCTGAAGACCTCAAACACTCTTCGGGTCTTTGGGGTAAAAGGGCTGGCCCGAAAGACTCTTTGGGACGAGTCATCGGGATTTAAGGGTTTAAGGCATTTAATGGGGTTTTTCCTCGAAGACTTATCCGAGTCATTGGGATACTTCTACTCGAATAACTCTTTGAGATAAGTCTTGGGCTTAGGGGTTTAAGGAAGGACATGGCTACCCAAAAACTCATCGAGAGACTTTTTCTTGAAAGCCTCTTCGGGGTCTTCTAAGTGTTCAGCCTTCTTTGATACTTGGATTTTTTGATTTGATTTTTTTAGGGTATCCCACAACATGATTTCTCTTTTAACTCCCAAATAAAAGGACTTTTTTCCTTTTCCTCAAAAGAAATGTACCTTCCCTCAGTTTCTCCCATTTCTTTAATTTTCTTTTCCTTTTATAAATCTTTTCTTCTCTCCCTCTTTGAAACTCTAAAACATAGGCTAAAATTAAAAATTCATTCCAAAATTATAACAATCATAAAAGTTTAGACCTTATTTATTTTTTAAAAAATATTTTATAACTTTTAACTCCAATTTTATAAATAAGGATGTTTTAACATTTTATATTTCAAAAAATCATAGTATTTTATTTTTAAAAAATACCAAAAAATGTTTTCTAGTTTATAGTATAAAGTTGACAAATTAAAAAATAGGGTATTATATTTTCTAAAGAAATATTCAATTATTTAATTTTCTACAACTAAATAGGCGCTCAATATTTTTGTTTCTTAATTTATTCTAAAATAAATTTTTGAATCAAATAATGGATTCAATTTTTGGTTTCAGAAATTTTCAAATCAAACAAGCTATCAAGCCAAAAATAAAAATAAAAAATTGGAAATACGAGGCAAGAGGCCTAAGAATTTCAGTCCAGAGAGCGAAGGGCCCCATAAGAACAAAGGAATGGATAGAGAAGCGAAGCAGTAGCTTCCACTCAAATTCACAACCGCTCCAGCCACCACCTAAAAAGCTAACGGCCTTCAATGAATCAACGGTTGAAAAGCGGTAAAGGAAGGCCCTGCCACAGCCAACCAGAGAGATGCTTTGCAGCGGAGGAACACTAGCCCTTTCTTCATCTGCTGCTGCTACTGCAACTCTCTTTTCTAACCCAGCAAATTCCCCTCGATTTCTGTGTCTCCTCGACTGCAACAGTACTAGGACTAAATCCCCATTTATTTACTCGAGCCCAGTAGAGTTTTGTGGCAATGCCTTCCTGAACCAGAGCAAAAAGAAGAAGAATAGTAGAATGGAGGCTTCTTCTGGTTTCACGGTAAATGCTTCCTCGGCTCAGGCTAAGGCACAGCCCCTTAAGGATCCGGACCAACTCATTGATTCTGTCGAGACATTCATCTTTGATTGCGATGGTAATGTGTGGTTTGTTATTTATCTGCTTAGCAATTTTGGCGCTCTCCTTGTTCAACTTTTATATGGCAAAGGCAATAGTTAATGTGAACATATCTTAAAAATCATGATGATTAGATCATGGGTGGTTGTAGTTAATGATTTTGTCTCTTGTTTATTTCTTTCTCCTTTTATATTTATACCGTTTTCCCCCTTTTCTTGCTTCGTTCATGTGGAATTGCTTGGTAAGGTAGGTGTACCCCTTTATGCATGTCTCGTCTGGAGAGATTATCTAGTTGTTAGTTGATGTTTGGCAGGTGTTATATGGAAAGGGGATAAGCTGATAGACGGGGTTCCTGAAACTCTTGACATGCTTCGTTCAAAGGTATCTTCTCTTTGTCTTTGATGCACTTTTACATTTCCAACCCAATAAACTGTGTTTTTCATTTGTTTTTCTGAAAAATTCCGTTTTTGATGATAACAAGAGTAGTGGAGGTTTATTTTTCTCATTTTGTATTCTATTGGCTGATCAAATTTTAGTTTAAATGCATTGCTTCATGTTGATGAACCAATTTGTTATTTCGCCATTCTTTAGGGGAAGAGATTGGTCTTTGTTACCAACAACTCTACAAAATCCAGGAAACAGTATGGGAAAAAGTTTGAAACACTTGGTCTTAACGTCGGTGAGGTTAGTTCATGGCTTATGCTTTCTAAATTCTGATCCAGCCTGCATCAATATATTCTGATAAGAATCAATGTTCAGGAAGAAATTTTTGCATCATCCTTTGCTGCTGCAGCGTATTTGAAGTCTATTGACTTCCCGAAAGATAAAAAGGTATGGAGAATAGAAACCTATCCTTCTTACTTTAGAAATGAGTAGACAAGCAACTTATAATGACTAGAAATTCTGCTATCATTAAATATCATTGTGTATTTCTAGCACAGTTATCCTTTGTGATCACACTAATTTCTTTTGATGAGATTATGCCAAGTCATTTCTAGATCTACTTAACCCTCTGAACTTTCAAAATATATAAGGAAAGTGCAGTTATATCATTGTATGTTCACTTATGTATTTGTACTTGTACTTGTTTATCTATTATGTAAAGGCATTCAATGCCTTAATTTAATAATGCTTGAGTCCACCTTGTTGTGAGGCTCCAGGATTTCAAAGGTTTTTCCAGTGCCTTCTGTTTAGTACTTTTAAAGTCACTGAAAGGAGTTTCAGTTTTGTAGTTTCACTGAAAGTAGGGGACCATTGCCAGAACTATGGTTCCTTCATTGTAATACAATCACCAAATTATTATCTTCTATTCTTCCTGCTTGATAACTTTTGCTTATTTTTTTATTGTTTTTGTTTTGAAGTTCTGTGGACCATGGTCTTTTGGCTTTAGACCTGTTTTCTCAGTGCGTAGCACTGCTACTTATTGATTCTTGGTTTTCTTAGCCTTGACATCCATTTCAACTCTATATCCTTCATTAATTAAGATAGTCAATCATTTTGACAATATACAATTAGTGGGTTAAGCATTGCCCATGCAATTTGCTTCAGAGTTAAGTCACAAATGCAGGTGCTAAAACATTTGCTGGGTGTCTTTCAGGTCTACGTGATTGGTGAGGATGGCATCTTGAAGGAGCTCGAGCTTGCTGGATTTGAATACCTTGGTGGACCGGTATGTATCTATTTTAATATAGGTTCCCTAGCACTGACCAACTGTACACTGGAATCTACATGATGCACTCTTTTGGCTAATGCAGAACAGCAGTGGCAAAAACAACACATTAGTAGTAGTCTCCATAACAAAAATGTGTCATGCTATAATTGCTTATGTTCTCAAGCTGCTGACTAAAATATATTACAAACCCTTTTTGTTTGTAAAGCTTTTTGTAGGTTCCAGAAATACTTAAAAAAAATATTAGGGCACATGTGAACAGATATCTAATGAGTTCCCATCTCCAACAATTTTCTTGACATGGGCAGGATGCTTTCTTACAACATCGTTTGCCTTTACTTATGAAAGAATTTATGGAGTCTTGATATATGTAATTCGTTTCAATGAAATGACACATTGGCTTATGAATGTAGGAAACTTGGTGATGAGCCTTATGTCTGACCTATGTGAATAAAAATATAGCTGGATACGACAGTGATGATTTTCTCAGTGAATCAGTGCAAAGGTTCCTACATTTCTGGTCAATTTCAAAGGACCAATAATCAAAGCAAGGACTTGAGAGGATTATGGCTTCCAAAAGAATTCTGGTTATATATTGATCCTTCTCCAGACAAATATAACAATGTTAATAATACAAAGTTAGAAAGCTAACTTCTGATTGAATAGAATATCGATTCATTTTCATCCTGCTGCAGAGGAGGCTGCTAACATTATAAATCATATAAAGTTAGAAAATCAAACTGCATCAATCTACAACATGGATAGAAAAACTCATATATCTGTTTATAACATACTAAAAATTGGTACAAACTCATTCAATAGGTCCTTCAAATTAACTCTGAAATCATCCTGAGGTCAATCTCTGAAAATCTGTCAAACAGGTCTAAATAGTTGATCTCACAATTGATGCTGTTCACTTCCTCCTGGGTCAGCTGATTCCTATAGTCAACTAACTACCTGACAGTGGATCATTCCAGCATTCTGCCATCTATAGTTGATCCAACAGTTGACTGTTGCTCTGCTATTAACTCCCCACATGCCTATTCAATCCCTAAAGTCAACTGTTCACTTGACTTTTCTCGCACCTAGGCCTCAATTTGCTTCTAACAATTCAACATTTGTGTCATCATGGAACTCATGTCGTAGTACCTTGATTCTAAGGTAATCCCTTTTTACTAAGCTTGTCATCATTTTTTGGGGCTAACTAATGGTTAATTGATTGCTACATTGTTCATATTGTACTTGTCATTTTTGAAGATTGTTGAGTGGAGTGTCATACTTGAGTTCATGTTTGTGTTGAGCATAAGGATTGACAGCTGGCGCAACCAAAGTCTGAGGTTCAAATTGGTTCTATTCAGTGGATAGTGGCAACTCAATGCCATAGTGGTTTTGGAACACTAGAAATTTACGTGAAGATGAGATTTGAGTACATATTTTAGGTTTAAAGAATATGTAATCTTGTTTTGAAGATGAGATGAGGTGATGATGTTAATGTATCGTAAAACTGAGGAAACAGGCTAAAAATGCAGAATCTTATGACATGATGTAGTAAAATGCATGTAATGCAAGAGAATGCTGAGTAAAATGTTTGGACATGTATAATGAAAACCTACAAGGCCCAACTAAGTATAGTGAGCGTCCATATTAGGAGTACTACTGGGGGACTAGGAGGCCAAAATTAATCAAGGTGGTATAATAAAGACAAACATTGTATCATGTTGCTACCAAATCAGAGAAGTAAAATAGGATCCATATGGTGCCACAAAGTAGTTGTCATACTCCAATTGAGATCTGTGGAACTTATGCTTTGGAGTCTGGCCTCAGGGTTTTAGTGAGGCATTTGGTGAACCCATTCCTTGGTCAACTATTGTGAGAGAGGCACTAAAAGTCAATATAATCCACTGGCCAACCCAAAAGGTGATCTCTGGGAACTACATCTATGCTGCCTACTGGTAGTTATGGCTTTATGGGAAACAAATCTACCAAAGGCTGCACAAGCCTCTTCCCTTTCGGTTTGTCTTATTTGATAGAGAAGGGAAAGGTGCCACTTGCCCCTAGTAATAACACCTGATCGTTGCATGATGTGCTGAACAAGCTTTTACAGGCCTAAAAGAGGGGCCTTACCATTTTTGGGAAGATATAAGTGGACCAGATCAGTCTCTGACCTTTCTTACTTGATTTCGGATCTTGTCCTTGTGTTGGCCTAGCACGCCTGTTTGTTATCTCTCTGCGGAGACTTGGTGACTGGATATTCTGCTTGCTGTCTCTCATGTTTGCCTCAATTCTTTCCTTTCCTTTTCTTAGGTGACCCTGAACATGTTATTGACCGTTGTAACTTCTTGAATTTGCTTAGCATAGTCATCTGAAATTACAATTTCCTAAAAGCTTGAAACTTCATTTCAATGGAAATTTAAACTGGATGCTAATACTATTAGAAATCAAGTACATATATTTTTGCCTCGTTTCCTTTATACGAGAGAGAGAGAGAGAGAGAGAGAGAGAGAGAGAGAGAGAGAGAGAGAGAGAGAGAGTTGAACTATCAGTTATGTTTTCATGTTTTTTATTTTTATTTTTATTTTTTTGGCTAGGTTTAAGGTTGAGTTTGTCTTTTGTAATCTTTTCTGGGTTGCCATGCATGTGCAAATAAGACCAATACTAAGGGTAGGCAAGGACTTTTGCCTTGCTTCCCTTGCTACTAGCATCACAGTTTGGACTCTCCAAGGTACTTTATCCTCTATCATAAAAAAATATGCAACATATATTTATTTATTGAGAGTGAGCTTTGGGTCAGGAATGAAGGAAAAAGTGGCAGTGAAGGAACATGTTTGGCAAGAGAATTCTGTGTATTAACCAGTGAACTTGAGGAAGGAAAACAAAAGGTGTCCTCATGACTCTAGCTTTAGTAAAAGTTGTGATATTTAAGTTGCAGTCTCATATACAATGAAGAGCCTGGCTTTGAAGGTTCTGCAGTCCTAAACTTAGAAGAGAACAAAGGAACATATAGGGTCATTTTGATTTTGTGGAGTAGTCTGTACCTTTTGATGCTCATTGATTATTCTCCAGAATTTCTGTTCGGTCAGGAAAGGTGGTTTTTTGCATTTTGTTGATCCTTATATCATGATCTGAAGTTTGATTTCTCCAAGTTGATTAAGTGGAGCAACGAATATGTCTGATGTTTGTTCTCTTTCTTGATGATGGAGAATAAATAGGTGGAAACACCAGGAGAGTCAGTTTTGGTTGGTGTCATGACATGCCTTATCTGCTTTTTCACAATATTTAGTGAAAAATGCTCCCTTCAAAAAATAAAATAAATATTTGTAGAGAAAAAGTTTAGCTGATGAAAATGTCATAAGAGATGAGCAATGTCCTACATGATAATTGTTCTTTATTAGTTCCATTATAATCTTCTGTTCTGTTGATTTAATACCTGAATGGGAAATTCTTCTAGTTCGTATTATTTTTTTTCTGTTTATGGTGACTTCATCACCACGGGAAAATTTATGTATTTTTTCTTTTTACAGGAAGATGGTGGGAAGAAGATAGAGCTAAAGCCTGGGTTTTTGATGGAGCATGATCCAAATGTACATTCCATTTCTTGCTTTTGATAAATTCTTCACATCATATCTGCAAATCACAGAAAACAATACTTCTGTCAATATTCTTTCCTTTTTTGCTAAACCTTATATTCTTTTCTACGTAATAAAAATTGATAGCACTGGACAAGGTGCCAGACCAATCAAATCCATTAACTATCTCATCACAATTTATACTTAACAAAATTTTCTACTTTACATAGTGGTAACAGCAAGACATGTAGGTGGATCGACTCATCAAGTTCCCATTGAAATAGGATCCACACAAGGAAAAGCACTTGCCATTCGTTGGTTATTAGTGGCATTCCAAAAATGTCTTGGTCAAAATATGGCTTTCAAATTAAGTTCTGAATTAGTGGATGCTGCCAAAGGGAGTGGTGAGGCCATACACATAAAGGAAGAGACTTGTAGAATGGAAGAGACAAATAGAGCTTTTGCACATTTTCATTAATCCATAAACAAGATCTATATATAGACACATAGATCCAATTTTAGTTTTAGAAAATCTTCTTATGATCTCTCTCTTCATATTTTAGAAATAAATGCAACTATTATAAACATAAAATCAAACAAATAGAAATATTCATGTAACTCAAATGTGGCATTTTAATATGTAAGAGGTCAGAGAATGCTTCATAGGTAATGCCACATGAAAGAGAAAAAAATTGAGGACAAATACTACTTTATATATATTAGATTGGAACGTAAAATGTGTGAAATGGAGGATTGTTGAATGGTGCAATTTCAACTCCTTGAGAAAGGAAGTTGATAGAAATAGTTACATACTTGTTCAATGCATGGGTTATGATACACATGCATCATTACTGTATTCATTATAGGTCCAACTCTGGAACCATACTCACAAAGATTTCTTCATTGGCCTCTAGGTTGGAGCTGTTGTGGTTGGATTTGATCGTTACTTCAACTACTATAAAATTCAGTATGTCTCTGTTCTCCTTGCACTGACTTTATCATTAACGTGGGATTCTCAATGCATGTGTCAATTATTTGTTACTGCTTTAACTATGCTCAGATTGAAACTTATTTGGACTATGTATCTTAACAAAGGAGCCATGTCTTATGATCTTTAGAAACTATTCTACATTTTACTCAGCATTGTTTTAGATATGCAATTGGATTGAGTTGTAGATCAACAACAACAACAACAACATATCCAGCCTTTATCCCATCATGTGGGGTCGGTTACATGAATTCTAGACTTCCATGTATTTCTGTCTTTTGTCATATCCTCATTTAGATCCATATATTTCATATCAAATTTTAATGTCTCTCCCAAAGTCTTCTTGGGTCTACCTCTACCTCTTTTTGTGACTAATTGTTCCATTTCATCAACTCTCCTCACAGGAGCGTCTCTTAGTCTCCTTCTCGAGTTGTAGATCATATGTTTTAAATTTAACTGCAAATAGTGCCTGCATGCCCTGGAACTTTCTTTAGATGATGAAATGTGGACCAAATAGTTGAGTTCCAAAAACAATACAAAGTAAATAAGATTATATTATTAGTTGGAGACAATTTAAATATCCTATGAGAACAGTTCCTTTGTTCTACCTTTGATTTGCTTTTTAATTTACCCTGGGGATTATTTTTTTTATTGTCACATTTCTTCTTCATTCCACCTTCTAAAGATTTTTATAGCTCCACAAATGAAGCATGCTCTCTTCTAATCTCTATTTGGTTCCTTGCTAGTACTGCTGTTATATACAAGATTGACCATCTCAATGTTATTTTCATAATTGAAAAATCTAATAATGCTCAATGGCATTCATTTTCCAAAATACCAAAGATAGTTAAATGAAGCGGAGAAGTGCCTGCCAAGGATTGCATTGTAATAGAATATCTGTTAAAGTAGGAGGAGGATATCCAAGATGGTTATTAGGCCAACTGGGGCAGCAATCTGTGAGACATTAGGAACACAAGTGCTCTTAACCTAAAGGCCTGATGAGCTGCAAAGAGGAAAGATAAAAAGATTTCAAGACATTAATAATGGAAATGTTGGCATGAGATGAGGAATGCCATTGGGCTGGTTTGACCTTATCCAAGGAAACTGATGGGTTTGTTAAGTTTGAGTATCAATCAGTGCTCTTGAAAAGGGAGAACGCATAAGAATGTGGATTGGGACTGAAAATGCTTAGGATGGTGAAGTATTTAATGGAAAATACAGCTTGAATACTGCCAGGTCAAAGGCATTTATTTTAGGCATTCTACCAGAAGCATTTTCCTTTCAGCTTTAGTTCCATTGGTCAGTGAGATCTAAAGCTATAACGACCGGAAATTCTCTTTAATTTATCTTTTATACAACAGAAACATGACGTAATATATCCCCAATTCTTTTACATAACATTCAGGCCCATCCGCCCATAGATACAAAAAAAACAATATGATTTAACAAGATATGACAATGCCCTCTAAGGACACTAGACACAAACCATTCAGGCATCTTCCGGTTAGGGGATCTCTATATACGCCATCTACCCACGAAGGATTAGACTCAGCTGGACCCACCCTCAATGATCACTTTGTCCTTACCTGGAATGATGTAAAGCAAGGGTGAGTCACAAGACTCAGCAAGCACAAGGAACAAAAGGATAATAAAGCTGAGGAAATATCCCAAACCACCCGCACATCATGTGCACAATCATATACACATCCATACCATAAACCACAAGCCATGCAATAAACGCATAAATAAACATGCACATATCGGTCCTTGGGGTCCACATAAGACAAGTCGGTGCCCAAGTCCCTAAAACCAAACCTACCTGCTACCACGAACTGACAAACAAATCAACATGAGTCGCTGCTCCAAAATCCGCTCCAAGTGCACCAGCCCTCATACCAATAAACTGAGCCGAACTCTCATAACAACAAACCAAGCCAAAGCTCCCACACCAACAAACTGAGTTGAAGCTCCCTAGGGACGATCATCCTGTCACCCGAGCCTGTGGATGTACATCCCGTGGATAAACCCGCCGCGCGCATCAACAACCGTACAAAGCAACACATAAGAAATGCATGACAATGTAAGCATAAACGTGATACAAGGCCCCCATAAAACCAAGCATCAGGCCATGCTTCCCCCACATAGTAATATACATGCAATGTAATGCTCGTGCACAACCCTAGTCATTCTAACATGCCCGTGCCCAAGCATCCATAGGACATGGTCCCCCAGTAATGCAAACTCGAGCTCCAACATCACATCAACATAATTAAAGGCTGTAAAACACAAGCAAGGCAAGATTGATCGACAGATTCCTAAGCATCGGTCGACAGATTGTGTCTTAGGGGCAAAACGGTCAATAACTTTCTTGAGCCGGTCGACAGTTTTCTCCCACAACACCAAACGGTCCACAGCCTTGCCGAATCGGTTGACAGCCTCTGCAACCAACAACCTGAACAGCATACGAAGACACTAAAATTCACCATCCAACCGACTATCCACCCATCTAGAACCTACCCCATCAAGGTAAGGCATCATTCCGCAAGAATTGAGGGGTGATACAAGCCTTTCTTGGCCAAATAGAACAAAACACATCAAGAGACTCAAGAATTTCCCAAAACAAGGCTCATTTGAACAGCTTATGGATTTAAAAGCTAGAAGAAGATATACCAAGGCCAAGTTCAGGTTAGTAGCTTACAAAAGAGGTAAAGAACTTGCCTTAAATAGAGGAGGAATTACCTTAAGTTGCTGCCTCCTTCCTCTCTTCCTTTTCTTCTTCTTTCCTTCCTTTCTTTCTCTCGGTTTCTCTCGGTCGATAGCTTCTCCTCTCTTCTCTCTTCTCTATTTATATAGCCCCTTGGATGAAGTAGGAAGGTCCTGGCATGAACCAAAGACTTCTAGAAGGCACCCACTGAGGTCCAACACCGCCTAATTGACCTGAAAGTGGTTTGGGAAGCTGAACCCAGTAACAATCGATCGACAGTCTCAAGCAATCTGTCGATAGTTCCTTCAATCAGTTCGTAGATTCCATGCAATCTGTCGACAACTTCCTCAATCAGTCGATAGTTCCGAGGCAATTTGTTGACAGCTATTGCCTGTAACCACCTCCCCCCTCTTACACCCTACAAACATACACCAAACCTACTTAAATGCCACAAAAATCCGGACCCCGATAACGGGTCGTTACAAAAGCCAGTTTGTCCCAAAAATTTTAAAGGGGTCAATGTATCTTAATTTAGAAATTTATTAGAGCTATAATCATAGACAAAGATGACATGTCTTGATATCTTATACAACTCCAGACCCGTGAACAATGACAGATTCTCAATCTAACAACCCTTTTGAATTGTTTGGTCATCATGGTAGTTGTAAGGATTGTGGAATTGTTTTCCCTTAGATGTTTTCCCTTGAATTGTTATGACTATTAGCAATGCAAATTAATGCTATCATGGGAATGCTTTGACACTTGAATGCATAACCATGTTTCATGTTTATCTATAAAGCATGAAGTCTATTTTGTACCTTGTGTGTAATTTTTGGCTTCTATTGATCACTGAAATTATCTTTTGTGACTCATAATGGAAGGTATGGAACACTATGCGTACGGGAAAATCCAGGGTGTCTATTCATAGCTACAAATCGTGATGCTGTCACTCATCTTACAGATGCTCAGGAATGGGCAGGTTCAATTCTCATCCTCTAACATGCTATGATTTTCATCATTTCTCAAATTTTAAGTTCTAAAAGTGATTGGTATCTCTCTAATTATGTCATATGGTTCAGATATGTCGATCTCACCTCCTTTCTTCACATTGACCTAATTGATCAAAAATCAAACACATTATTTTATGTTTGTGAGGTATATGTGACATGTTATCCCACTAAGGAACTATGCCATAGAAACTGAATGGAAGTTCAATTGATCAGTGGTTGAAGGTTCTCTAAGATGTGGCTTAGATTCAATTTTAAAACATTTTTAAAATGGACGAACTAGTTGTAGGAGCATATTTTGAGTGGAGGTTACCCAGTGGGCGGGCTTGGGTAATGACCTAATGAAAGGCAATTTCACATGATTTTGCTCCCAAGTTAGGCACATGAATCCCAAAGGTGCATAAGTGTATCAAGGGGATAGTTACAGTCAAAAGAGAAAGACAAAGTCGTTGCAGGTATTCCCAATTTGTGAATTAACTAGATGATGATGCATTACTGGAGGATGCTTCCCCTATTTCTAGGCTCAATGGATTTTGACTCCAAAAATTCCTACCCCTTTCACGGACGTGACACCCTGTTATTGGGTTATTGAGGGACTTGGACATGTTTGTAGAGTCCGGACATGCAATTGTGTTTTGGTAGCTCATCTCAGTGAGCACTAAATGCAGTGTTGGAAGCCTTGTTAATTTTTCTCTCTTAGAGGGCTGAGGGAATGGTGACACCATGCCTCAATGTTCTCATTCACTCTATCCTCAGATCTGTAATCCTATCTGTCCTCAATCAAGGCCTCCTGGACCTTTGGAGAATGAGTTTTGGACACTTGGTCATGTTCCTTTTAGTGGAGATATGGTTTGGAAGGTGAGTGCTGAGAAGCTATATTCAAGACATGCCTCAAGCTTACATTTGTTCTAGGTAGAGACATTAAGTATCCCATATGTCACCTTCATGCAGCTCACACGTGGTAGCATGGAGCCTGTGCCACAGTTCAACGCATGATACATGAAAACTGGACATGTTGCCAGGCCTGTGTGATAGTTCAAGGTCTGATAATTGAGAAATTAAAGATAATAACCACTTGTGTATACCTAGAGAATCACTAACCATATTTCAAGATGGTACATTGTTATGAGTGACTACTTTGCAAAAGAAGTTCACCGTAGCAAAAGAGCTTAATCAATATATATTCCTGGAACTTTGATACATTACATTATGGCCCATGACTAAAAAATCACAATATGCTCTATAGCATATCAGCATGGTGGATAAATATGTTTGTAATTTATCATGCAAATCAGCATCCTGCCTTCCAATCAAGATTGTTTGCATATTTTTATCTTTCTTCTAAATGGTAAACCAAAAGAATGAAGGCCAACTCCTTTAATTGGTATGCCTTTTGGAGTTTGAAACATTTCCTTCTCAATTATTTACTATGGACCAAGGAACATAACAGCATTTTTTTGTGTTGTGTTTCACTTATAGCCTTTTCATGCATTCTTTTTTCTTCTTCATGTTGGATGATAATTGGAGTTATGACCAACTACATCTTTATGAAGTAAACAGTCATTTGTTAAGATGTGCTTTAGAGCCATAATGCTAAAAAGGCTCCTTGGAATTGACAATAAGCAATATTCAAGTTGTGAGAATTGTTGAGCTTGTTCTTTAACATGATTATGGTAGGTGTTTTATTTATGATCCTCACTCAAACCCTCAAAAAGCAAGGAACATCGTGCACTAGGGATGCCCCCTACTATCTTTTACAACTCTCTTTGAATCTGTGATAAGTAATATGGTTGAATATGAATGTGAAGATTATGAGGTATAATTGAGCTTGATTTGTCAATATTGTGGCAGAAACCTTATTCATGAAGTAGATTGGTTTTGATAATTTTTTGTCAAGTTCATGCTCTGGAAACTCAGTTCACATTTACAGTTATGTTGATTGATATTGCTGATTCGCTACCACAAAAACTGTGTTGTGATTAGTGAGATGCTTTTTTGCTTCAGGTGGTGGTTCTATGGTCGGTGCCATTAGTGGATCTACTCAGCGAGAACCACTGGTTGTAGGAAAGCCTTCAACTTTTATGATGGACTACTTGGCAACCAAGTATGATGACCTTGCATCTGTCTCATTCATATCTCCTTACGCTTATGATTAGCAATGACATGACTTTATGAAATAGCACATAGTACTATGTCAAAAGCAAAAGCACTTGTTTTTTTTGAGTCTACTATTTGCCGTAGATCTTTAGTACTTTTTTTTATTGTGGAAAAGGGTACATAATTGTGGAACTTTGTGCTTCTTAAAGGTTACAAATCCTACAGCAGGAGTATGGGGAGTTGACCTTGATTTTGAGAGCCCAAAATTCCTACAGTTGCACCTGAATCCATCAACTAAGGATTTAACGTTTCTAATGTCAATGGCTAAATGTTTAATCAAAAAAGAACTGTATGTCTTCTTACTGATCTTATGGTTATACCTTTAGAATTTTGGAATGAGAAGAGCAACTTGATTGGTGAAAAGATGGTCTGAGCTCTGTTCAGTGATAATATTCTTATTCAAATCAAGCCAAATATATGGGTTATCATTGTGGAAGGAAGGGAGGAAGGGGGGGGGGGGGGGGGGGGGGAGTGTGTATCTTGAGTTTTAGGATTTAATCTTAAAGTAAGTATGAAGTGATAAAAATTCATCAACACTTCCAATTAACTGGCCATATATGTTTGGGTAATTAGCCATCTCTAGGTACTATAATAACTTGTGCTGAAGAAGCTTGAAAACCTAAGATGATTGAGACTATGTTTCTTAGAACACTATTTAGCAGCTGACCTTTTGAAAGTGAGCCCAAGATTCAAAAATATCTGAACAACCTCCTTAGTGTTACATAATCTTCCATCTCGAGAAAGCATAATTGCCTAAAATAGTTTCTAGGCAATAAGCTATTGGAATTATATATATAATTCCAAAAATATATAGCTAGCTCTCTACCATGTTGATTGAACTTGCATGTTTATTTTTTATCACCTGGAAATGTCAAAAGGATCGATTGATGGGTTGCTGTTACCTTGAGCTCTAATCTTAGTAATCTTTATATTATAACGACAGGTTCGGGATTCCCAAGTCTCAGATATGCATGGTTGGTGATAGATTGGATACAGATATTCTTTTTGGGCAAAATGGTGGTTGCAAAACCCTTCTTGTTCTCTCGGGTCAGTGCCTGAACATCCCCAGATCTCCTCTTCCTTTGAATTTCTTGTGAATGTCCATTCTAACTGAAACTATTTTTCCTGTATTTAGGTGTGACTACTTTGCCAATGCTTCAGAATCCTAGCAATCCCGTACAGCCAGACTTCTACACCAACAAGATTTCGGATTTTCTTTCCCTTAAAGCTGCTACTGTTTGATTGGAAAAGATTATAAGAAATTATGGTGATAGGATTGGTGCCTCTTTGTAATGGGATCTAATACATGGTCCAAGCTGCAATGATAAGTAAAAGGTTGCTGCATTGTGCAATTATGATGTTAGTTTTTCTTGTAATTGATCATGGCCTTTAAATGTTTTCCAGCAAGGAAATGTTTCTCATTGTAATAGTGATCTTCAATAAAAATTAGCCAACCATATTAAAACTACCAAATTGTTACACTGAATTTATTTAATTTATTGAACTACCAAACAGCTAAATAGCAGCAGTGCATTCCGGGGACGATCGTCAGTTCATTCTTCCACGGTTACCCCGCCGTTGGACCTTGGGCTGTTGGAGTGAGTTTAGCGAGTTGTGGATGCAAACTTCGGTCTCTACTGATGAGCTCTTCTATCGTGGGGCATTCAAGCCCTTGAAGCCACTGCCTCGTTGCATAGCTCTCTCTCTACTTTTCTCTTTGGGTCATGATGGAACTTGTACCAAAGCTCTCTCTCTCTCTCTCTCTCTCTCTCTCTCTCTCTCTCAGTTCATTGGGTTTAGCTAATCGAACCCTGCATGAACCCTGGTGGTTTAGATCGTTGAAAACGTAGCTATGGCTAATTGGGAATTTCATGTCTATGATCCCAGCTAAGATGCTCTAGCTTCAATATGGTGTGGTGGGAGTGTTAGAAGGTTCCAATGATATGGTGCAATAGGTGATGCCCTAGTCTCTAAATTTGCTAGTGGGTTCGTGTTTCTGTTTTCAAATTCTCCTTCACTCCAATTTTAGCCAAATCCCTCTCTCACTATTCACCATTGATGGAGCCTTAAATTGTTGGGGTTTCCACTATAGAAGCCCAGTGAAATCATTGAGCTCGAAATTTGAGTGGATTGGATCAAATTGGAATCCTTTGTCGAAAGTCATTTTCTCATCCCCTTTTGTGATGCCTCATGGAAAAAAGTGAAAACTACCAATGCCATGCAAATTGGAGCCACTTGCCAACCTAGTTGGTGTATCCAGACAAAGGCCCACCAACAAGGCCCATGTAACTCAAAGCCTAAAAGCTCAAAAGCATAAGAGCTATAGAAATGGATCCATGCCAAAAGGGGCCTGAAGACCCTCTCGGCGAAAAGGTCCCTAAAAGACTCCATTGTCAGCTTCCTACTAAAGAGGACCAACAAACCACAAGAGAGTCTCCGAGAGTCTCCCAGGTGGACTTTCGTGGGGTATTCCCATGACAAACATGCGAATTGTTATCTTTGAAATCTCCTCCTAAAAATTCGCAATGGATGAGAATTATCTACAACAATCTTAATCTCAATATATTAGGAATTGTTATCACTTCCTCACAATTTCATATATAAATAGAAGAACATCCTTCTTCCTAGGTAAGTCACTTCTAGTTCAAGCGCTCTAGAATTCCTTTTTGGCATATTCAAGAATCTGAGCATTTGGCCGAGGGATGCCCTACGCCCTCAGACATGTTCATTTTTTTATAGAATTCTCAAGGCTTGAAGATATATTCTATGACAAATAAATCTTATTATTATATTTGAGCTATAACAATTGGAGCCATCTGTGAAAAATTGATCAAAGAGCTAAACACATGATGTAAAGACCTCAAAATTCATCCTAATTCATTATATACAACAGAAGCATGACATAGCATGTAACCAAGTCTTTTACAAAACATTTAGGTCCATTCGCCCATAAGATACAAAACAATATAATTTAACAAAATTTGATAGTGCCCTTCTTGGACACAACACATACGAAGCCACCTAGACATCTTTTGGTCATGGGATCTTTGCACACACCATCTACCCATGAGGAATTAGACACAGTTGGACCCACCCTCAGCTACCACTTTGCCCTTATCTAGAATAATGGAAAGAAATGGTGAATCATAAGACTCAACAAGCATAAAGAAAGAATAGGAAATAGTTAAGGACTGATCCTCCCCAAAACATCACGCATACCATGCTAGGAACGGAATCATACATCAATCCCACATAAACATAAGTGTAGGAAGGAAATTAACCCAAGCCACTCGCACGCCTCATGCACATCATATACACATCCAATCCATGAATCTCAAGCCATGCAGTAAATGCATAAATAAATGTGCACATAATGGTACTTGGGGCCTACATAAGATATACACACTGGCACCTAAGACCTTGTATACAAGCCTGGAAACAGCCATGTACAGGCTACCAAATCAACACCGCAAACACCACCATATCACACCTAAACTCCTGTCATCATTGTTAACATGTGCCAAAGCACTCACAATAATATCACATCGAGTCTCTTTTCATATATTAAGATCACAGAAGCCGTGCTTCCTTTCCCTCAACTCAATCACTCACAGCCTCACCATGCAATGCAACAAATAAAAAATGCAATGGCTCTTGCAGCATAAATGTGATAGAAAGACCCCTATAAGCCAAGCATCAGGCCATGCTAGCCCATCAATGGCTCCCAATCATACTCCAAACATACTAATGAATGCCCAATTGATCCCCCCCAAGAGCATCTAGACTTGCTTTGGAACCAAGAAGAAACCACTAAACTTGCCAAAAACATAGATTAAAAGAATTTGTAGAATCGGTCGACAGTTAGCCAAAAATTGTCAACAGATTCCCTCTTAAGGGGGCGATTAGTCAACAAATACAAGGCCATCTATCGACAAATAGTGCTTTTTGGGGCAATCCGTCGATAGATAGAAAGCTTTGTCTTGAGGCAAGGGACCTGAAACATGCAAGCTTCATCAAATTGCCTGCACAAACCACAACTTAACATGAAACACATCATTCCCAAAGGTTTATAGGGTGGAACAAACCCTATTTTGATACTTAAACGAGACTAGCAAGATCAATTCGAAGATGAGAGAGATTTACAAAGCTTTTGACATGGACTCTAACAAGAACAAGCCTTTGAAAAATATGAGGGTGATCTTATTTAAACTCTCCATACACCAAGATTATGAGTTTAAAAAAGGAAGAGATGAGTAAAACTAACCTCTTTAGCAAAAAGAAAGAGGAAGCAGAGCTTGCAAAATATCAAGAGAAGAACTTGCAACCACCAAAGAGGTATAAAATGAAGAGTCTTGTCCTCTAGGAGGAAGAACTTACCATGGACCTTCCAAATACATAACCTGCTCACTTAAGGAGAAAGGGAAAAGGGAGCTTGCCTTGATTTCTTTCTTTGGTTTGAGCTTGATTGAACTAAGGAGGAGAAAATAAACTATTGGACTTGCACCACCCTTATCTAGAAGCTCCAAAACCATAAACAACACAAGAAAGAAGGACATAACAAGATTAGAGAAAGAAGAAAAAGAAACAAAGAAGAAGAAGAGTCATCGTTCTTGGCTCTCTTTCTCCCTCCA
Source organism: Diospyros lotus (assembly GCF_014633365.1). Taxonomy (NCBI): domain Eukaryota; kingdom Viridiplantae; phylum Streptophyta; class Magnoliopsida; order Ericales; family Ebenaceae; genus Diospyros; species Diospyros lotus. The sequence continues at coordinate 16,533,018 of NC_068344.1, forward strand.
CCGACTCTCCAAGCTTCTACGACCTTCCCCAAGCTTCTCTCCCACAAACTTATATACCAAATGGTCTAGAAAATCAAGCTCAGCCACAATCGGTTGATAGTTTCAAAGGCATAAGTCGACTACCAGAAGCCATTCTCCTCAATCTATTGATAAACCCGCTCTAATATGTCAACAAACTCCTTATTTCTTTAGCAATCTGTCGATAGATTACTCCCATCTGTTGATAGATTCCTCCTTTGCATCTATTTTGTCAACAGACTTGCCCCATATGTCAACCGACAGATCCCAACTTCCTCCAACATCCTTAGCAACCCACTTCCCAACACTTCTAACTTGGATCCTACAATACTCAACACCGCATACCTATATCATCTCATTTACTTGAATTTTATATATTTCATTTCTCCTTTAACTTTGAACCTCCTATACCACATTTAATAACTTCAATCATCAACTCCACATGGGATCTTCTACATAGCCCACAAATAACTAATGAACCACAATTAAATCTACATAAAATTTAATAAACCTATTCCTTTATTTTTGTTCTTTATTTCAAAACATCGGGTTGTTACATATGAAATATTCAAGATGGTTCACACAAAGTCTTAGGTAGCTAGAAACTGACAAAATGAAGAGGGCCATGACATTAACAATGTTCCCAATCCTCAAAGGCAGTAGGAGACTCTTCCAGTAGGCACATCGGGAGCCTTTAGAACAACACCTCAAATTGTTCCTTTAAGTGAGTGTGAAACATTGTGACAATTGCATAAAGAAGCACTAAGGCCCTTCGAGAGACGATGATCTTCCGATAGAATGTCCTACCTTAAGCTCCATTTTTGCCTTCTTTACAAAACTATTGAAAAAGTGGGCATAATAAACAATCGCCTGAGAAGCATCTAGAGATCTTGTGGAAGAGTCTCCCATAAGAACACCCACTTTTCCCAGAGATCATCAATGAGAGAGGGGTGTGGGAGACTCCTGGGTTGATAAGAGAAATCGGGCATAGCCCTAGTCCGAAAAGATGTTGGGGTTACTCAGGCCTACAAAGAAAAATACCCAAAAATATTTGGAAGTATGATGACTGCTACACTACCCTGCACATTTATTTATCAAAACTACAACCAAATTCATCCGACGTCAATCCTCTTATTAAAGCAGGTGTAGGGCGATTATACTCGCCAGTGTGCGAGTGTGCGTGTAGTACAATTTTAAATTTATATTTCGGTGAGTCCGAGTCGATTCACAGGGAGATTATTTATTGATGAAAATGAAGATCACAAAATATTTGATTTTAAGAGGTAATTAAGATGATCTAAAGACAATAATTAAAGCTAAACTAATACTGAATTTAAGTAGCTTGGGTCAAGGCAATTTCAGTGTCAAAACCAATTAATTCCCAATTTGATAGAAAAGATCAGCAATATTCATCTGAATTAAGTTTTACAGCTCTGTTAGTAAATTTAGTTCAAGATAATGGTAATTCTTGTTTAAGCAATATCCATACATGGCATGGAAATTCTAAGTTAAGCAATTACCATAAATTGAACTATATTCCATAGACAGAATTTATAGATATAGATTAATCATTTAGGCTTGGGTATGAAAACATTTCCAGATCTAGTAATCTCCATACGTGGCATGAAAATTCTAAGTTAGGCTTATGCTTCAATCCAAACTTAAAGATACACTATACGCACACTGCTCAAATTGAATCAGATTAATATTACATATTTTAAGCGCAGCTTTCTTTGGGATTCATTGGCGTTGGACACTGTCCTTGCCTTAACCCAAGAATGGATTTAGCTACTCATCTTCATTTTAAAATAAATTGGCAGGAATTTAAATAACGAGAATTAAAAGACAGTATTTAAAAGACTATTTTTTAACCGACCATATAGGCGGTATATAATGAAAAGACAATAATTGAAAGACTATTTTGAACCGACCATATAGGCGGTATGTAATTGAAAGACAATAATTGAAAGACTATTTTGAACCGACCATATAGGCGGTATGTAATTGAAAGACAATAATTGAAAGACTATTTTGAACCGACCATATAGGCGGTATATAATTGAAAGACAATAATTGAATAACATAATACAACTATATGGAAACAAAGGTTAAAGATTTAAGAGAAAAATTCTAAGAACAAAACTATATAGAAACTAAAGTTGAAAATTTAAGAGAGAAATCTAAAGATCACAATTATACTTTCATTACAAGAAAATCCAATCCTTACAAATGCACCCTAAGTGCTCTATTTATAGGCTAGAAAATGTAATGGAAACTATTCAATTATATAATTTAATAATACAAAATATCTAATTAATGATGTAAGCGATGATGTAATTCCAACTCATGATGTAAGCGATGATGTCACTCCAACCCATGATGTAAGCGATGATGTCACTCCAACCCATGATGTAAGCGATGATGTCACTCCAACCCATGATGTAAGCGATGATGTCATCAATTTGTGAGTCTTGGGCTTTTCATATTTTTGGGCTTGGGCCTTGCTTGTGTTGGGCTTGGGCTTGAACCTTCCTTGTGTTGGGCTTGGGTTTGGGCCTTACTTGTGTTGGGCTTGGGCCTGGGCTTTCCATATTTTTTATATTATTATATTATTATATATATTATATTTATTTTTTTATATTTTATATATTTTATATATATTTTTATATTAATATTTTAAACATGCACAAAATCACAAAATGCATAATAATATTCAATTTAAACTATTTTAAGATCAAAATAAGGGTGAAATTATAATAAAATTTTTACAAAATTGATCACTAATCATATGACAATAAGAAAAGCTAGAATCTTACTTATAACTTAGCTTAGAAAGGAGCAAGAAAGGGATAATCAGTTTATCTTTAGTGCCCGTGAGGTCACTGACATGAAAAAGATGATTGAGCAAGTATTGAAGCAAAAGAAACTTGTATCCATTGAAGAAGACCAACAAATAAGAAAAATCCCCTTTACTCCTGAGATCATGGAACCCTTTCCTCCTAAATTCAAGCTGCCTCAACTTACTACTTATTTGGAAAAAAAGGTGATTCTCATGATCACATTTAGAACTATGAATCTATAATGTTATTGCATAGTTGGGAAGATGCTATCACATGTCAAGCTTTTTCCTTAACCTGGATTGATCATGCTCAAACATGGTTTAATGGCTTAACTGAGACATTTATTTCCTTATTTGAAAAATTAAGAAGAGAATATATTAAGGCCTCCATAATCAAGAAGGATGCCACATATTTGCTTAACATTCGATAGAGTGATAAGGAAACTCTTAGATAGTAAGTAAATCAATTAAAAAATGTGACCTTAGAGATTCAAGATTTGCAGGTAGTAGGGTAGTCATTGTAATGCTCTAAGAGACAGTTGATACCATTGCAATGCTCCACGTGTTTCAAGCAAACTAGATGTCTTTCGAAGAGTCATCTATTTGTGGGTGGACGAAGACATATGCATTTTTCTAGTCATTCGAGTATTTGGAGCCACCACTAGGAATCAACTCCTTAGCTTCAAGCTTTGGGTGTCATAGATGGCGATATCTCTTTAGGGAGAAGTAGATCCAACCCCCCAAATCATGAATTGGGTTGAACTAGAATAAAAAAAGGGAATGAGTCACCTTGACCTCAATGGTGAAGTAGATCATGATCTATTAAATATCACCAAACTTAAGGATAAAGTTGTGTAAGCATAATCCGAAGTTGATGAAGGAAGTTCTAGACATAACAATGAGGCAACAAACAAAAGTCAATCCCATAAACTAGTATGTAAACTCTTTGGTGATTAAGTGGTAAGCCCTAGGATTTGTTCAAGAACTCTTCTTATTGTCGAGAAGACATCTATTTGGTCTTGTTATTCTTAGTTGGGTGTTTCTTCCAAGCTACGAGTTCGAGGCCCTTAGCATTGATTGGATTAAGAGAAGCCATTTGATCAAGAGGAAATGGTGAGAAGATAAAGACAAAGAGTTTAAAGGAAGGCAAGAAGAACACAACTCAATTAGGGATCTTGCCAATAAGTTTGAAGCAAGAAGATGAAGTTTGAATTGTCATATAGAATTTATACTAAAAAGGGAAAAACAGACACTGTGAATTACTAAGAAAAATTGACTAATCACGGGCACATTCATCCTAGAAAAGTTAACTGGGGGTGTGTTTGCTCGCGAGTGAGAATCACATCCTTATTGGAAAGAGGTATGGTTATCATGCCTTGAGATGAAGTTTGGGCTCAATTTAGTAAAAGGCTACATGTGTTGTTTGAGCCATTAATTACGTGTCAGTTCATTAGCAAGAGAACAATATTCATTAGCAATGGGTATGGCTATCATAACGTTTTGTAGTCTCACAACAACTTTTGAATGATCTCCAAAAGCTAACCTCGACCTTGGTATTTAAAAATCAATTTTAGCTTTGAAAGTTAAGCAAGAGAATAATATTACATATACTTTCTTACTTCAATAATATTGAACCAAGTGAGGGACTTTTAATGATACCTAAGAATCAATCCATTAACTAGGGCTCACTCGATCTCAACCTATTAGCTAGGCCTTGATCCATTAACTAGGCCCCTCTTAGCCTTGACCCATTATCCTTGTCTTGCTAGACCTCGACCCACTAATTAGGCCTTACTAGACCTCTATCCACTAGCTAGGCCTCCCTCAAACTTATCCTCAATACACCACAGAGGCCTTATTTAACAAGAATGGAAGGTCTTCATAAACTCATGAGCAAGATGTTCTTACTCAAGGTTGGAACTTTTATTTCGGCCAGGATCTTCACCAAGAATCCAATTATTCAATTAAATCTTGATAAACTTAGGATAAACCCCTTCTCTTAAGTCATAGGAAGGTAGTCTATGAGGGTAATTCTAATTCATTTGAATTCTTCTAGGATAATTACTACTAAATGTTGTTTAACAAGGAAAGTTATACCTAAGAGAATGATTATTTCTACATGGATATAAATAGAGGAGGATCTCTCATTGAGACAAGCATTCATTCTCGATATTATTATTAAGCTGGAACTAACTTTTTATTCTCCTTTTTATTGTTCCCTATCTAACTTATGTATCAGAATGGCTTTCTTGGCTAGCCTCTGGGTAATCTCATTTTTTTTTTTTTTTTGCAATCTACCAATTCTTCTGATCTAAAGCAGAAGTTTCTTATTATCAAGTGTGTTCATTTTCTTTAAATATATTTGTGGTTGAATTTGTGCATTATCACTTATCAATAATTCAATGAGGTCCATAAGGTCCATAGTAAAAAGGAGAAAGCTTTTTTTTGTTTTGTTTTTTCTAATGTTTGAGACTAAGTTCTCAATAAGGTTTGAGCTTAACATGTATTTAATCCCCTGTCTATTATTTCCTTTGTTGAGGAATCTAGGAGTGTGCACCCAAGAGGTGGCGAATTGGGTGTTTCAAAATTTTTGATTTGATAAATGTTTTACACAAAAACTATTTTATGCTCTTTAATAGTTTTGAAAATAATGTTGGAAATGTAAAACTGTAAATGCACATTGAATGAAAATCAAGTGTAAGGGAAATAAAAATAGACAAACTATAAATGCACAAGAGACTTATAGTGGTTTGACACAAACCAGACCTATTCCACTACCTTAGCTCCTCACCAAGGATTTTCAACAGTTCACTAATTGTTTAGCTTTTACAGGTTAAGTTATAACCTCAACCTTTATAGACTCAGATCAAACCTCTACTTTTACAGGCCAAGCAATAACCTTTACAAGCCTTTTTACAGGAATAGTTTCTTTTAAAGAATTTTGAGCAGAAGCTCAGAACAAACATCCTCAAAGAATATGAATTAAAGAACAAGAGGTATTTTTAAATACCAATAGAGAGAATATATATAACAAAAAAAAAAAAAAAAGGAAATGAAAGCACTTCACTCTCTCTTTTGGTATCAAGAACTTGATAACTTGAAGGCAAGTGAATGGAAGTTGGCTTAAGCTCAACTCTTGTTCCTTCTCTTCTTTTTCATTCTTGAAAAAACCTTTTTTTTATCTTAGATGTGTGTCACTACATTCTTGTGCATGCTTTGGATATATATAGTTGATGTCTCTTCAATGCACCATTGTAGTTTGTCCAAAGGATAAATGAATTAACTTGTAAATCAACAAATAATATTCTTTTTTTTTTTTTTTTTGTATTCCAATGGTTAGTATATGTTCTTTAAGCTAAAAAATAGTCACTTTGGATCAAGAGATATTTATATAGCTTTTTGTAATAGTCTAATTGTGTAAAGTCAAAACTGTGCGCATTTAATGATATCTATAATGGCTATATTTTTTAAATTCAACACAACATTAGTCGAGTAATAATGATGTTACTAGAGTAAGATGCACAGTTACTAGAGTAAGACCGAATCTAGTTTACATGTATATACTCTTTTATGAATATAAATTAAAGAACGATAAACTAACCTTTGGTTATCCGACGCGTGAAAAGTTGAATCTTTATGCCTTAAGGTGTCACCCACCCTCTATAAATCATCCACACCAAAGAAGAAGCTCTACCAATGCGAACGAGTATACCCCTTGGATATTCTTGTACCAAGAATGCAAGATCCATCGCCTTTAGTTGCTTGAAAACTCTTTTCAACTTCCTTGGAGGCAATTCCAACTTTTCTTAATTTTCCCCAAAGTTGTTCCTCAAAGGTATAGGTTATTTAGGACCTTACCTAAGGGAGAAAACCAAACCCTAGTCAAACTAGGATTGGAAACCAAGTCCCATGCTTTGGACGTGCTTGGCCATGGCTAGCTCGTTGTTGGGCTGGCCGCACGCGTGCTAGGTCGTATAGGCGTGCAAACGGCTTGACTATGTGCTCTGGGTTGCGTGGTTGCATGCGTTGGGCTACATGCGTGTAGGCCCTGGCTGGCCATGAACGCTAGGCACATGCTGGGCCGTGTAGGCTGCACATACGCTGGCCTTGGGCCATGCCTAGGCCTATCCTAAGCCACGCCGTGTGCCACCCCTTTTCAATTTCCATCCCATTTTCTTTTTGCTCATTTTTTACATCCCATGGAATTTTTTGCGAGTGCTAGCTCACCCTAAAAACCTACGAATTCATTCAGACCAAAACATTTTTCGGTCCCATTGAATTTTCCATAGAGTTTCTCTTTGTTTGTGTGTGATCTTATAGGTACACTATAACAATGGAAAATGGAAATTAAAGAATCCTACTATAGATCAAAGTTTTTGATTAAGTTCGTAATTTATGTCATCTCATGACTTAAAATTACCATTTTGCCCTTAGACTAAGATTAACATCTAGCAACGTATCATGGCCCCCTATATCATAATGAAATGCAAATGACACTTCTGATGAACCTTTTTGTGATGAGTTTTAGTGCTATTTGATTCCTCTATCATAATACCCTAGTATGGTCTAGAAGTATGGTGAAATGTCAAACCTCCAATAACTAACACTATGTGTACGAATGCTAAGTCCACAACTTTTATAGTTGAATTAATAACTCTAATTAATTATTTGCGTTGACCAACGACTTCTTGAGTTGTGACTTCTTCATTCACATGGGCATATACCTTTTGAGATTATTACAAAGGTCGATAGATCCCATCTTGCGTACTCACCCATCTTCGTATGATTCAGATCATACCCAATAACCACCCTATTAGAGACCCATCTTCCTGGACCTCGTATAATGGCATCAAAGCATGACGCTTCTCTTACAAGATAATTATGGTACCTAAGGTCAAGGGATTACTAGCACCAGTCACCACAGAGAACTCCCAATTGATATTTAGTAAGAGTTACCATTTGGGTGTTCTTGGGTTAGTTCATTCAGTGAACTCAGTCAACAATGAGCACCTACACATTTGCATTAGTGTCACCACACAAGTAGTCAATGAGATCAACTACCCCCTTGTGATCATGCCTCACTCTGTAGTCCTACGACCATGGATAGTTTAAGAATGAAGCACAAGTTATTCGGTCTCATTAGTATGATCTCATCATAATTCGATTGACATCGCTACACTTTTTGGGCTTCATCTAAACAGGAAATCATAAAGATGAACACATTGCAAAGTATTAAAAGAAAATAACTTTTATTAATCAAAATATACCTGAGATTTATAAGAGATGTATCCAATTCACAACTCTTATGATTAGCTCCTAGGTTACAACTCTATCAATCTCCCAATTAACATAAAGCCAATTGCCCTTATACAAGATGTCCATCTTCTCAAGATGCTTCTCGAAAAGCTTATGTGAAAGTGCCTTAATAAATGAATATGTTATATTATCCTCAGTAGAAATCCTATATATTCTTACATCTCCTCTCTCTGTAATCTATTTAACAATGAGGAAGTGCCTTAGTGTGTGCTTTGATCGCTGATAAGAGACCTTGGCTCCTTGGCTTGAGCTATTGCCCCATTGTTATCGCAACACACAAGGACTAGGTCAACTATGGATGGAACCACTCCTAGCTCCAAGAGAAACTTTTTCATCCAAACTACTTCTTTGGCTATCTCCAATGCTACAATGTACTTTGCTTCACAAGTAGAGTTTGCAATGATTTCTTGCTTGGAACGTTTCCAGCTCACTGCCCCACCATTCAACAAAAACAAAAATCCAGAATTGGATTGACTATCATCTACATCAGATTGAAAACTAGAGTCTGTGTAGCCCTCAAGTTTCAATTCACCTCTTCGATAGACAAGGAACATATCCTTAGTTCTTCTTAAATACTCAAGGATATTTTTAACTATGTTCTAGTATTCCTTACCTGGGTTCGACTAATATCGGCTCGTGACGCTCAGATTATGTGCTACATCAACTCTTGTGCATAGCATAACATATAAAATATTACCCAAGAGAGGGGTGAATTGGGTATTTGTGATGCCTCATTCCCACCACGGGTGTCACTCTTGAATAATCAACAGGACTTTTCACACGGCAGGGCAATAATAAAGGGACGGACTATGTTTTGAGTTAAAATGCCTTAGGTGGGAACTAGGCTTCGTCCTTTCCTTCAGTCCACTCAAGGATATGGGCATAGGAAACTCGAAATCCTAAATGGGTGTCACCCTCCATGGCTCCAACCAATGGCTTAAGGGTGACTCGCCTAGGATCGAACTGTAAACCAACATCAACACCTCGCTTTACTTTCCCAAGGCTTACAGCTCCTTGGCTGAACGTCAGGAAGTATATTCATAAGGAAAAAATTAATTTAGGCCTTGATTTTTGCTTCACAAAATTATCCCAAGGTAATAATGCCTAGAGGAAACTTAAAACTTGCCCTTCTCCAACATGCCCATTTTCTTTTATTCAAAGCCTATAGAAAAATCCGAATTAAAACTCCCTTTTGGCAAAAATTAGCTAAATTTTTACTTTAGAAATTTCAAACATTTCCCAAAATACCTCACTTTTCCTTCAAATAAAAAAAATATTTTGGAGCCCAAAATCCATCATTTATTTATTTATGTAAATATTTTTTTTCAAAAATTCCCAAAATACTAAAGAAAAGAAGGGACGGCGACAACGGGGCAGCAGTGGCACCAGCAGGATGTGCATGCCCACAGGAGCTAGCCGAGCCAGCCGCGTGTGTTGGCTGAGCGCTCTGTGCATATGGCGCACACTTTGGGCCTGCTGAGCGAGGCCAGCCGGGCCTATTGAGTGCCCGATCGTAGGAGTCCCGGCAGCCAGCCTTTAAATATTTTTTTTCCTTTTTCCAGCCCATAATTTTCAAAAATAAACTTTAATATATATTTAAGCTTCAAAAATCTCTCCCCTTTTCAAAAATTTGGCCTATCCAACCCATGAGATGCTTTACAAAACCATTCTCCATGCTCCAAAATAAGGGCTTCACAACCCACATGATGCATACAACATACATCAAAACCAAAGACATAAATCCACACTTTAAACTTCAAAAGCTTTAAACTACCATTACAAAACAAAACTTAAAGCCTTCTTCATGGGCTAGCATACATTAACCACTCAATACTTCTTTCCCCTTGGAGTTTTCAACACCTACAAAGAGGTCCAAAATGACCTTATGAGCCATTGCTCAGTAAGGGTGCAATGCAAAGTAAATGAGAGTATAAGTAATCATGTTATGCAAGATGTAATGTAAAATATGGGTAGTCATCCTTGCCTTCAACCAACCCCTTTTCCCACTCCTAGTCCTCCTTATGGCCATAAGTACACTAGATCACATACTAAATGCATAATGCTTACAACTACATGAAAACTCATAAAATATCACTTACAATGCATGCAAAACCACCACCCATGGGGTCATCCCTTACCTTATCTCCTCTAGATCTTCCATAAACTTTAGCTTTCAAGACCCTTTGCTTTCAACCCTTAATTTTTTTTTTTTGATCATTAAAAGCTTTCTTCAAGACTTTAAAATAAAAGAAACAAGCAGACTTTCCTTGCTTTTACTTAGAATCACTTAGGTTAAGAGCTTACCTCTTCTTGCTCTTTACTTCTTCCTCTCTTCTTCTTCTTCTTCTTCTTCTTCTTCAAAAATGCACTCTCAACCAAAGAAGTTTGGCCTCCTTCTCCTTCTTCCCTTTTATATTACCTCTCTTTTCTTTATTCTTTTATTATTTCCATTCCAAGACTTAATCCAAGCCCTTGGATCTTATTGGGTTGAGAGAACAAATCCTAGCCCTCCATTACAAGCACAATCCTTGTGCTTTGGGAGGCTTAATCTCATCCATTGATCTAATAAGATTTAATCTCCACCATAGGAAGAAGCACAATCCTTACCTTCATGGAAGATTCCATCTTGGCCGTTGATTCTTACCCAAGAATGATCTCTACCATCCATTCTAACCATTTAAAATTAATTTCCATTTATGTTGATAATCCATGCTAACTTTCAAGACTCATTTGTGGCCCTTGGATCAATTTCCATTCCAAGACCAAATCTCATCCATTGGATCCATCTTGAATTTTCAATTTCTCCCCATTTGTTTTAATGAGACTATTTTCATGCCATCATCTTGAAAGAAAAATTTTCATTTAGATCTCATTTATTTAATTCCTCCCATTTTTCACAATAAATGCATGACCATTTTCTATTTCCTTTTTGCATTTTCTTTATTCAACATAATGGTGACCTTCATTAAATGCTTGAGAGACACTTTTCTTTTTCGTTTTGAATTAATTTTAATTCCTCATTCTTCCTTCACAAGATCTTGCCAAGTGTCTCAACCACACTTAATTAGCCAATTTCTTATTTCTTTAATATATCTTCATCTCCTTGCATAAGACTTTGCCAAGTGTCACAATCCACTCTTACTTGGCTCTAAATCTTAAATCTTGGCCATCCTCTAATTTCTTCATAATTCAAAGTAAAAATAAAATTTTCACATAAAATCCAAACATACATTTTTATATATATTTTCCACAAAATATTTTACCTTTATAGGGATATGGTCCAAATTACCAAATTGCCCTTCTTAAGCCATCTTAAATTTATACACCCCTATTTCTCCAATTAAGGTAAATTTGAAAAAAATTCTCTTGCCTTCAATCTCAAACTTAACTCATTTAATACTCACACAACACAGGGAGTTACAGTATTCTGACTATTTTTACAAATAATAAAAATATCTTGAACTATTATGATGTAGTAAAGTTATTTGAAGAAAAACATTTTTCTTAAACTACAAACAAATGCAACAACAAATAAGATAAAAATGAATGCATGCACAACATAAAGGATTTTTCATGGATGATAACTTTAAGAAAGCTTTTGACAAGTAATAAATTTATATATGAAATGATTAATATGGAAATGTATGCATTCCAGAATATATGCAAGACCATTTTCATAAATATATGCAAGACCATGAATAAACTGACATATCCCAGCCCAAGAGAATCACAAACAGTGCTTAACCTATACCATAATGAAAGAGCAATCTCTCTAAAGCCAACATAACTACATTGACACATTGGCATAACACATCACAACCCAACCCTCCACAAAAGGATCACATTGGCACTAACTCTGGGTGTAATACCCAGTATTTAATATCAAAGGTATTTTTGGAATTACGGGGTCAAAATGGAATTTATCAAAGTTTCGGGTCAACGTGTAATATCCAAAACATGAACGAAAGGTAACAGTCCATGTCAAAGCAATTCAATGAAGGAAATATTGCCCAAATAAGTAGTATTTGACAAAATCAAGAGAATCGCGAAGGTTTGAGGTCGAAAACACCCGATTAGGGCATCCGGCCAAAAATGCAGATTGTGTAAACTACTCGAGAGAGGTAGAAACGACGAGTTTTTTAGAAATTCTTGAGGGAAATGAATAATTTGGAACTTATAGGAAGTAGAGGAATTATCAAAAATTTTAGGGGTATCAAGGATAGGGGAGAAATGAGGTTTGAAAATACTTGGGGGGTCTAAAGTGCAAAAAATGAAAACCCTAGGTGTGAAACCGACCGGCCGCCTGTGGACGACGACCAGCCACCTTGGGAGGTCGAGAAGGTAGTCTGGAGGCTTGGGGATAGCCTCCAGGTGATGATGGTCTCGTTTGGAGTGGCCATTGGCCGAGAACAATCGTGATATGATCGGTTTTAATGGCGGATTGGATCGAATTTTTGGTCAGATTTTTTGAGGGATTTTGTGCATGATCTAGGGCTAGTTTAATCATTTGGAGGCTAGATTTTGGGTTTAAGGGATAATAACAGCTAAGATTTGGTGGAAATTGACGTCATAAACGGGTATAAAAAGGGGTAGAGGGCCGACGATTTCGAAGGGCAAGTCGAAGAAATTACTCTCATTTTTGCTTGAATCAAGACTTAGGGATAAGGGGTTTTTGTTCTTTGGGTTGTGAGGAGCATTTCTAGAGAAATTGAGAGAGTTTAGCATAGGTTTCATCGGGTTTTAGTAAGGTTGCTAGAAAATCGGGGCTCGCCAGACCGCGGCCTGCAACTGGCCTTTAAAGCCTTTTTCGGTGATTTTTTTTTTTAGGTGAAGGGTCCACTAGGGTTGCCTCGAGGAGAGCTTCAGGGGGGTATGACTGGTTGGGCCATTGGAGACTGTCGCAGGCTGCCATCGCCGGAGAAGACAACCGAAGAAGGCTACGCGTGGGCTTCACTTGCTGAGGCTAGGGGTGGCATGTGAGGTACCTTTTGCCTTCAAAATTATTTTTATAATTTTTAGGAAAATATTTTAGGAATTTTCATGGAAAAATATTTGGTGAAATTGGGTGTTAGGTATTTATTATGAATTTTTGAAGGTAATAAAGGTTCAGAAAAATAAGGAAAAATGAGAAAATTATGAAAAAAATAGAAATATTAATTTCTATAGTCATAATGGTAATCAGGAGATGGTTTGACTATTAGAGGGAAGGATTGTACGAATTTCAAGGTACAACATGCTTTTTGAGGCGAAAATCAGCTTTCTTTGAATTAAGGTGAGTGGTTGATTCCAATCTTACCCTTGTCTTGGAAGTGTGTTAGTGTGAGTGTAGTGGGTTCAGGTGAACGGTTTTATCCTCCTGAGCTTAGGTTATATGTGTTTGAACTGAGGAGGGGTTAATGTTTCCTAAATCTTAATGAATTATATCCCCATTTTACCTTTATATTTATGCTTAAAGTAAATAATTATTCGCATTACATATTATTTCAGGATGAAGCAAGGAAGTTGACTTTTATAATTAATTAGGGGCATAAATTGAAGACGTTGGGTTATCCATTATTGTTGCTCAAATTCAAGGGCCAATTATGGAGTCTAAAGGATGTTTCAAGTGCACTTAGCCCAACTATCAAATGGAATAACCAACCAAAGGCCCAAAAAAGCCCAACTTGTAGAAGACTTTTCTTTGTTTTGTATTTTTATGAGTGCTTTACCACCTAAAGTCTTTTGTATTCTTATGGGTATTCCACCACCTAAAGTCTTTTGTATTTTTTGTCTTTTAGCTAATTTTCTTCCACTAGTTAGGCGAAAGTTTTGTGAGTGCCCATTAGATATAATTATATCTAGTTGTATAATTTTAAATTGTGTCGTTTGTATTGCATCTTGTGGGCTATAAATAGCTCACTTGGGTGCATTTGTGAGGAGATTATTATTCTTGAATGAAAACTTAGTTGTGTTCTTAGAGTTTTTCTTTGAGAATTGCTCTTGTTCTATCTTCTTTTATCTTTTGTGATATTTCTTCTTTTCTTTCTTCTCTTGAATTCTCATGTTATTTATTGTTACTTTATTATCCACTGCTTAAATGGCTGGTTAGTTTTTGTAATTAAATTTCTGTAATTTTTAATTCACATCTTTTTATTATCCACCGCTTGAATAGTTGGTTAATTTCTGCTGTTTTAATTCCTGTCATTTAAATTACGACATTTAAATTCCTGTCAATTAATTCTTAAATAAAGATGAGTAGCTAAATCCAATATTGGATTAAGGTAAGGACAGTGTCCAACGCCAATGATTCTCAAAGAAAGCTGCGCTTTAAATGAGTGATATTAATTTAAATGTCAGTATGAGTGTGTATTAATTATTGAGAAATCATTAGGTTTGGATTGGAGCGTAAGCCTAACTTAGAGCTTTCATGCTACGTATGGGAGTTACTAGAACTGGAAACGCTATCATACCCAAAGCCGGATGATTAATTTAGTTATTTTGTGTATTAATTGCAATCGGATTTATGGTAGTTGCTAAAACTAGAATCCCGCATATCATGTATGAGGATTGCTTAAACTAGAACTATCATCATCTCTAATTGCATTTAATAATAAACCCTTATATCTGAAATTAAATTAATATTGCTAATCTTTTTTGCTAAAAATTGGGGATCAGCGGGTTGGTACTGAAATTGTCTTAACTCAAATGTTATCCAATTATATATTCTCACATTCAGTGTTTATTTTAACTTCTGTCTTGCTTTATTTCCTAGCATATGTTATTTGAAAATCCATAAAAAAAATCATCATGTTGTCAATTCATCCAAATGTGTGTGTGTGTGTGTGTGACATTCTTTTTCTTTTGCCATAAATAAATCTCTCAGTGGACGACCTGGATTCATCTAGAAAATATAAATTTAAATTTGAACTACAATTGCACTCGTATATTGGAAGTACAAACCTCTCACCTAAATAAAAAAAAAATATAAAGTTTTAATATTTTTTTATTGTATTTTAATTGCAAGGTGAGAGTGCAGCCAAATTTTGGCGCCATTATAGAGGAAGTTTAAGCAAAAACAAAAAGAAAAAAAATAAAAATAAGCATCTCCTGATAAATTTGGTAACTTTGTTTCTTTTTACTTTATTTTTGTGCATGATGTATGATACTTATGTCAGGTAGAATTGTAGAAAATCAATCACTCATGTCTCAGCACAACGAGAACATGTCACTTGCACAGAACATGTCTGCACATGGTAGTGACCACGGTAAACCTGATCCCATTGATTAGAAAATGATCAGACCCCTTATGAAGTATTTTCATCCTCCTAGGCAGACAACTCCCTCATGCATTATTCTTCCCATCAACCATCATAGGTTTAATTTCAAGCCTAACACCATCCAACTGTTGCCAATTTTCCATGGCATGGATTCTGAAAACCCATATGAAAGAGTTTGAGGAAGTTTGTAGCACCTGTATGGATCATACAGTGAATGAAGATGTCATAAGATTGAAGCTCTTCCCATTTTCACTAAAGGATAAGGCTAAGATATGGTTGAGCACTCTTCCACCTAGGTTCATAGAAACCTGGAGGGAAATGCAAACGACATTTTTGAAAAAATATTTCCCAGCCAATAGGATTGCCATCATTCAGAGGCAGATTATGAATTTTGTGTGTAAACCTAATGAGAATTTTGCTCAAACTTGGGAGAGGTTTAAGAACCTTCTCCATGCTTGCCCACACCATGCTTTTGAATAATGAAAAGTGGTCAGTTTCTTTCATGACGCTCTTAGTCCTCAATTGAAAATGCTAGTGTCCATTATGTGTAATGGTGAGTTTTATGATAAGACTCTAGATGAGGCATTCTAGTTCTTTGGTACCTTAGCAGAAAACACTAGAAACTGGGAGGTTGGACCAATATCTTCTAATGACTTAAGAGAAAATCCGTAGTCTAGAGGTAGGTACCAACTAAGTGAGAGTGATGATCTGAATGCTAGGATAGCTGCTTTGACAAGAAAGATTGAAAGTCTAGAAACCAAGAAAACACAATCTATTAACCAAGTGGAAGTAAAATGTGCAGTTTGTGACACAACAGAGCATAAGACTGAGGAATGTCCTACATTACCCGCTTTCGAAGAGGTATTGTATGGACAAACAAATAACACACATCCACACAATTTTGAGGGTAGGCAAAACCAAAATCAAGGGGGAAACTATTACGGGCATAACCAAAATTACAACTCATATAATCCCAACAATAGAAACCACCCAATTTTTTTTTTTGAGAAATGATTTTGCAAATCATTCTCAGCCACGCTTCCTTGCACACCAATCTTTCCAACTAAATCAAGGTTCCTCGTCCAATACTTACCAGCCACCTCATAGGAGACCTTTAGAGGACACTCTGCATCAATTCGTCCAAAGCCAAACAGGAATCAATAATCAAGTTGCCAAAACTCAGGAGCAAACAAACAAAGCCATGGAAGACATTAGGAGCCAGTTAACCAAGTTAATATAAACATTGAGTGTGAGAGAACCCAGAAGGTTTCCATCCCAAACTGATCCTAACCCAATTAGGCAAACCAACCAGGTAGAAGCTTCAAATAGTGAAATCGAGACTCATGAACAAGTTCAAGCAGTGACTGTCCTAAGAAGTGGAAAAATAATTGAAAAACCAATTGATCCTAGGATAAACCAACCTGCTGTTGAAGAAGAAGAACCAAAAGATCATGAACCCACCGTGGAGAAAAATGAAAAACAAAAAGAAGATGAGAAAGGTAATAACATTTCAAGGAAAGAAAGTCAATACAGACCCAAACCACCTTTTCCACAAAGGTTGAATCATTTGAAAAAAGAGCAACAAAATGCAGATATATATGAAGTGTTTAAGAAAGTGAGAATCAACATTCCACTTTTGGATGTAATAAAACAAACACCTTCATATGCCAAATTCTTGAAAGACCTTTGCACTGTAAAAAGAAAAATAAATGTGCATGAAAAAACATTTCTAACTGAACAGGTCAGTTCTATCCTACAGTTCAAAACCCCTCCCAAATATAAAGATCCAGGTTGTCTAACCATTTCATGCATCATAGGAAGCCAAAAAGTTGATCAAGCACTTTTAGACCTAAGAGCTAGTGTCAATTTGTTGCCATACAATGTTTATCAATAATTGGGTCTAGAAGAATTGAAGCCTACAAGAGTCACTTTACAGTTAGCAGATATGTCAGTCAAGTTGCCTAAAGAGATAGTTAAGGATGTATTGGTCTAAGTGGACAAGTTCTACTTTCCAATAGATTTCATAGTGTTGGATACCCAGCCTCATCAAGGTCCTCAACCTCCTATTCCTATTATCTTGGGTAGACCATTCTTAGCAACATCAAATGCCATCATCAATTGTAGGAATGGTGTGTTGAAGCTATCTTTTGGGAATAAGACTGTAGAAATGAATATCTTCAGGGTAGCCAAACATCAAGACACTGAGAGTGAAGTGGAGGAGGTAGACTCGATCCAAACACTAACCAATGATTATTTTGAAGAGTTCATGAGAAGACCCAAAGAAGGAAATCAGGATCTTGAGGAAATAAGAGAAGTGGAAGTCATAGGCAAAAAGAGTGAGAAGCCTACATGGATGCCTAGTTTAGAGCCATTAGGAAACTTGGACAGTAAGCTTACGGCTTCTGATAGCCATCAGTCCACACCTGAGAGAAAGCCATTGCCCAGTGATTTGAAGTATGTCTTTCTAGGAGAAGGGGAAGCATTTCCAGTGGTTATCTCTTCTAGTTTAACACCTCAGCAAGAGCAACAACTGATAGAAGTTCTGAAAGCACATAGGAAGTCATTAGGATGGACCATTGCAGATTTGCAAGGTATTAGCCCCTTGATATGTACTCATAGGATATTCTTGGAAGAAGGAGCAAAACCAGTCAGGTAAATGCAAAGAAGTTGTTAGAAATGAAGTGCTTAAGCTGTTGGATGCTGGAATAATTTATCCAATCTCTGATTCTAAGTGGGTAAGTCCAACTTAAGTAGTGCCCAAAAAGTCTGGAGTCACTGTTGTAAAAAATGAGAACAATGAGCTGATTCCCATGCGCATCCAGACAGGATGGCGTATGTGCATTGATTATAGAAAGCTCAATTCTGTGACAAGGAAATGTCATTTTCCTCTACCTTTCTTGGATCAAGTTCTGGAGAGAATAACAGGCCAAGCCTACTATTGCTTCTTAGATGGGTACTCAGGGTATAATCAGATAGAAATTGCACTAGAAGATCAAGAGAAGACTACTTTCACATGTCCATTTGGGACATTTGCTTACAGGCGCATGCCGTTTGGGTTATGCAATGCTCCAGCCACCTTTCAAAGGTGTATGATGAGCATTTTTAGTGAAATGGTTGAGCAGATTGTTGAAGTATTCATGGATGACTTTTATGTTTATGGAAGTAACTTTGAGGCATGTTTGGAGAATCTGAAAAAGGTTTTAGTAAGATGTGGGGAAACAAGTTTGATACTCAACTGGGAAAAGTGTCACTTCATGGTGAAACAGGGCATAGTCTTAGGGCACATCGTTTCATCTAGGGGGATGGAGGTAGACAAGTCAAAAATTGAAACCATTCAAAAACTCTCCACTCCTAAGAATGTGAAAGACATCAGAAGTTTTTTAGGACATGTAGGGTTTTATAGGAGATTCATTGCCTCCTTTAGCACCATAACAAGGCCCTTATGCCATTTGTTATCTCAGGATGTTCCGTTTGAATGAACTCCTACCTGTCAAAATGCTTTTGATAAATTGAAAGATGCACTCATTTCAACACTTATTATTCAGTCCCCTAATTGGTCACTCCCATTTGAACTTATGTGCGATGCTAGTGATTACGCGGTAGGAGCTGTGTTAGGGCAAAGGAAGGATAAGAAACCTCATGTGATATACTATGCTAGCAAAACTCTTAACGAGGCACACAAGAATTATACCACTATAGACAAAGAGTTACTAGCAGTTGTCTATACCTTGGACAAGTTCCGATCTTACCTCGTAGGGTCACCGGTGATCATTTTTACCGATCACGCTGCTCTAAAGTATTTGTTCACAAAGCAAGATGCAAAACTTCGTCTCCTCTGATGGATTTTACTTTTGCAAGAATTTCACATTGAAATAAGAGATAAAAAAAAGGGTAGAAAATGTTGTGGCTGACCACTTGTCCCGTTTACCATATCAAGAGCTAAATCAGTTTGAGAGCCCAATCCATGATTCCTTTCCAGATGAACAATTATTTCAAATAAGTTGTCAATTTACATCACCTATCCTTCCATGGTATGCTGACATAGCAAATTATCTAGTCATTAGACAGATTCCAGATCACTAGTCTAGGCTAGATAGGCAAAAAAAATTTTGGAAGGTGGTGACATTCTTTTGGGATGACCTGTACTTGTTCAAATATTGTCCTGACCAAATCATCCATAGATGCATACCCGATCATGAGCAACAGAGTGTCATTAATTTCTGTCACACTCTTACATGTGGAGGCCATTTTTCTGTCAAGAAAATAGTTGCAAAAATTTTTCAGAGTGGATTTTATTGGCCGACACTGTTCAAGGATGTGTACAAGTTCTGTTCAAGTTGCGATCGATGTCAAAGGTTAGGAAGTTTGTCGAGGAGAAACATGATGACATTACATCTGATCCAAGTGTTAGAGGTCTTCGACTGTTGGGGTATGGATTTTATAAGCCCATTTGTGAATTCGTTTGGACATGAATACATCTTACTTGCTGTCGACTACGTGTCCAAGTGGGTCAAAGCGATCCCGGCCAGAACAAATGACCATAGGACTGTAGTGAAATTTTTGAAAGAAAACATATTCAGTCAATTTGGGATGCCACGAGCGATCATCAGTAATGGGGGTTCCCATTTTTGTAATAAAGTTATGGCAGGACTAATGAAGAAATATGGTGTACTGCACAAGGTTGCAACACCATACCATCCCCAAACCAATGGTCAAGCTGAGTTAGCCAATAGGGAGATTAAGTGCATATTGGAAAAGATTGTTGCTGCTAATCGTAAGGATTGGTCCTTAAGACTAGTGGATGCTCTTTGGGCATACATGACAACTTATAAAACGATTTTAGGAATGTCTCCCTATAGGCTAGTATATGGTAAATCTTGTCATCTGCCAGTAGAGATTGAGCATAGAGCATATTGGGCAATTTAAAAGATCAATAAGAGTCTAACTAAAGCAAGACTCTCTAAAAAGCTCCAATTGAATAAGCTCAAGGAAATTCGAAATGAGGCATTTGAAAATGCACGATTGGCCAAGCTTCGCATGAAAGAGTTGCATAACCGGCACATCATTTGAAAAAGCTTTAAGGTAGGGCAACAAGTACTCTTGTATGATTCTCGATTGCATCTATTCCCAGGAAAATTGAAGTCTCGATGGGTCGACCCCGTTGTAATCAAGTCCATCTCAGAATATGGGGCCTTTGAGATAGAAAATCTGGAGTCAGGACAACGTCTTACAGTCAATTGTCATAGGTTGAAACCATACCAGGGTAGTATTGAGGAGAATGAAGGAGTTGTGGATTTGGGTGATCCACCATCATCTAATGAGTAAAGGAAGTTTCGTGTCGTCTGGGAATCTAACGTTAAAAGATCACATTTCCATTAAGGTTAAATAGATGTCTCTGAATTTGGAACTAAAAAAGAAAAAAGAAAATAAATAAATAAATAAAATAATATATATATATATATATAAATTGTTCTTTTTTCTGCATTACTTAATTAACTTTGACTCAAATAGTGTTTCTGTATGTGCAGTCTAAACAAAATTTTTGCATACGAGTTCATGCATATGAGACCGCCAGGTATGCCTATCTTTTATCTTTTTATTATCAATTTAGGATAATGCGCAATTTAAGTTGGGGGTAAGGTGTACTTAAGAATTTATTGGTGTTTGAATTTGATCCATTTTGCAAATAATTTTATTTGACTCGATAATATTGTCTTGTGTGGTGTATAGGATTTTATTGGGCCCCTAAAAAAATAATAAAAAAATAAAAAAATAAAATAAAAAATAAAAAATAATATAATAAAAAAATATAACAATAAATAAATAAATAATATATATTTTTGAGAGAGGAAAGAGGGAGACAGAATTGACGTTGGGGGTAGCCACTTTTCTCGAGCAGTGCAATCACACTGCCCTATAAAGAAAAAGTCACACTGCCAAACGTTGAAAATGGGACACTAGACGACGCCAAGTGTGACGGTGCAATTATGTCATGCCTCAAGTTGAGTGTAGAATAGTGATCTCCATTTCTCTATAAGAGACTCCATATCTGTATGAGGTAAGCCACACTTCTGAAAGCAAGCTCAGTCTCATCTCCTTCATGTTGTTCTCCGATCAGGTACTCTCGTCTATTTTGTAAGATTCATAGTTTTTAGTTTTCTTTTATTATAGTTATGTTTTAATTTAAAAAAAAATGGATCTTCAACTCTCAAAAATTTGCAAGTACTATCCATCTCTCCCAATGAATGATTTGAAAAAAATTTATGCCGCTAGGTGTGAAAGAGTTAGGATGTTGATGTATAATAACATTTCTGAGGATATTCGCTAGTTGATCAAAGCAAAAATTCGATTACTAGATGAAACTTAACCTAACTTTAAGCACTTTCCAAGCTTGGGGAAGAGTAGTTTTGCGAAAAAACAAAGAGTGAAAATAGTGAATGGTTATCACAAATGTGCTCGTTGGACCTGTAACATACGATGCAAATTTGTGGGATTTACGTCTGTAAATCGAGAAGATAAAATTAGTTTCATTAAGGATAGACTGAGTAAGGAGTCTTTGGATGATATCCGATTGACTCTTGAAACGCATCCATGTGGGATAGTGCAAAGAGAACTTCTTGCTTTATGGACCCAGTTCATAAGTAACCACCATCACTATAGTCTTGGGAATCTGACTAAAAACGACCTTGTTTGTCAATTTATAAGAAAATTGGATGGGAAGCCTATCCTCACTTCATAGAAGGTGTTTAAGCCATTTCTGGACGTAAAACCAGAGAAAGATGTGAGCCACAATCACAACTACTTGTACATACCCATGATTTTTGTTTGTGTTTATTTCCTGTTGAATTTTTGTATTGCTACTTTTGATCGCCAAACTTCTTTCCATGGCATACATAAGGAACAAACATAAATGGAAGGTCAGTTATTTCATTGAATCAATACCATATGTGTACTATGTGGCTCTCAACTCGGGAGCGATAGTTGTTACGCACTTGCAGCAAGCGAACTTGGCCTAAAATTAGGAGAGAAAAAAATTAATTTGGTATGTGGAGGGGGAAGTCGTGGATTGAATGGTTATGTTTCACAAGCTGCACATCTTGAAAAATCATATGTTGTAGGTATAATGCCAATCCCTTTGGCTGAACCACATATTTCCGGGATTACAGGCGGTCAACTTATAGAAACGACTTCTATGTCTGAGCGGATGGCTTGTAAGATTTATCAGTCAGACGCCTTCATTGCTTTATTAGGAGGTTTTGGTACACTTGAAGAAATCTTCTGTATAATCTCCTGGGCCAAGAGCAATCTCCATACCAAACCCATTGGACTTTTAAATGTTAACCATTTTTTCGATAGGTTGCTCTCTTTTCTTGATCAGGCTGTGGATCAAAAGTTCATTTCTCTTTTAGCAAGAAAGATTCTCATTTCTATATCTACCATTGAGGAGTTGCTAGAGAAATTGCATGCTTATGTTCCACAGCAAGATCCTTATGAGCCTCGGATAGACTGTAACGACCCGAAGATGGGGTGTTGATATCAATGAATAACACGGTATAATCTTATGATGTATGGGTAGAATTATTCGTTGAATTGGGTTTTGGTGTGGTGTAAGTGTGTATGTATGTGTTTTGGAAGGTTTAGGATGAGTGGTTAAGAGTTAGGAGGGTTTATGAAGAGGTATCCGAATGTGTGGGGCTTTGGGAGGCTAGATATTCGAATGGTGAAAGTATCATTCGAATGAGAGTAACCCCATTCGAATGGGGTGTGAGTCATTTGAATGGGAGGTGATCCATTCGAATGGTCTGTTTTGTTGGGTGGTGTTTCTTCATTGTAACCACATTTCTACTATGTTACTTTTCGAATATTTTAAAACTTAAAACACGAAAGTTGTAGATCTTTCTCTTGTCATTCTATATCATCTTGAATCACCTCAATCAGAGTTCGTATGATATAGTTATGCTCAAAATTCGAAAGGGTGTCAAAGCTGTCCAGAATCCATTTGAGCCTTTACATTCGAATGAGTTGCCTTTACATTCGAATGAGCCCAGCGAAAATTGAAAAATTCATCCGAATGAAAGCACTGTTGCATTCGAATGAGCCTCCAATTCCTTCAGTAATTCAAGTTACTATTTAAAATTCATTCGAATGTTCCCCTGCCTCATTCGAATGTCACTCACATAACTTGAAATCTTTCTCTAACTTATTCGAATACACGCCAGATCATCCAAATGACTTTCAAATAGCTTCATATATATGTAAATATCATTCGAATGCCTTAAATTATATTCGAATGCCTCCCTCAGCGATTCATATATATATATATATATATCGCCCGATACCTCATTAATTTTGGAAACACATAGAAAATTCTAGAACTAAAATATCAAAAAAATATAATAAATATATAGAGAATTTTGGAAATAATTAGATGGATAAAGATGACTTATAAAGATAATATAAAAAGATAAATTGTGAGAAAAATCTCACTAGAACAGAACACTATTTTTCCTCTTTCTCGTAAGTCCTCTGTTCTTCTTCAAACCCTCATTCTTCTTCTCACAGCAAGCCAGATCTTGCTATCCAAAGAGTTCTTAGTGGTTGATCGGTGAAGTAAAAGGCAAGTTCTCTCTTCCTTCCTCTTTTCTCTTGGATTTTATTGCGTTATGGGCTGGTTACGTGTCTTAAGAGCTTAATTGGGGTTAGGGTATTTAAGTTGAGGGAAAGTTTCTAACAGCCACGTGGGGCTTGTTTCTCCCCACTAATCCTAAGGAATGGAGTTTTAAGTGGAAATTTGAATGGGAGACTTGTTTCTTCTCCATGCCTTACTTTACATATCTCACTGTGAACTTGAGCTTAAACAAGAAATCCGTGACTCAGTGTTATTAGCTAACTGTGTTGAACATGTTATGAACAGAGAATAACTTTAGATTGCTTATATATGTACTGTCATGGCATGTTCTGAAAGAATGGTAATTGTGCATCATGAGCATGTCTTGGCTTAACTTCCTGCATAACATTTCATGAGTGTGCACGAGCATCAGTTTTTATTTCTAGCACGTGCAATTTGTATGTGGCCACTTTATGTGTTGCATGTGCATTGGAAAAGGCATGGACAGAGATGATTATGCACGCTGTGGTTGTGTGCCACCGGGATATATCCCCCAAAACCAGTAGGCATTAGCCTGATTGGGGTTATGCTCCTGCGGTGACGACTGAGGGGCGCGCCCAGTGGTGACGACCATGGGTGAGATTATATATATATTTATATATATGTACGTATGGCTATAGCCAAGTGTATCAGATATGACTTATGGTCACCGGACTCAGCTACAGACTGGTACGTATTATGTTGCATTTTATTTGCTATGTGAGGCCATTGGCCATTTATATGTTGACAGACTTATATGCGTGTTATGGATGACATTATCATTACGGGTGTGTGTGTAACTCCTGAGTTATCACCTGTCATTTCCTTCGATATGTATGTTCACGACACCTGTATCCTATTATTATCTGCCATGCTCTTCCTTCTTATTTCTTATGCTTGCTGAGCTTTGTAGCTCACTTTGTACTCTCCTCCATTCTAGGTAAAGGTAAAGAGGTAGCATGTGGGGAGTCAAGCAAGAAGGATGGGTAGACATGTGCACGTGCGGGTCCCCTCTTGATTTAAATGGTCTTGGGAAGCTGTTGGTAGATGTGTTGACATTATTTTGTGTGTAATGTAACTTAAAGAAAAGTCATGCCTGTAATCCTTGGAAGCATTTATTTTGGGTTTGAGTTTGATGGATGGCAGGTGTATGCATGCTTGTGGCTAAATGTTGTTTTGTCTATGTTCTCTAGCACCCGCTCTTCCAGGTTGCCTTGAAATGGGTTAACTGGAGGGAAGGGGTGTTACAAAGTTGGTATCAAAGTAGTCGAGTGATGACCCCGCGCACATAGGATGTCGGGTAGAGTTAGGGGTGTGTGTTAGTCTTTGATATACATTTTTGGGGAAGTTTAATAATTGCGAATTGGATCCTAACTCCAGTGTGTCTTCAGGGATATGAGTGCTCGCCAAGGATGACCACGGACTCGAGGACGAGGACGAGCTATAGTTATCCCTGATGCAGCATCTGAGGCCGCGCTTGAGGCTTCAGAAGGTTCTAGTAGTGATTTATGTCAGGAGATGGCTGCTTTGCATGGCAGTCTAGCGGGGATTTTCCAAGCTATTAATAGATTGGTGGATAATCAGCCTAGACAAGAGCACAGAGAAGTGGAGGAACCTGTGGTAAATCTTGGAGTACAGGGGGTAGGAAGCAGTGATGGGGGTTAGCCGTTGAAGAACTTCATGGCGCTTCGACCACCATAATTTACTAGAGAGACGGATGTAGCAGTGGTGGAGAACTGGATGCTTTCCATTGAAAAGCACCTTCGCTCTATGGGTTGTACAGACGCCCAAAAGGTACAGCTGGGCACATTCCTCCTTAGGGATGATGCAGAAAGATGGTGGGAGACAGTCCATCAGAGGTATGGGCCTAGGGATCCTACCTGGGCAAAATTTCAAAATGCATTTAATGAAGCTTATTGCCCAACATGGTATAAAGAGCAGAAAGTGTATGAATTTATAGAGTTAGTGCAGGGCAGCAAGACAGTGGCCCAATATGAAGTTGAGTTTATAGCCTTAGCCAAGTATGCCCCTAATTTGATTTCTATCGAGGAGAAGAAGGCTTCTAAGTTCCAGCGAGGGTTGCGCCCCGAGATCCGACATGCATATGGTGGTGCGAGAGTTATAGATTACCCCACAGTGGTGCAGAGGGCTTATGCTATTGAGCGTGATCATGGGGAGTGGAGAGCAGCCCAGGCCCTGTTCAGAGGATCCAAAGCTTCCCAGGCATCTACCAGTGGTAAGAAGAGGAGAGGGGAAGCTGGTTCGAGTGGTGAGACTATGAAGCTTCCATCCTGTACTCGTTGTGGGAAGAAACACCAGGGGCCTTGTCTCTTCGGGCAGTTGGTTTGCCATCTGTGTGGCCAGACAAGGCATGTACGCAGGGATTGTCCACGTAGCTTGGAGGTCTCATCTACCCCCGAGGTGACTTGTTATAGATGTGGGCAGCAGGGGCACATGGAGAATACTTGTTCTAAAGCGATGTCAGGCCGAGGCCAGAGATCAGGAGGGCTGAGTCAGGGGGTAGTCATAGGCTAGCAGCTTCCAGAGCTTCAGGAGTAGGCCCACGAGGATCTTCACCGGTTACTCAGCGTTCCATTGCTATGGAGAGTCCTTAGGTATAGGGTCGAGTGTTTGCTCTCACAGCAGCTGAGGCGGAGAAGGGGACTAATACCATCCAAGGTATTCTTTCATTATATAATCATGATGTGCGTGCTCTTTTTGACACAAGATCCTCACATTCCTTTATTGCATTGCATGTTGCGAGTCATGTACCTCATCCACGGATTGTATTGCCTTTCCATTTGATTGTGTCCACTCCGGGAGGTAATCAGTTATGTGGTAAAGAGGTACTTTTAGACTGTGAAATTGAAGTCTATGATAGGAAATTACCAGGAGACTTAGTGATTTTGGATCTTAGAGACTTCGACCTTATATTGGGGATGGATTGGTTGTCGAATCATTATGCTAAGGTTGATTGCCATCAAAAGATCATTCATTTTGAGCCTCCCTTACAGTTTGCCCTTGTGTATAGAGGCGTTCAGCCCATGTTAGTGACTCCCATGATTTCAGTTATGAAGGTTGAGAAATTGATGCGTCAGGGTTGTGAAGCTTATTTGGCATTTGTGACGACTAAAGGCGGGAGCAGTACATCACTAACGGAGGTACCGGTTGTATGCGATTTCGTTGATGTATTTCCGGATGAACTTCCAGGTTTACCACCTCGCAGGGAAGTAGAGTTTTCAGTGGAATTGATGCCAGGTACCCAACTTATTTCCAAGACTTCGTATCGGATGGCACTTAATGAACTGAAAGAATTGAAGGTCCAATTACAGGAGTTGATGGAGAAGGGATTTATTCGCCCTAGTACTTCACCATGGGGTGCCCCAGTATAATTTGTGAGGAAGAAAGACGGATCTTTAAGACTGTGTATAGATTATCGCCAGTTGAATCAGGTAACAGTGAAAAATAAATATCCCCTCCCTAGAGTTGATGATTTGCTTGACCAGTTACGTGGAGCAAGGGTTTTCTCCAAGATTGATTTGCGATCGGGGTATCACTAGGTGAGAGTCAGGGATGAGGACATACAGAAGACAGCATTTCAGACCCGCTATGGTCATTATGAATTTGTTGTGATGCCATTCGGTTTGACGAACGCCCCCGCAATGTTTATGGACTTGATGAATCGGGTATTTTAGGAGTACCTAGATCGGTTTGTGATTGTTTTTATAGATGACATCTTGGTGTATTCTGCCAGTCCTGAGGATCATGCTATACATCTTTCTATGGTGCTGCAGAAGCTCAGAGAGGAGCAGTTGTTTGCAAAGTTTAGCAAATGTGAATTTTGGCTCCATCAGATAGGATTCTTGGGTCATATCGTTTCAGGAGATGGTATAGCAGTGGATCCTGAGAAGATTAGAGCCATTGTGGATTGGCCTAGACCTACTACAATGACTGAAATTCAAAGTTTCTTGGGATTGGCTGGCTATTATAGGAGGTTCATTAAGGGTTTTGCTAGGTTATCTTCTCCTATAACGAAGTTAACTCGTAAGGATGCCCGATTTGATTGGACTGATGATTGTGAGATTGCATTTCAAGAGCCAAAGAGGAAGCTAACTACCACTCCTATGTTGGCTATTCCTAAAAGTGGGAAAAAGTTTATTATCTTTAGTGATGCTTCATATATGGGCCTAGGGTGTGTATTGATGCAAGAAGGCCGTGTGATCGCTTACACTTTTAGACAACTGAAGAAATATGAGGTAAATTACCCCACTCATGATTTAGAATTAGCGGCTGTTGTTTTTGCTTTGAAGATATGGAGACATTATCTATATGGTGAGAAGATAGAAATTTATACAGATCATAAGAGTCTCAAGTATCTGTTCTCCCAAAAAGAGTTAAATATGAGATAGCGTCAGTGGATTGAATTCTTCAAGGATTTCGATTGTGAGATCTTATTTCATCCTGGGAAGGCAAATGTGGTGGCCGATGCTTTGAGCCGAAGATGAGCTTCTATAGCCATGATGATAATACAAGAGTGGCAGCTGTTAGAACAACTGGATGACCTGACTATTACAGTCGATGAAGAGACCCTAGGTTTGTATTGTGCTTATTTGGGAATCCAATCAGATTTGATATAGCGGATCCGAGCCCAGTAGCCCTATGATGAAGAGTTAGGCAAAGTGTTGGAGCAGATAGGGGACTATGTTTCCATGGGATACAGTCAGCGGGGAGATGGACTGTTGCTATTCCAGAGCCGTATTTGTGTGCCAGATGATCGGGAGATGAAGCAGGAGATTCTATCTGAGGCGCATAGTACACGCTATACTATTCATCCAGGCACGATGAAGATGTATAAGAACTTACGACGATTATTTTTGTGGCCTGGTATGAAGAAGGATTTAGCAGAGTTTGTTTCTAGATGTTTGGTTTGTCAGCAGGTGAAGGCAGAGCATCAGCGACCCGTTGGATTGATTCAGTCCCTATCCATTCCTATTTGGAAGTGGGATGATATTTCGATGGGTTTTGTTACCGGATTGCTGAGGACTTCACGGGGACATGATACTATTTGGGTGATTGTTGACAGACTCACTAAGTCTGCCCATTTCCTACCCATCAAGAAAACGTTTCCTTTGAACCGTTTGGCTTAACTTTATATTGGGGAGATTGTTAGGCTGCACGGAGTGCCTTCCAGTATAGTGTCTGACCGTGATTCTAGATTTACTTCTCACTTTTGGGATGCTTTGCAGGCGACTTTGAGTACTAGATTGAAATTTAGTACAACATTCCATCCTCTGACAGACGGCCAGACAGAGCGCACGATCCAGACTATGGAGGATATGTTAGGGGCATGTGTGCTTGATTTCCATGGTAACTAGGATGACCACCTGCCATTGATTGAGTTTGCATATAATAATAGTCATCATTCCAGTATCGGTATGGCACCTTATGAGGCACTCTATGGGCGACCTTGTCGGTCTCCATTATGTTGGGAGGAAATAGGGGATAAGGCTATTCTCGGACCAGAGATAATGGAGCAAACGACCGAGAAGATTTGGACTATTAGGGCCAGAATGAAAGCTGCTCAAGACAGGCAAAAAAGTTATGCGGATTGTCGGAGGCGAGCTTTGGAATTTTCTATTGGTGATCACGTATTTTTGAAGGTTATGCCAATACGAGGAATTCGGAGGTTTGGAATTTCAGGGAAGCTTGGTCCACGTTACGTGGGTCTATTTGAGATTTTAGAGCGTGTTGGGGCATTAGCGTACCGGCTAGCTTTGCCTCCCCAATTAGCCAGTGTGCATAATGTATTCCATGTCTCCATGTTACGCAAATATGTTCCCGACCCTCAGCATGTGATTGACTTCCAACCTCTTGAGTTAAGAGAAGATTTAACATATGAAGAATTTCCAAATTGCATCCTCGATCGTAAGGAGAAGGTGTTATGGTAACAACATGACTTTGAAGAAGCAACTTGGGAGCTGGAGAATGAAATGCGACGCCTTTATCCCCATTTACTTGAGTAAACAGGGACGAAACCCATATGATAGATTATGATGGAAACAGGGAAATCAGTGTTGTCCAAAATTGGTAAGTGAACGTATATGTTCAGCAAGATTACATTTTTCTTTAGTGGATCCTATGAGAGTAGAAAGATAACAAGATAATATATTTGTATATCCTTTAACTTCCCAAATTACCAAACCTGAATTTGGAGGACCAAATTCACTAAGGGGGCTGGGAGAGGATTTGTAAAGACCCGGAGATGGGGTGTTGATATCAATGAATAACACGGTATAATCTTATGATGTATGGGTAGAATTATTCGTTGAATTGGGTTTTGGTGCAGTGTGAGTGTGTATGTATGTGTTTTGGAAGGTTTAGGATGAGTGGTTAAGAGTTAGGAGGGTTTATGAAGAGGTATCCAAATGTGTGGGGCTTTGGGAGGCTAGATATTCGAATGGTGGAAGTATCATTCGAATGAGAGTAACCCCATTCGAATGGGGTGTGAGTCATTTGAATGGGAGGTGATCCATTCGAATGGTCTATTTTGCTGGGTGGTGTTTCTTCATTGTAACCAAATTTCGACTATGTTCCAGTCCGAATCTTTCAAAACTTAAAACATGAAAGTTGTAGATCTTTCTCTTGTCATTCTATAGAATCTTGAATCACCTCAATCGGAGTTGGATGAGATAGTTATGCTCAAAATTCAAAAGGGTGTCAAAGTTGTCTAGAATCCATTTGAGCCTTTACATTCGAATGAGTTGCCTTTACATTCGAATGAGCCCAGCGAAAATTGAAAAATTCATCCGAATGAAGCACTGTTGCATTCGAATGAGCCTCCAATTCCTTCAGTAATTCAAGTTACTATTTAAAATTCATTCGAATGTTCCCCTGCCTCATTCGAATGTCACTCACATAACTTGAAATCTTTCTCTAACTCATTCGAATACACGCCAGATCATCCGAATGACTTTCAAATAGTTTCATATATATGTAAATATCATCCGGATTCCTTAAATTATATTCGAATGCCTCTTTCAGCGATTCATATATATATATATATATATCGCCCGATACCTCATTAATTTTGGAAACACATAGAAAATTCTAAAACTAAAATATCAAAAAAATATAATAAATATATAGAGAATTTTGGAAATAATTAGATGGATAAAGATGACTTATAAAGATAATATAAAAAGATAAATTGTGAGAAAAATCTCACTAGAACAGAACACTCTTTTTCCTCTTTCTCGTAAGTCCTCTGTTCTTCTTCAAACCCTCATTCTTCTTCTCACAACAAGCCAGATCTTGCTATCCAACGAGTTCTTAGTGGTTGATCGGTAAAGTAAAAGGCAAGTTCTCTCTTCCTTCCTCTTTTCTCTTGGATTTTATTGCGTTATGGGCTGGTTACGTGTCTTAAGAGCTTGATTGGGGTTAGGGTATTTAAGTTGAGGGAAAGTTTCTATCTCAGTATTGTTCATATATATATATAAAAAAAAGAAAAAAATAGGGAAATTCTCTCAATTGTTTAGCACAAGTGTTTCAAAATAAATGCTGAAGAAAATAATATGTCCAGTTTGATATTAGTGTTTAAAAAAAAAAAAATTGACACACCATTTGCACACTCTACCCCTTTCTTTGACAACCCGTATTAACCTCATAGCCCCATTACAACCTGGTCTGGTCCTTCTTGATGCTATAAATCATGTGATCTCAGAATTCGAGGTCAGATTAGGGAATTATGTTTAAATTCAGAAGTTATTCATCTAGGGCATTATTCCAGTCATGAAGTTATGTCAATTTCCCTGTCCTTTCATGAAAATATGTTCCTTATATTTGGGATGACACCGAGTTTTGAACTTGTTCTTCATTTACTCTTGTAACGGTGCACCCTCTTGTGTGTATACTTGAGGAATCGTTTTATTGGAGGGAAATCCACAGTAAGGTTTAAAGTCAAAACTTCGAGGGAGTAAGTCTGTGTATTAGTCATCTTGATTGCCATTCCCAAGATTGTATGACCTTTAACCAGAAATCTAATTTTGAATGTTCGACTGAATGTTCTACTCTAAACATTTTGGTTTCGAATTTGAAATTTTTATATTCATACAAGTGTTGCGATTAGATCATGGCTGGTGTATAATCTGATTGCTAAGAGACTAGCAATATTCAAGTTAGGAGGTGTGATGAGGGGTCAGTGTTTCGTAAATCTTAATGAATTATATCCCCATTTTGGCTTTATATTTATGCTTAAAGTAAATAATTATTCGCATTACATATTATTTCAAGATGAAGCAAGGAAGTTGACTTCTGCAATTAATTAGGGCCATAAATCGAAGACGTTGGATTACCCATTATTGTTGCTCAAATTCAAGGGCTAATTATGGAGTCTAAAGGATGTTTCAAGTGCACTTGGCCCAACTATCAAATGAAATCCAACATAAGAAGGGCCCAAAACCAACCAAAGGCCCAAGACCAATCAAAGGCCTAAGACCAATCAAAGGCCCAACAAAGCCTAACTTGCAAAAGACTTTTCTTTGTTTTGTATTTTTATGAGTGCTTTACCACCTAAAGTCTTTTGTATTTTTTGTCTTTTAGCTAATTTTCTTCCACTAGTTAGGTGAATGTTTTGTGAGTGCCCATTAGATATAATTATGTCTAGTTGTATAATTTAAATTGTGTGGTTTGTATTGCATCTTGTGGGCTATAATAGCTCACTTGGATGCATTTGTGAGGAGATTATTATTCTTGAATGAAAGCTTAGTTGTGCTCTTAGAGTTTTTTTTTTAGAATTGCTCTTGTTCTCTCTTCTTTTCTTTCTTCTCTTGAATTCTCATATTTTTTATTGTTACTTTATTATCCACCGCCTAAATGGTCGGTTAGTTTCTGCAATTAAATTTCTGTAATTTTTAATTCACGTCTTTTTATTATCCACCGCCTAAATGGCCGGTTAATTTCTGCTGTTTTAATTCTATCATTTAAATTATGCCATTTAAATTTCTGTTAATTAATTCTTAAATGAAGATGAGTAACTAAATCCAATCTTGGGTTAAGGCAATGACCACCCAATGCCAATGATTCCCAAAAAAGCTGCGCTTTAAATGAGTGACATTAATTTAAATGTCAGTATGAGTGTGTATTAATTATTGAGAAATCACTAGATTTGGATTGGAGCGTAAGCCTAACTTAAAGTTTTCATGCCACGTATAGGAGTTACTAGAACTGGAAACGTTATCATACCCAAACCTGGGTGATTAATTTAGTTATTTTGTGTATTAATTGCAATTGGATTTATGGTAGTTGCTTAAACTAGAATCCCATATATCATGTATGGGATTACTTAAACTAGAACTATCATCATCTCTAATTGCATTTAATAATAGAAACTCATATATGAAATTAAATTAATGTTGCTAATCTTTTTTGCTAAAAATTAGGGTCAGCGGGTTGGTACTGAAATTATCTTAACTCAAGTGTTATCCAATTCTATATTCTCACATTCAGTGTTTATTTTAACTTCTGCCTTGTTTTATTTCCTAGCATTTGTTA
This sequence comes from Diospyros lotus, assembly GCF_014633365.1. Classification (NCBI taxonomy): domain Eukaryota; kingdom Viridiplantae; phylum Streptophyta; class Magnoliopsida; order Ericales; family Ebenaceae; genus Diospyros; species Diospyros lotus. Next base: position 16,566,643 of record NC_068344.1, read on the forward strand.
TTTGAAAATCCATAAAAAAAATCATCATGTTGCCAATTCATCCAAATGTGTGTGTGTGTGTGTGACATTCTTTTTCTTTTGCCATAAATAAATCTCTCAGTGGATGATCTGGATTCATCCAGAAAATACAAATTTAAATTTGGACTACAACTACACTCGTACATTGACGAGTATAAACCTCTCACCTAAATAAAAAAAATATAAAAGTTTTAATGTGTTTTTATTGTGTTTTAATTGCAGGGTGAGAATGCAGGCATGAACCAGTTCCAGTGAGCAGTTATACCCTCCAGAACCTGGGATGTTATGCACAGGCGTTTTACTTATGTACTTGTAGCATCGTATGCATATTGAACATGTGGTATATTGCATCAACAATTTTTACTTGTAAAAGAGTCTATGCATGGCGTGTGGGTTTTTCATATTATTGGGGTATTGATTTTTATTCGCTGTTATGTTCGTGGGGGTTGGGATAGGGTCTTTTTGAGAATGGGGCAAGGTTAATCACGGTGATCAAGTGACGTGGAAGGGCACTCGGGGATTAAGTATGTCGCAGCAAGGTTAACCCTAAAGGTGTGTTGAAAGGATTTTCCACAAGAGGTTGAATATGCTAGGGAGATTTCTCAAGTTAGAAGTGTTGCATGTTGTTTTTGTCTGTATATGCCACGCTTGTATGTTTGTCATGCATTCAGTAAGCTGTATCTTGTCATCACTTAGATGTTTTATCATCTAATTTGGGTTATGCCCCTGGAACATTCAATGTTCCAACCAAGGACTGCTGCGAAGGCAAGGACGTGGCCAGTTGAGGGCCAACGGTGTTTAGTATGATAGCTATTGTATCATTTTGAGGCGATAGTATTTACTTTGATATATATATGAACGGTTGTATGATAATGTTGTTATCATTTGGAAGCTTTGTACTACGTATTTTGGTGTGGAAACACTATGTATGAACCTCGTGGTAGGCCATGGTATTTTTGATGTTATTTAATCCGCTATGTTATTCTATAACTCGTTTAGTTTAAGATTATTGATCTTGTTAGTTAAATGGGCAAGACTGGGGTTTCCGAGATCTTATCTGCATGTGAAGATTATTCTTGAAATCACTGCGAATGCCGGCGATCGTATGTGTCGGGCATGTTAAAGCATGTGACGATTGTTCTTGAAGCACCGTGCGTGATGAACTTGAAAAAAAAAGATTCCCGGGGATTCCCTTATAGTGGCGCGCCCGTGTAAGGTGGGTTGTTACACTGGGAATGCAACGTTCTCCTCGAAAATAATGATATTGCTCAAAGGAACTTGGGGTGGTGTCCATTCTTAGTCCCGCCACATGAGCAAGATCTAGGGTGGTGTCCACTCTCAGCCTTGCCACAAGTGGGTATTAATCCTTGGAAAGCATCCCAAGTGCTATCTCAAGGGCCCTAGGTTGACATCCCACATCTCACATGAACAACACATAAACATGCCAATGCCACTATCACATACCATGATTAGATGGATCATATAAATCAACATTTCAATGCATAAAATTCAATGCATATGAATCGATAAAACAATTTTGTGATGGAACCACCCACATGAAAACAACCATTCACAAGTTAAACCGTTTGCATGAAACTAAATCAAGTATAGGGTCAAACCACTCACCTTAAACGTACTCAAAATACCTCAATTCTTGTGCCCAATCCTCAATTCTCGTGCCAAATTTCAACAATTGTACTCAATTTTAAACCTCAACGTACCTTGGCCATCAAATTTATTCAAGGAAAACAATATTATATTTTTCCTCAATAATTCCAAAATAAATACTTCCTTAAGATTTTTTTTCAAATTTTCCACCACCATAAATCATAAAATATTTTTCTCAAAATAATAAAATTAATTTCAGAAAACACTTCATTTGCAAGAGCTCTCACGCTCCCCTCACCCGCTTGTTGTTTTTTCCGACTTCGGCCGCTAGCGATTGCTGTTTTCCTTCCTACTCCTCAAGTTGATCACGATGGTTCCTTTGAATGCTTGAAATAACCACCAAAAGTGTAACATCCCACATCGAGCGATAGGAATGACTGGAATAACTTACTCTGATGGGCCTACGCGAACTTCCCAGGGGGTCACCCATCCTTGAGCTTCCCCAACTCAAGCACGCTTAACCTCGGAGTTCTTTGCCTATATTTAGCCCAAAAGGTATCCAGCTGGTGTTATTTCCTTCTTTACTTATACTCGATATATACTACTCTTCTGGGCTCTCGGGGTATTACATTCTCCCCTCCTTGAGCACATGACGTCCTCGTCATGCGACCTTACAACTGGTCCCAAACCTTCTCCCCTTTGGAGGATGCTATCCTAGAAGCCTGTTAGGAGCCGCTCCTTGATCAGGTTTCGCACCCCGACTCCACTCCCCGTCCTCATTGGACCGCCTTTTCTTAGGGTCGGCTCTGATACCACCTATGTGACACCCGTAACTTACTTACATGCTTAGCAATAATAGTAATATTCGAATGAACTTTAAGGTTTAGCGTAGAAAAATTGGAGAAACCAGACTTTTATAAACTTAAGTAAAGTTTCGAACATAATAAAATTCAAAACAAGTTTTGTGTAAATATAAAGTTTGACATGGAAAACATGGTTTTAACAGAAGAAATAAAGACTTCGCGAAGATGCTTTTATAACAATAGCATATATAAAAATATCTAGATCCGGAGTTTAAAGCCAAACTCATACTTCCTTTAAATTAAATAAAAATCCAAGACATGCTTTATGGCATACATATAGGAAAAGATCAGAGTTCAACCCTAAGAACTTTGTTTCAAAAGAAAACTAAAACTTAAATTCTTAAAAATTCTTTTTCATCGAGCCACCACGCTCCACGTCCACGTCCCGATCTCCTCATTCATGATCACCTGGGGGGGTAACATAAGGGGTGAGATTACGCAAATCTCAGTTAGTACAAGAGAACTATCAAACGATTTAAACATGACATGAACTTGTAACATGAACATATAACATAAGGGGACACGATAGGTTCTACCAACTTACAGGGGTAAGAACCTCCATGCGTAGCACTACTAAACCTCGGTCCCGTAACTTGCTTGAGAACATGAAACTTGCTTGAAACTTAACATGAGGGACCACATAAACATGATTCATGAACGTGCTTAAACATTGTAGATAAGTCATAGTGTACTTACCTTAACTTGGTTGGAAAGGATCCAACTTTTTCGGCGAGGCTGTTTTGCTCATATTTCTACACCAAATTTGCTCCCTCTTTCTTCAGAATTTTCCCCTTACTCTCTATCTCAAAACTCTCTCTTTTGATTCTCTCAACCTTGCCCAAATTCTACCTAAAACTTGTGAACTAACTTATGGCCTATTTATAGACATTTTTGGCCAATCATATTTTGCCACATGTCCTATCATCACGAGGCCTCATTATTACCTTTCATGTGTGGCCAATAAATGCTTGCCACATGTCCTTACGATAAGGTTTGGAGACTTTTGCAAAACTTGGAAGCTAAGTAAGCTTTTCCTTGGCCAATCACGCGATGCCACCTCAGGGGGGTCATTATGAGCCATCATGTGATCTTATCTTATCTTTCTAATGACCAATAGAAGCTTTCCATGTGTCCTTGATATTTTGAGTCTCACATGCTTAATTACATTTTCAACACTTCCATCATTACATCTTACGTGGTTTAATTCATTTTTTTACATTTCCAATCATTACTCCTACATGGTTAATTGATTTTCTACATTTCCCATCATTACTCCCACATGGTTAATTGATTTTCTACATTTCCCATCATTACAACTTTAACCAATTAGCTATATTTGGTTACCTTAACCACTTAGTTTGAGATATTTTGATCAGATATTTTAAGGTTTCAAGAACTGCACCTTGGCCCAAACTTTTCGAATAATTTGCACTTAGGCCCTTGCAACTTGGTCCCAGGATATTTTTAATTGCACATTTTGGCCCCCCAAAAATGGATAAATTACACTAATACCCCAAGATTTTAGGTAAATTACACTTTTATCTGAACTACCATATTTACAATTTTGCCACTGGCTCAGAAATTGAACCTTTGTCTCAAGGCTTCTATAATCCTTTGAAAGGAAATATTTCCTCAAGTATTAGAAACTAAAAATCCCGAGTATTACATCATATTTCAGTTTAAAAATCTCCGGTGTTACAAAAAGTGGCTCAACCAGTTGTTTAAAGGTCCGATCGAGACTTTTGTTAACTTTTTCGGCAACCTCTCGAAACCCTCTCAAATCTAAACGAAAGTTCACAAAACTCTCTAGAAAAATTCTACAAGACACGAAGAACAAAAGCCCCTCATTCTCAACACGTGATTCACCCTTTAAAGCTTCGAATTCGAGCTTGAATTTGATAAAAAAAAAAAAAAAAAACCCTTGTCCATCAACCCCTTTTTATACCCATTTTTTAGCCTTGAAATGTCTGTTGCTATCAAATTCGAGGTCTTAAATGCCTCAACCTACCTCAGATCGACCTAAATCCTCCATCATTAGCCTAAAATGACCGATTTACAGAGGCCACAATTTTGATCAAATCGGTCATCAACATGGCTATTTCTTCATCACGGGCAAGCCCTGATGTAATACCCAGTATTACATGGTATTGAAAAAATAAGATTTTCAGTAATTTTAAAGGACCTTGGGTGGTTTGGAGAACCCAAGAAGTGAATTTTGAGAAATTAATTAATAACATTGTCGGATCAATGGCAGGGAATACCCCGGGACTTGGATGTCCAAGGAATAGGGTATGAGATTGGTGAGCGTCTCGAGGTGAGGTTTATGACGTTAGAAGTAGTCAGACCGAGAATAATTTTTGAAATAATTTATGTATAAACTTGAATGGGTGTTGGTACTGAATGATAGTAGGGGACCTCCGAGAAACTGAGGAAACCCTAGGGGTGGTCCGGTTTTTCCAGTAAGGTAACCCTGAGGCATTTTTGGGGGGTATAAAGGTGTCGTACAGGCACAAAGTGGAAATCAATATTCTCGAGTAAATATCTGTAATTAATTCTGAAAAAATCAAGATTTTGTGTAGCTTGATATAATTAATTAAAGTCTTGGAGGGTCCAAATGCAATTATTAAATTTTTTTATTGGAATTAATGAGATTAATGAGGGGCAAATGTGTAAATTGTGGAATGTATATATATATATAAGTGTGTGCGTGCAAGCTTTATGCCCAAGCTTGCAATAGTGCCCCGGTTCTCTGATTTTGAATTCAAAAAGTGAGAAGCAGAGAGAGGGGAAAGGGCTTGGGAGTAAGAGGCCGAGAGATTGAGAGAGATTGTGAGGGAGATGGTCGATCGGTGCTAGCTGGGGCATCTAGTGGTAAAGGCGACGCCGAGCAGTGGCCATGGCTGGCGGGGTAGCAACTGTAGGGAAGCGATCGGTGGTGGCTTCTAATGGCCGGAGGTGCGCGGAGTTGGCGATGGTGGCTAGAGGCTGCAGCCATGGGGCAATGACGGTCGGCCATGGTAGCAGGCTGGTGCGATTGTTGCGTGCGGGAAGCTAGGCCGCAATGGGTCACGCCAAAAGGGGTGATGGGTTGTAGCTCGGGCATCGACGAGTGGCCGGCGGAGGCAAGCTGGCAGGGGGCATTAGCGACCGGTGGCGGCTAGTGCACAAAAGCTCGCGCGGAGGAAGAAGAAACACGGGGAAGAAGATGAAGAGAAAAGAAAAAGAAAAAGAAAATAAAAGAAAATCTGGAAAATGGAGAAAAAATGCTACAAAATTCTAGAAAAATTGAGAAAAATTTTGAAAATTATCTTGGGGCTCGAGAAGCGTGCCAAAAGCTCGAAAATGGAAATTTGAGCGCAAGGTGGTAGCTCAGGAGGCAACGCAGGTATGAGCATTTTTTGGATTTCTCCTACAGATGGCTACGGTAAATTAATTTAATTCCTTTATGGTTATTTTCATTATGAGAGATAATGAAATGTGAAGTAGTTGTTGGATTATGCCCATGGTTGGGGTTGTTTGGAAGTTATTGGTGGTTGATTTTTTTTATTTTTTTTTTGCTGTATGGAAAAAATGAAGGTCCTGGTGTAATGTATGATATTGTGGGTGTCTATATGATTGCATCTAGGTTCTACCGAGGAGGTAGTGGTCCTAGAAGAGTTCGAGGTTTAGGCCGCAGTTCGTGCCAAGGCAGAAATGAGGCTTTGAGCTAGGTAAGGGATGGCCTCATGTGGAGGTGGCCTTGCAAGTTGATAAATATGGTTTATAAGCTTCTTGTGTAGGATTTGCATGTTGTGGTTAACACTTGCATGATATGAGTTCTAGTGGACCTATGGCCATATGGAGGACTAGTGTTGAGTGAAAGGGTAAGTTGATGGCTCAAACCTTGGTGGGTTGTGAGGATGAAAAAAACTAGCCTTTTTTTCATGAACTTGGCATACATAATTATGTTTATATTCATATTTACATTCATTTGCACCCTTACTGAGTCTTTATGACTCATGAGGTTTTACCTTGTGTTGTAGATGATGCTTGTCCAGGTGCCAGTGGTGATAATGTTGGGAGGTTAAAATGGCGACTAGCGGTGTTACCCGAGTTGTATGTTATTCATTTATCATGCATGTAATCATATGATTGAATCTAAATGTTGATAAGCGCTAGATGTATCTAGTTATTGTAATCATCATAGTGTGGTAGCTGATTGTGAGATTGCTTGATGTATATGGCTTTAGTTGGTGGAGCTGAGTTTCGGATAAGGTAAGGATTGAAAAGATATGTTCTCATAAATTCCCAGTACTCAGTAGATGTTTGATGCTCTAGTTTGTGTCTGGGTCACCTTTAGCTGGCTGTGAGGCGAACTGAAGAAAGGTGAAGCTCACTCGGGTTTTGGGGCCCATTCCATTGTGTTTCCTTGTCTGTCTTTGGATTGATTCCTCAAGTGGAGCGAAGAGAGGGACGAAGCCTCGTGCCCACCTAGGGCATTTCTTGGTGAAACATAGTCCATCTCTTCATGAGTTGGTTGTTGTGGGTGAGTAATCCGGTTGATTATTCACTGGTGGCACCCGTAGGTGGGAGTGAGTCGTTATAGTTGGTATCAGAGCATGGCTAGCAATATGAGTGGGAACGCTAGCTTGTTTGTGGTGTTATGTATGGTCGGTTAAGTGATTGATCTGAGCGATTTCCAGAATTTTGAGTCGGGAATGTCTGGCATGACTCGGATGTAAGCCAGGATGTCTTAGCTGCTGAGTTGGGGGTTGGAAACGATTGGTTGAAATTTTGAGATTTCAATGTGAGGTTGATTCGATGACCTTGAAAGTTAGACATGTGATCCGAGGACCCTAGGAGTTGGGTCAAGCCATTGAGGTATGTGATGGTTTAAATAGTGTGCTCAGATATTCCTGTTATAGGAATAGGAAAATATTATGGGTCGAGATGATATTCCATAAGAGGTATATAGGTCGAGCAAAGAAGAACCGAAAACCCAAGTATGGGTGTTGGTGTCGAGGAACCCGAATGTGAAAATTTAGGGATATTAAGGTTTCTAAGGATGAAAATTCATTGAGATTGAAGTGTTGAGGCTCGTGTGGGGTCACAAAGCTGAGTCATGACAAGAGTCATGATGGGGTAAGGAGAGCCATGGCATAACTAATCCGAGAGGGGATTGGTGGAGCTTCCCTATGTTTGGGGAATTGGCCAAGCATGTTTGAGGGAATAGAATTTTTCCCTTAAAAATGGTGTGGTAAGGCTTGTGCGCTTGAGATGGAGTGAGCTAAAGTGGGAATTCACTTGAAGCTGAAGGAAATGAGTCGTCAATGGGCTAGGTGACGAGCTCCAGGAAGGGGGGTAAGGTAAGGTAACTTGCAGTGAGGCTCTAAGAGGAGCGTACATGTAATGCGTATGCATGTCATGGCCAAGGTAGGCATGACTTAAGTAATTTGGGAAGGAATCCAAGAGGAGTTGTGTATGATGTATGCATGCTATATGTATACGGTACGATGTGATCGTATCGTTATAATGATCCCAGAGGGGATGTGCCTAGGGCATGAGTGGACCCTAGCGGGTATTTGTATGAGATGAAAAATTCCTAGCGAGTCGAGTTGGGATTCAGGGGAATCCATATTGGGAATGAATGAGTTGGGCATGTATTGATATGCATGTGAGAGCCATTGGATTAGAAGTCCATGTTGTGAAGGGCCAAGAAACTATTCATGTGTTGATAGATGGGGAGTGAGGTAAATCCTCATTGTGATGCTTGGGGTCTGGTGGACACCTAAAGTCACGGGAGATGAGGAATGGATAGACCCTCATTGTGATGCTTGGGATCGGGCAGGATGCCTAAGATCACGATGTCCTTGTTGTAGTGATAAGGAGGTCACCCAATGAAGGGTATGAATGGGTTGAGGGGAGGGATAGGCTAGATTGTGGCAACAGGACATCCATGGGTTGTGCATGTGAAGGAAATACCAACTACAGATGCCAAGTGGGCAGGGATGTGGCAAGTGATGTAGAGGCCCCGGGTTGCGATTCTAAAGTCATGGGAGCCCGAGTAAGGCGTGTTGAAAGGTCGAATTGGGCATAGTGACTAAATGCATACGTGGGTATGCAAGGGGAGACGTGAAGTCTCGACTCACTTGAAAGGTGACAGTATGTTCTCCAGATGATAGGTTTCAGAACCTGAGGTAGTTAAGCTTTGGGATGAACTTGGTAGCAAAGTGGTTCGTGATGGATCAAGATCCATTGGTATGGAAAGATAGGTCTTTCAGATCTCAGTTGAAAAATTGTGAGGTATGATCTCGTGGGTAAGATCAAAAGGCTTTAAGAGTTGGAGTGGTTTGAGATTCTCTTAGGGTGTTAGAGATGCAAAGTCTTAAGGAATGAGGCTCATGGTGTAAGCTTGAGGTTATCAAGGCAAGGATAACTTAATGAGGTTGCTTTCGTTAAATGGAGGTGGAACGATCGTAGCTCACGGAGGCTTTAACGTAGCGTTAATGCTATGGGTGCAAGGCTCGTAGTGACGGATCTGATGCTATGGACCATGTGGCAGAGGACTAATGAGTTGGCTCGCGGTAAGGGCAGGTGGCTCATTAGCCGGAGCAACATAGTGAATTACAGGTGACGATCAGATGCCAAAGATCTAGAGCAGCACTATAGGAGTTGTGTAGGGTAAGGATCTAAGTTTCGTAGGACCAATAATCTTTCGTGAAGCTCTAGGTGACCGAGGGACTAGGGTGGCACGGTTAGCTATAATGTCTCGTGTGTCATGGTGATTAGTCGCTTAGTGTCGAAAGGCGAGCTCAGTTGAGTAGCTGAGAATTGCGAGTCAGGTAAGTGCATGGAGGCCAAGTTGGGCGAAGTGCACAAAGGCTTGAGTGGGGGTTAAGTCTTTTGTAGTAGTGAAGCGGTATTGAAATGGTTCGTCGAATTTTGAGACCATGTGGTGTCTCAAGATGTCCAAAGAGAGTGGAACCCAAGGAACAAGGAATGACTCTAGCATGGAATAATGCTACGGTGATGCCTACCAGTGACAGGTCTAATGCTAGGGACCACTGAATGCAGATGGTAGGTGGCCATTGGGTTATCTCATGAAGAGGGACCGCGACCCTCTATGTGGGGTAACCAGTCTGTTGTGGAGACGATTAGACGCCGAAGACCTGGAGCGAACAATAGGTTATGTTCGAGCTAAACCTAAGTTCCATGGAGACTGAAGTGTCGTAGTAGTGACGTTAGCTTGTCATGGTAGTTTGAAAGCTTGTGAAGCGGTTGAGTGATGTCTTGTGGGATGATGATAAGACGCATGATGATGCTCCATATTAAAGAATCTTAGTGCATTTGTGCCTAGAGTTGATCATAATTGGGAGTGGTCTAGTAAATTGAAATGGTGAACCCAATGTGACCCTGTGGCAGTGTGAGGAAATAGGGTTAACTGGAAAAGTTGGCAAGTGACCCCGGGAGGTCATGAGAAGTAAGTGCCATGGAAGGCGAGACTTACGAGGTGGAAGCCAACCATTAGATGGGAATACTGAAATGAGTAAGGGTTTCAGGAATAGGGATCTTTGAACCAGTGATGCTGGTTTGGGATAGGCTAAACATATGGCTATGGCATGGTTGCAGGATCTGTGAAGGGTCACAGTTTCACAGTTGAGTGTTAATCCTGAATGTGTCGATGTAACACTGGACGGATTTCCAGTTGATGACACATGATCGATTTCCAGGTGATAGCACATGTAATGGCAATGATGGGAGCGTGAGGCTCGATGACTGTGAAGTAAAGCTTTGTTGATTGCCATGTATGCCACTAGTTTGGGGGTTCAACTATATTTGGTGGTTAGATCGGTCAGTTTTTGAGAAAGAGATCCAAAGTTTAGAAGGTGGTTGGTCAGAGTAGGGATGAGCTCGATTGAGTGTTGCTCCGTAGCAAGAGTCAAAGATGAAAGTTTCAAGTGTTGTCTGGGATGAAACTTGAGATGTACTACTAAGAAAAGCTGGTGGAGGGTCGAGCTGCCAGCTGGTGGAGGGCTGACCCGCCAAGCTGGTAGAGGGCCGAGTTGCCAAGCTGGTTGAGGGTTGAGCTACCTAGCTGGTAGAGGGTTGAGCTGCCGAGTTGGCGGGAGGCTGAGCTACAGAGCTAATGGCCAAGCTGCCGAACTGCTAAGCTCGAGAGGTTTCTACAGCTAGAGTAGTGCCTAGAGGAATGTTGTGTTGGTTGTGAGCCTAACCATCCAACTAGATCTAATCAAGTGGATTAGATGAATGTTGAGGGCGAATTTGAGATTTTGCTAATGGGTAATGAGAGCTCGATTGAGTAATTCATGAGAAGGAGATTGATTTCCGTGAATGGGGTTTGGGTGATAATTAAATCACCAGAGAGCTGTGAGGGATACTGCTAGGGGCATGCCCTTGGTGTATGGGCAATTAATGAGAATTAACCTTGTGGCTAAAGGTTAATGGTCATGAAAGAAGGTAGCTAGTAGGGCGGATCGGCGGCCGGTTGAGGGTGACCGGTCAGTGGCGTTGGTGGCTTTGGAGCTGTAGTTATAGTTGGATGTGGCAGCGAGCGATGAAAGAAGGTCGTCTTGGCCGACGATGGTGGCATTAAAGCTAATGTGGTTGCCAATCAAATGATGTGAGCCCGATTGAAGTGAAAGGTAAAGATGAATTCGAGAGAAACCAAGGTTTCTCTGGGATTAGTAAGCTATTCATCAAATGGCAAGGTAATGGTGGAAAGGCTAATCCAAGATGAAGATCGTACTGGTTAAGACGATATGTGAGATTTAAGATGCAACGACCTTGGGAAGAGACTCCTTGCTATCATGGTGATGACAAAGAGAACAATTGTGTGTCGTAGAATTTCCAAGTTAGGTGTCAGTTGCGAATTGAGAAGGAAGCTTATTTGGGGATGGTCATGAAGTCTCGTGCTTTTAAGGGTGAGGCTATGGCGAGGAAGTGTGAAATTTGAAAATGTTCTGATGGAATTGAAAAATAGGCTAGTAAACTTGGCTAGAAAATCGTTACATGGGTGGTGGTGTAACCTTGATGGCTTGAGGTAGTGGAGGTGGGACTTGAAGGCTCGGAGTCACACTACGGGTGTGATGCAATCAGTGGCGGACTTGGGCTATGCTGCTGGAGACTAGTGTTGGGCCCCGATGTGCTTGTATGGGAGCAACACGGTCATGAGGACTGGGTGTTGGCTCGCCTAATGCACAGGGCAACACAGTGATTATGCTGATGGGCAGGGGCCAAAGATCTGTACCATGCACAGTAGGGGATGACAAGGGTTGTGGTTAAAAGTTCCACAACCTTAAAGCAAAATGGTAGGATCACTTACTCATTGTAGGGTTTGACAGCCGGAGTAAGGCCTAACATGGGACATGATGGTGGAAAACTGAGGTATGGGTGCAGAACATTTTAGAGGAGTTACTCGACGAGAGTTCCAGATATGGGTAAGTGGCCCCAGTTGGTGAGTGGTATCGGCCAATAAGAAAAGCCTCAGTATCTTTGTTGAGCATGGAAAGAATTCCTAGTTATGAGAGTGGTACTGTGTGTGCTTCGTTAAGCTTGAGGTGTGGACTCGGGCAGTGCATGTTACTGGTTAAAGCATGAAGTTTCCCACTATGATGTATGGGTTTGTGGGTTATGCTTAAGTCATGGCAATAAGTGGAGGTCAGTTGGTCAAGGTAGCAGACCATGTGAGGAATGGTCGATTATGGCTAGTGGAGCCAGATGGTTGCTTCCCATATAGTGTGAGCATGGCTATAGTTGATCGGTAATGAGATGTTGCCATAGGGATCGACTTAAGCTATGGAAGTACATGGTTGATGACGAAATGCCATGGTTGAATAGGTGTCGGAGTGCCTGATGGGCATTAGAAGTGACATTGCTATGATTGATCAGTGCTAGGGCGTTGTTATGTTTGATCAGCATAAAATCGTGGCCATGTGTGATTAACAAGGGAGACGTTGCCGTGTGTGATCGGCATAAAATCGTTATTGACTGATCTATGACGCAGTGTTGTTGTGTTGATTAGCATTATCGTGTTTGATTTTGGTTTGATGTGGAAAATGGGAAGTTAACTTCAAGGTAAAGCTTAGAGGTAGTTGAAATCCATCGAGAGAATGAACATTATTACGGTAGTCATGTGTCATGACCAGCGACTAATTGTGGGATTTAGCGGGAGGCCAAAGTGGCATCAGTTGATGAATATCCTCAAGAGTGAGGGGATTAGTAGCTTAAGCGAAACCTCGACATGGGGATAGCTTGAGGAAAAAGGGTGAGCTATGGTTGAGCCACGAGATCTTGAGTGTGAGAATTTGAGAAATAGCTCGAAGATGTGATTCTCTTGGGAATGAGAGAAAGGTGAAGAGAATTTCGAGCACGAAATTCATTTAAGAGGGGTTGGATGTAATATCCAGTATTATATGGTGTTGGAAAAATAGGATAATTTTAAAGGACCTTGGGTGGTCCAGAAAGCCCAAGAAGTGAATTTTGAGAAATTAATTAATAGATCAATGGCAGGGAATGCCCTGGGACTTGGATGTTCATGGAAGAGAGCATGAGATTGGTCAGCATCTCGAGGTGAGGTTAATGACGCTAGAAGTAGTCAGACCGAAAATAATTTCTATATAAGCCTGAATGGGTGCTGGTACCGAATGATAATAGGAGACCTCCGGGAAGCTGAGGGGACCCTAGGGGTGGTCCGGTTTTGCAAGTGAGGCAATCTTGAAGCATTTTCGGGTCGAATAAAGGTCTTGTACAAGCGCAAAGATGAAATCGATATTCCCGAGTAAATATCGATAATTAATTTTAAAAAAATCAAGATTTTGTGTAGCTTGATGTAATTAATTAAAGTTTTGGAGGGTCCAAGTGCAATTATTAAAATTCCTAAGTGGAATTAATGACATTAATGAGGAGTAAATGTGTAAATTGTGGAATGTATATATATATATATATAAGTGTCTGCGTGCAAGCTTGCTGCCCAAGTTTGCAACCGTGCCCTAGTTCTCTGATTTTGAAATCAGAAAGTGAGAAGCAGAGAGAGGGGAAAGGGCTCGGGAGTAAGAGGCTGAGAGACTGTGAGGGAGAAAGCCGATCAGTGCCGGTTAGGGTGTTTAGCGCTAAAGGCGATGCCAAGTAGCAGCCATGGCTGTTGCAAGCGGCGTTGCCAACAAAGGCTGGCGGGGCAGCAGCAGTATGAAAGCGATCAGTGGTGGCTTCTAGCGGTCGATGGCGCATGGAGTTGATGATAGTGGCCAGAGGTTATAGCCATGCTTGGGGCAGCGATGATTGGCCATGGCAGCACGCTAGTGCAGCTGTTGCGTGCCGGAAGTTGGGTCACGGTGGGTCGTAGCAGAAGCGGTGATGGGCCGTACCTCGAACAACGACGGGTGCCCGGCAGAGGCGAGCTGGCAAGCGGCAGCGGCGAAGCTAGGCAACAGCTGGTGAGTAGAAAAAAAAAGGAAAAAAATGCTAGAAAATTCTAGAAAAATCAAGAAAAATTTTGAAAATTATTTTGGGGCTCGAGGAGCATGCTAAAAGCTCGAAAATGGAAATTTGAGTGCAAGGTGGTAGCTCAGGAGGCAACGCCGGTATGAGCATTTTTTGAATTTCTCCGACATATGGGTAAGGTAAATTAATTTAATTCTTTTCTAGTTATTTTCATTATGGGAGATAATGAAATGTGAAGTGTTGGTTGGATTATGCCCCTAGTTGGGGTTGTTTGGAAGTTGTTGGTGGGTGGTTTTTTTTGTGGTGTATGGCAAAAACGAAGGCCTTGGTGTAATGTATGATATTATGGGTGTATGTATGATTGCATTTAGGTTCTACCGAGGAGGCGGTGGTTCTAGAAGAGTTCAAGGTTCATGCTGGAGTTCATGCCGAGGCAGAGATGAGGTTTCGAGCTAGGTAAGGGATGGCCCCATGTGGAGGTGACCTTGCAAGTTGGTAAATATGGTTTATAAGCTTCTTATGTAGTATTTGCATGTTGTGGTTAATACTTGCATGATATGAGTTCTAATGGACCTATGGCCATATGGAGGATTAGTGTTGAGGGAAGGGGTAGGTTGATGCCTCAAACCTTGGTGGGTTGTGAGGATGAAAGAACTTAGCCTTATTTTCATGCACTTGTCATACATAATTATGTTTATATTCATATTTACATTCATTTGCACCCTTACTGAGTCTTTATGACTCATGAGGTTTTACCTTGTGTTGTAGATGATACTTATCCAGGTGCCAGCGGTGATGATGTCCGGAGGTTAAAATGATGACTAGCGGTGTTGCCCGAGTTTCATGTTACGCATTTATCATGTATGTAATCATGTGATTGAATGTAAATGTTAATGAGCGTTAGATGTATCTAGTTGTTGTAATCATCATAGTGTGGTAGGTGATTGTGAGATTGCTTGATGTATATGGCTTTAGTTGGTGGAGCAGAGTTTCAGATCAGGTAAGGATCGTAAAGGTATGTTCTCATAAATTCCTAGTACTCAGTAGATGTTTAATGCGCTAGTTTGTGCCTGGGTCCCCTTTGGCTAGCTGTGAGGCGGGCTAAAGAAATGTGAAGCTCACTCGGGTTTCGGGGCCCATTCGGCTGTGTTTTCTTGTCTGTGTTGGGACTGATTCCTCTAGTGGAGCAAAGAGAGGGACAAAGCCTAGTGCTCACCTAGGGCATTTCTTGTTGAAACATAGTCCATCTCTTGATGAGTTGGTTGTTATGGGTGAGTAATCCAGTCGATTATTCACCGGTGACACCCATAGGTTGGAGCGGGTTGTTACACTTGACAACTCTAAGCCTAGCCCTGATGCCTTTGAGTCCCTTCTATTAACCCCCTTACAGCCAAAATCGATGATGGGAGAGGCGGCTAATGGCTGGTAGTGTTCACACTACCAGTCTTTTGGAAATTACACTTTTTCCCCCTTCAAACTTCTAAATTTCATTTGGGCCTTTCCATTCAACCATTTGAGTTTTTGAAAATTCCACAATGAATGCCTGAATTTTCTCTTTCACATTTTATCCCCCAAGTTTTGTTTTATCACTTTCGGCTAAGATTCATAAATTACACTTAGGATCGAAACTCACACTTAGGCCTATCCTTTAAAAATTCCCATCCAATTTAGAGTTGTTCTACTTATAAAACTAGAGCCTTCTCTGGGTTTTGTTAATTTCTCAGGTGCCTCTTTTGACCTTTCAATTTTTTGGGCTGTATTTAGCTATACCGAAAATTGTATCTGTTTTAATTTCTTTCAACGTCATAAATCTTGTTTCGAGATTCTTGTAAATGACATACCCTTATTTTTAAACATTTATGTTCTAGGGTACTCCCTTCCATTGATTCGGTCACTTAACAATTCAGGGTATTACAACTAGAATAAAAATGAATTACTCGAGTAAGTTACTTAAGTGAAATGAAATGAAAAGCTTTTAAGGCCTTTCGATTAATCGAATGACTCGGGTGAGTTACTCAAGTGAGATTTGCAATCTCTCGACCATACCATTTTATTTGATTATTGATTCTACTTACTTGATTTTGAGATATTTGCACATGATTGGAGATTTTTTGATACGCACGTAGCAATGGCACCAAAAACCTAAGAGGGAGGTGAATTGGATTATTTAAAACTTGAGTTTACAAACTTCTTAAATTGAAAGCAATGTAAAATCAACTGAGAGTGATGACCAAATGCAATGCTAGATGAAATGAAAAGTGAAGCCTTCAATAGGAGACAACAATTTATAATGGTTCAGCTTTCCAAGCCTAGTCCGTTACCTTAGCTTCTCACCAAAGATTTTACAAACAAATCACTATAGAACCCCCTACTTAATCAAGTAGGTCCTCTAGTTCAAGACTAGGAAAAGAATACAACCGTCCTACACACGTAGGGCCTTTAGCTATAGCTAGGTAACAATCAAAACAATGAGATAGGAGAATCTAAGAGTGAAAACTCTCAGTTACAAGTTCTCTCTACCGAAAAATAAGAGGCTTGAAATGTATATTACAATTTAGATACAAAGCCTCAAAGAGAATAGTAGCAAAGAGAAAGAAATTTAAAGCTCGATGACAACTTGAATGCTCGGTCATTAGATAATAAATGTTCCAAGAGCCCTTCAATGCATCTTCAACCACCTATTTATAGTTGATGGTGAAAAAATCTAAAAATCGAATCGTTGTGGGTGGTTGGGTGAGCATTTAATGCAGTAAAAACTAGCCATTGTGGCTTTCTAAGAAACAAATTGTCGACAGACAAAATGGTTAGTCGACAGATATACAATACAAATTTGAAACATAGTCGACATATGAGAACCATTAGTTGACAGATTCAAAAATAGGCAATCTGTTGTCGACAAAGTAACAGGATTAGTCGACAAAGCAATAGGCTTAGTCGACAGCAATACCAGTTAGTCGACAGAGCTTAGGCCTTAGTCGACAGAAAAATGAAAGAAATAATTTTAGGCATACTGATAATCGACAGCTGTAACGACCCGTTATTCGGTCAGATTATATTAATTTGGGGAATGAATATTTAATTAATTGAGTAATGACTTTGGGACATGGTATGTGTTATTTTTAAGTAATGTGACCAATGTAGAGAGAATGCGGGAAAAATTCAAAGGTTTGATTCTAATGGAAGTGGGACCCATGACTTTGTAAAGTATGTAAATAAGCATTTTATGAAATTTGAGGTATTAGAAATATTGTAATATGGATTATGGAATCTTAGTTTAAATGAAAATGGGTTTTTCTTGAATATTGGACAAAGTCTAATAAATGAAAATGGGTATTCTTGAATAATGAAGGGTTAATAATATATATATATATGTATATAAGTGAGGAAAAGAGGAGAAAAGGAGAAAAAGAAAGGAAAAGAGAGAAGATGGGAGGGCGTTTGTGAGAGGAAGAAAGGAGAGCAACTAGGGTTTCCATCCTTCTTCTTCTTCCCCTTGATAATCAAGCTCCAAGAGGGCTTTGGGTTAGTTGGGTGTTGGATTCTCATCATCTCCATCTTCTCTTGCTTGTTTTTCCCTAATTTGAGTTGAGGAAGAGTGTGGTGGCTTTGGTGGAACTTCTCCAAGTGGTGTCCTAAAAGAGGTGATTAAGGCAAGTTCTAGTTCTTCTCTTCTCGTCTATACCTTTATTCTTGTTGGATTGATGATAGAACTTGAAAACTTCTATGATTTTTGGAGAAAAATTGATGTTGTTTGTTAAGTATGTAAATCCTTCCTCATCTTCATTTATTCTTGTTCATTTCAATTGGACCTTGACATGGGGTCTTTTCCACCCTATTTTTAGTTGGTAATGATGTATTTTTGTGATTGGGAGTTTTGGTTGATTTTGAGGTGTTCCTAATCATTTTTGTGTGTTTCTGGGTTCATTAGTCAACTATTTTGGTCAATAGTCAACTATTTAGTGGGTCAGCTGACCTCCGGAAGATCAGGTCTCAACCCAGTCAACTAATCCTTTCAATAGTCGACTAATGCTCTCATTAGTCGACTAATCATCTCATTGGTCAACTATTCGTAAGTCGACTCTACACTGCGTACCCTTTACTATTTCGATCATAACGTTTTGTATAGATATCTGATTGATAAACCATTTGAAGTGTTGTAAACTAGACTCAATAAGATTCGATTTGACATATTATGGATATTATTTGGACAATATTTGAAGGGTATCCCTAGGGTTTAAAATCATACCTATCGAGATTAAGAGTCAATCCATGGCATTACTTGGTTCGAGTTTTAGGATCTCGTGAATAACTATTATGAGAGATGGTTAAGACTCATATTTGGGGTGTGTTTCATGCATTATCATGTTATGGTATAGATATGTGTGTGTTAGCCCAAGTATTAGGTGGAGATGATTGGCCTTAAGGGTCGTGTGTGGTCGCGAGCACTTCCCTTGGAGTGAAGTTATTCGGACCCAATGACCTCCTGGCATTTGAATTGGTTGTGACCTTGGGTTGGAGCTGACTGTCCTCGAGGGTTATATGTGCTCACGAGCACAACCCTGGGAGTGGAGCTTTCTGTCCCCAAGCGTCCATTGCTAATTGTACAAGCTAATGGGATTTATATGTGTGCATATATTTTCTTTCGTTCGTGGGGTCGGTGTGCTTGATTTATTGGGCTTTATTTTTTTTCTCTATGGAGAATTACTCATGTTGTAATCTGATTTCCATTATCATTCGTTGTTATGCTTGCTGGGCCTTGTGGCTCATTCTCTTGCTTCTTACATCATTCTAGGAAAAGGCAAAGGTAGGGCTGAAGGTGAATCTAGAAAGGGTGGATCTCCGGGGACTTAGTTGTGTACTGAGATTACTTAAAGACAAGGTTATTAGCAGTATTTTGTTGTATTACTGAGAACCTGTCGATCTCTTATATTTAGACCTATGTATATGTGTTGTGATCATGGCTTGGGGTTTTGTATCCAATGGAAGCTTAGAACTTGTGTACTTATGTCATGAATGGATGTAGATATGTGGTAATTCAGGGAGCGTTCATGAATATTTTGATGTTATGTCTCTCTTTGTGGTGGTTGGGTTGAATGTTCTTATTTGAGTTGTTTTTGTATCATTCTATTGATAACCTCCTCACGGATCCTTTATGCTAGCCGAGGCTCCGGGTGGCAAGCCGTCACAACAGCACTATGACATAGTCGACAAAATGAAAACAATTTTGAAAACATACTGTTAGTCAGCAGAATGAGAGTCTTTTGTCGACAAATACACAACACTGATAGTCGATAGAATACATTACTTAGTCGACAGATGCCATTACTAAAATAAATCCTTTGTCGAGAGATTTAAAGAAAAACGTTAGATATTTGATTTCCAAACACTTTAAATAATTTCAAGATAACTTAACTAATTTCAACTCACGGAATCATTTAATCACTTGTTTTCATTTCTTTTGAATTTAAGTTGAGATAAAAATGAATTTGATTTTGAAGCAACTAATCACTAAATCCTTGATTTTCATAAACATGTCATTATCAAAACTCCTTAACTATAAGAGAGTAAAATATCATTTTTTACTTTTCGACTTATCACCTAACATACTTTCACTATAAACCAAACTTAGCTATGCTGCAAAAATGATTATTTTCTCCTTTCAAATTTTGATAACTATTAATACTTATCTAAAATCTCTCCTTCGAATATATTCTCTTAAAACTATCCAAATACAATGCTACCTTCAGAATTTCTAGCCTAGGCACTTTTGGGCATAAACAAATCTAGCTGAATATTTGACTAGGTTAATTTCCTCATAGATGCTATCTCAAGATTGATGCCTAAACTATATTTGGTTCTAAACATCCACTCTAAATCTATTTAGTCATTTTGATTCTCTAAGGCCTGAGAATCCATATGAGTTAGGTTCTCTTAGAAGACTAATGACAAAAAAAAAAAAAAATGAGCATCCTATGAATATTCATAAGATTTAGACAACAAAAGAAACCTATTATATACTCAACTTTAATTATAGTTGAGTGATTTATGGATGCTTATAGATACCCTTCGATAAACACCCATTCTAAGCACTATTTGAGTAATGAACATTACTCTTTCTAATTTCCTGAAATCTAAGTTTGAAACTAGCAAAGATACATCCATTTTAATGAAACTAATACTTTATAAACGAGCAAGAATACATGAAAAATTTTTAAATAGATACTAACAATAAATTAAACAATCATAAATTATTTTAAGCGCTAATCCAACACCTATAAATTAAATGCAGAATTTAAATTGCGGTATCAATAATTTAAAAGAATATATATTGATAATAATAAACTAAATGAGTATAAATTTAGAAGGCAAGATAGAAAACAAACATAAGTTAAACTTACAATTTTAAATACAAGAGTTAAAACTTAATTATAAGGCATAATTATAAATAAAACTATAATATATAATTAGATTATAGATATATTAGATATTATATGCAAACAAGAAACTTCCCTCTTAGAAAATATTAATTTTATAGCTTGGGAAGATACACTTTTGATTTCTCATTTATCATTTAAACAAGATATTCATTGACGCCTTTGAGAAATCTGATTTAAAGCTTTGCTAATGACTCATGAGATCATAGAATTTAGCACAGTCAATTAGCACCCATTTTGATCAATACTTAAAGAGATTTGAGAGCGAAGTATACCTTAGGCATACTTTACCTTGAATACACACTTTAGCAACATATTTTGCTAGAAGATAGGATATTCCTTTAGAGCATTCTCTAGCTATTATTAGATCAAAGGATTTGTCCTTTTAATACTTTCCTTCTTGGATATAAAACTGTAAAGTACACAAAGGATGTATGGATACCCATTTTCTTGGGTCCTTATGGGTTAGTAAGATAGATATAACATAAGAACAACCCTTTTAGCAAATATATAGACATGTCAGATCCACATAGTGAATTAAAACAATTTTGCAATGTGGACTAAACTCTTTTGATTTAAAACAAAATGAGGAGAAAACATTAAAAACATTTGATGTGCCATGATGGCTCTTTTTGATAGAAAAAAAAATGAATTTTATATGCCACAAGAAATTTATTATGAAATCCAATTGAAACAATATTTTCATGAACAATGTAGATGATTTTGAAAATATATACTATGTTATGAATTTTTAATGTGATACGCAAACGATTTGAAAATATGAATGATGAAATGTAATTTTCAAAATAGCATTCCCTGATAGCTCATAATTAAAAACATATTCATGAGATTTTTCAATATTAATAGTTAAGCACCTTACTCATAATTGATAGATAATGTAGAGATAGAGACTACCTGTTCTTTCTCATTTTGATTAAAGCACACTTACTTGCATGATGCTTCTCAGGATAGATGATTTAGATGTTGTTGCTTCTTTTCAAATAAAGGTTAGAACAGATAAAACATATGCAAGATTTTGATATATCAAAAATACTTGGAAAATCATTTTTATAGATAATCATATAGCAAAAAAAAATGATTTTATCACTACACATAAAAATCACCAAATTCATATCAATGAAGCTCATAAGATCATATAGAGAAAAATGTTTAAGCACAATGATATTAGATGATGCCATTAGAAAAATAAGCATTACCTAAATAGGTTAGCTTTTGCAAAAGCAATGAAGCACAATGAATGGCAAGAATCACTCCTAGCGGTTAAGCCAATATTCAGAGTACCTACTCTGATACCACTTGAAAGATTATCCAAGAGGGGGGGTGAATTGGATATTCTGATTATTTTTACAAATAATGAAAATATCTTGAACTTTTATGATGCAATAAAGTTATTTGAAGAAAAACATTTTCTTAAACTACAAACAAGTGCAACAACGGATAAGATAAACATGAATGCATGCACAACATAAAGGATTTTTCATGGATGATGACTTTGAGAAAGCTTTTGACAAGTAATAAATTTATATATGAAAGGATTAATATGGAAATGTATGCATTTTAGAAAGATGCTTAGAAGGCACTTTATACAAAGAAAAATCAGCTTATATCATATGAAATAGATGTATGCATTCAGAAATGATTATGCAATTAGATAGATTAAAATCTTGCATGTAGTGAGACTAATGTTTGAAAAGCTTTTTATGCGACTAATGAAAATTGGATTAGAAATTAATGATGCTGGATATTTCATGTAAGAGTATAGTATAAAGTAAAAGAGATGTTTTACAAAAGCCGAATGCGAAATAGAGTTTAAACTTATAGTTATTTATGAAAAGATAGAGAAGTTTATTTGAAATGAGGAGTTTATGAAACAAATATGAAAGATTAAAAAGGATGACTTTTAAGATGGTTCCAACCATGAAAACATTTTGATGACATTTAAAAAAACAATGCATTGAGTTGTATTGATGCATAGAAAACATGTATACAGTAGATAAAGAAAAATAATGATAAAATGATAGCAATAAAACCAAGCACCAAGAACAGAACAAATTTTGAGTGGTTCGGCAAACATGCCTACTCCGCTACCTTACCTCCTCACTAAGGATTTTGAGCATTCACTAAGGATAGTAGTTTTTTCAAGTTCAACTATAACCTCAACTTTTACGAGTTAAGTAGGAACCATTGTTTTTACAGGCTAAGCAATAACCTCCACTTTTACAGGCTAAGTAGGAACCTTCGCTTTTCACTGGCTAAGTAGTAATCTCTAATTTTCATGGGTTAAGTAGGAACCCTTACATGAGACTTTTTCATTCTAAGCAAGCCAAAACCTTAAATGATAAGGTGTAACCTTTATAAGTTCACAATACATGTGAAAGGATTTCTCAAGAGAAAAATACAAGATGTACAAAGATATCATTTTTCTCTTGGACAAAAGAGAGTTCGAAAGAATGAATGACTCAGTTCTCTTGTACAGTTTGGTTTAGAAAGATATACAGTTGATCTCACTAGATAGTAGCTTGGAAGTGAAAGATTAAGTATGACGAATGTTCACTTCAAGCATTGGCCCGAAAAAAGATAGCTTGTTGAGTTTAGAATAACACTAGCAACTTTCATTAATCACTGAACGGCCTTAGGATTATTTGTTGATCAGCTAACAATAGTGACCTCTTTAAAGCACTCTGCCTTTTATAGAAGCTTGAGACTTGAAGGATGGCATTGAAACCTGTATACACTCATAGTTTCTTTGATTTGACCATTAGCAGTCAAATTAGTTAGAATCATATGCATAATATATATGGGAAGCGTTATGCACTCTTGCATAAATATATTCTAACATTGTTTTGTAAGAGAACACAACTAGAAGCATTAGAATAAGCAAATAAAGTTCTAACGGTCAAAACTATTCCATTTTTGCTTTTTGATTAACGGTTATAAAATTTGAAATGGAATGCCAATTACTTGACTAACACTTAGAGTTACTTGAACTAATGAGGAGCACACTCGATTGGACAATTCATGTAATCGATTATGTAGAAGCCTTATAAGGTCTTACTCAAGTATGACAAAGTCATTATTTGACTGACTCAAAAGATACAGAGGCTTGGCATTAAGCACTCGACTACTTGGCTAAATTTACTCGACTAACAAAAAGATATACTTGAGTATAGATAACTAATACTCGATGTATTTACATAAAGAATATTTATTTAAAGGAATTATATGATATTTGCATTTATTAAAATGGCTAAGGGACATGCGGGGAATAAGGGCTAAACTTGAAAGGCAAATGGGTAAATAGGGAAGAATAAAAAGAAAGGAGGTGGTGGTGGCGTGAGCCACTCTTCTTTCTTCACTTCTCCTTCTTCTTCATCATCTTCTTCTTCTTCTTCCTTTCTTTCTTCTTCAATATCTCCTATTCTCCTCTTGAAATTTCTCTCATTCTCTCCATAGATTTGAAGCTTTGGGAGTAAAAAATAGCATCTTGTGTGGCTTGGAGGCTTGGTGGGGCTATCAAAATCCATAAGGCAAGTTCTTGCTTGCACTTATTTTTTAATTATGTTGTGCAAGCTTCATTGCTCATCTTTTTGTTTAGTTGCAAGTTCTATTCCTTAATCCCTTCCCAAAACTCCCTAATCTTAGTGTTTTGAGGATTAATGGTAAAAAAAACCCATGATTCTTCAAGTGGGTTCTTAGTAGATGTTGTATGTAAAATCTTTGTAAGATTTTCCCAATTTCTTGATTGTGTTGGTTGGAGTGGTTTGGAGCTTCAAATAAGGTTGGTTCCATCCTATATTTTGTTGGGAATGATGTGTTTGGAGTTGGGATGGATTATGGTGGAGTTGTGAATGATTTTGAGGTGTTCCCGATCATTTCTGTGTGTTTCTGGGTTCAATAGTCGACTATTTTGATCAATAGTTGACTAATAAGTGAGTCAGCTGACCACCGGAAGTTCAAGTCTCAATCCAGTCGACAAATGCTTTCAACAGTCAACTAATCCTCTCATTAGTCGACTAATCATCTCATTAGTTGACTATTCGTAACTCAACTTTACATTGTGCACCCTATACTATTTCGGCCATAACTTTTTGTATAGATATCCAATTGACAATACATTTGAAGTGTTGTAAACTAGACTCGATAAGCTTTGATTTAGTATATGATTTCGGGGCAAAAATTGGACCGGTTACATCCCTATGAATTGGTAGCTAGAAATCTACATCTTTGGTTCCAATCCAACAATGTTTTGGTGCTTGGGGCATAACTACTTGTGGTATTATCCAAATTGAAATCCGTTTTTGTCCCATACATTAGGCTTATTAAGATTTGTTTTGGAATATATCTTGGATCATTTGATTATATTTTGAGGTCATAGCAACCCAGCCAATCTTGGCCTGGAATATGGAGTTCTTCTATTTTGAGCGATCTGCTTTGCCCCAATTTTTGGGAGATAAATAATTTATTTTGGGGTATGATTGGAGTATGATGAGATCCATTGATGGGCTAGATGGAAATACTTCAAGATGTAATTCTTTATGAGAATAGAAGGGGTTTCCTGAGCATTGTTGATGTATTTTTTATTCGCTAGACAAGTAGGGCTTATTTCCCTACATTTTCTCGTGAAATGATGTTGAACCTTATCGGGGTAGGTTCCAGATGGTTTCTATTTGGGGTGGTGTTGCATTTCAATTTATTTCTTGTTACACATTGCATGGTGATGCATTGGGACATTGGGCTATGGGTTTGCATATATCTGGAATCATGTTTTGTATTCAGTGAAGGCATGAGCATTGGCATGACACGGTTGGCTTATGAGCACCAACTTGTGTATTGTAGATGAGCATAGGCAGATGGAGTATGCGTATGTGTGAGTTCTTATATGGGCCTTAACATCACGTTTATGCTACATAAGCCATTGTATTTCATTACTTATTGCATTGCATGATGAGGATGTGGGACTCTGGGGAATGATCTGGTGTATACCTCGGAGGTCTTTGGATATGGAAGTTGTTTGGGCCCGATGGGGAATGATCTAGTGTATACTCCACGGGTGTACTTTGAGACTTCGGGGAATGATCTGGTGTATACTCCATGAGATGCAAATATTATTGTTGCCAAATTGTTGTATTTTGGCAACAATAATACTGATCAAAGACTTTGACCTACTATGAGAATCTCTCAATCTCCTCAAAGTACCCCTGAAAAGTCTTGAGTGACAACTAGCATTATGTTAGGAAGATTCTATCAGTAATGAATTCGATACTTCAAATAAACCTTTCGGGCTTTTAATTACCATGCACTATAATCCTTCAACTGACTAACATCTTAATTGAGTGAGACCTATAAACTGATTAAACTCACAAGACTCGATAACTATGCCAAAATCCTATTTAGGGTGATCGCGGTGACGTATCAAAACTCCTTCTAACTTTGAAAACTCTTTTCGATCATACATGCCTTGGCCAAGGACTCATACAATCATCGGCCAACTAAGATTACATGGGATGTTCATCTCAAGCTGGAGGTTAATGGATCCCATTAGCAAACACCTATCTTTATACACCATTGCACATAGACCAAATAGAGAGCATTTATACCTCTCGCACTAAATGGTTTTGCTCAACGGCAAATCTCCACACCTTACATACAAGACAACCATATTGCCTTCAGTCAGACGACCGGATACACAATCGAAAACTAGTAACAGACCATTAGTCCTCTCAGTCATGTGGATTATTACAAGTGTCACATTCAGTAGTTGTTTAACTTACATCCATCCACATATTTACTATTTGCATCTCATGCAATAT
The DNA here is from genome assembly GCF_014633365.1 of Diospyros lotus. Lineage (NCBI taxonomy): Eukaryota > Viridiplantae > Streptophyta > Magnoliopsida > Ericales > Ebenaceae > Diospyros > Diospyros lotus. The sequence continues at coordinate 16,592,836 of NC_068344.1, forward strand.
GGCATATGACTTACTATCCTTTATCATTAGTATCTCATACTAATAAAAAATAGTAGCCTATATACTAGTCCATAATCAATTAATCTTAGTCCCCTTTAGAGAAATCTTACGATTAGGAATCACTTTAAGAAATCTTATGTTATAGATCTTTGTCATAGATTCTTAACAACTTGAGAATAAGATCATCAGGATATCTAGGGACTCATTCATTTTACATTTAGAGACATATGAATGAAGATATGACCATATAGATAACGTGCAAGATTATCTTTTAGTGTTAAACACACATGTTGGATATCATCTAAATCTAGTATTAAGGCACTAACACTAACATCTGTTGGATATTAAATTTTCTCAAAATAATAATCAATTCTATTACGTACCTTGAAGATATAAACTAGCATGTTTGGTTCTTGAACTTGAAATCCCGGAAGACTTGGTTGGTGACAAGTTGGAAGTTGTCATACACTTCCACATCTATTGTTTTCATCTCCTGAGCTAGTCTTAGCCTTGTAAACGAAGTTTTGTATTCGACTCTATTGTTTGTTACTTAGAACTCCAACCAAAGAGTATATTTAAAAGTGTCTCCCTTGGTGTAATACCCCGTGTTATTAGTGTTAGAAAATAAGGAAGGTTGTTAGAAACTTTTGAAAAAGTACCCTTGAGATAAGTGGATCTATGGGAATAATGGTGCCATCGGAGAGGGGCATTTTGGTAAATTGGGTAATGAGACCCAATAAAGGGTAAATGGGAGATCTGGAAAGTATTTCCTTATTGGAATAAGAATTTATCGTGAATTATTCTCATTTGTGCAGTTGTGTGGAGATTGATGGGATTGTTAATTCCTAAGGGCATAATGGTAATTTGGAGTTCCTTCTCATAAAGTTAATTATTTTGTGGAGAAAATAATTATATGTTGTGGAATTGGATTTTGGGAGAGTGTAATTCTTACTTAAGAGCATGGAGAAAATGTATGGATAATTAGGAATTAAAATGGAAGCCAAGTAGGAGTAGATTGGTGACACTTGGCAAGATCCCATGAAATGACTTCAATTAAATTATGGAAATAAAAAATTAGCCTAATTGAGTGTAAGTAAGACACTTGGCAAGATCTTGTGAAGCAAGATGTGGAATTAAAAAGAAATTCAAAGAGGAAAAAGAACAGTGTCTTTCAAGCATTTAATGAGGCCATCATTATGTGGAATTAAGAAAATGCAAAAAGAAAGTAGAAAATAGTCAAGCATTTATGGTGAAAAAATGAGAGGAATTAAATAAATGAATTTCAAATAGAAATTAGTCTTTCAAGTGATGGTTTGAAAATGGTCTTATTTAAATAAATGGAAAAGAAATGATAAATCCAAGAAGATCTAAGGGTAGAGAATTAGTCTTGAGATGAGATTTGATCCAAGGGCTCTCATTCATTCTAAAAGGTGGGCATGGATTGCCAACATGATTAAATTTTTTAATTAAAAAGAAAAGAAATGGTGAATGAGATTATTTTGAAAATGAAATCAATGGTTAAGATTAATTGTTCTTTTAGGCAAGGATTGTGCTTTCTTAGATGGTGAGGATTAAGTCTCCCAATTCCCATCAATAATGGATATTAAAGAAATTAAAATGCCATGGATTGAAATCTCCAATAGCTAGGATGGGGTTCTTTAAAAGAAAATTGGAGGGCTTGGATTAAGTCTTGATTTTGAGTAAATTAAAGAATAGAGAAATTGGAGTAATATAAATAAAAGGAAGGAGAAAAAGGCCAAATTCCTTTGGCCGTAAGTGGGATTAAAGGAAGAAGAAGAGGCGGAGGAGGAAGAAGAAGGACTAAGTAAGAGGTAAGCTCTAGTGGTCTTGAGTAAGGGTCTTCTTTCCCCCTCATTTGACAACCTTTATTTTTTTCTAAGAGTTTTGGAAGGTTAGGGCTTGAAGCTCCAAGAAGAAAAGAGGTAAGGGATAACCCCAAGGGTGATGGTCTTGCATGTATTTGTAAATGTTTTTCTTTATGAGTTGCATACAGTGGTTAACACTTGCATGATATGAGTTATAGTGTACCTATGGCCATATTGAGGACTAGTGTTGTGGGAAGGGTTGGTTGATGCCTTAACCTATGGAGGTTATGAGGGCATGAAAGACTACCTATTTTGCATTGTATTTTTGCATTACATGCTCTCTCATGCTTCATTTACTTATGCATTGCACCTTTACTAAGCTTTATAGCTCATAAGATTTCCATCCTCACATTGTAGGTTTTCATATATCAAGAGGTTGAGAATGTTGCAAGTTTGAAGCCTTGGAAGATCTAAGATGTCTTGATGTAAATTTGTGTTGATGGTTATGGCTTGTGATGTATCAAGCTTGAATGAAGTCTCTTTGGTATATGGTGTTTAATCTCCATGTTGGGATATATGATTTTATTTTGAAAGTGAGATAATGACTTATGGCATGTTGAAGTCTAAGTCTTAGTGTAAATCTCACAGTGGGTATGGGTTGTTTGAAGTACCAAAGGGGTTGAATAATATTATTATTTTTTTGAAAATATGGGTTATTTTGATGATTATTTATTAAAGTTGTTTTCTAGAAAAAAAATTGGGCTAAAAAGCACAAAGAAGAAAAAAAAAATGGTGGCAGCTGGCAACAGGTGGCCATTAGGGGCTGCACTAGCGGCAAACGCACATGGGCCGCAGGTAGGCGCGGGGGCAAGCAAGCGGAGGCGAGGGCATGCGGCTCCCGGCCAGCTCGCACTGCTAGAGCACCATTGGGCCCGAGCACGCCAGTAGGCCCCGCAAACTAATTTTCTTTAAAAAATTAAAAAATCTGAGAATTTGGGGCATGTTTGGATTAATTTTGGGTCCCAAAGGAATTTTCTAAATAAAGGGATTTTTGAGCATTTTTTGAGATAAAATGCCGAATTTTAAAAAATTAAAATTTATGAGTTTTTTTTTTCGAAATTGGAAAATCAATGGGTTGTTTGGAATTTTGAATTATATGGAGCCCGGTAGAATATTGGAAAAGAAAATGAAATAAAATAATAAAAAAGGGTGATTGGGCAAGTTAAATAGAAATTAATTTGAAAAGTGTGGAATTCATAAACCCCAATTTGCTAGTCAATTTTGGGAATAAGAGAAGAGAAGGACGAAACCTAATTTATGCCTAAAGCGTTTCGTGTCGAAACATAGTCCGCCCTTCTAATTTGACCGGGCTTGTGAGCAGTTCAGATAAATGTTCACGAATGACACCCATAAGTAAGAGCGAGACGTCATACTTGGGCTACTACCCTTTGGTTTGGATGCTTTATCAGCATGTAGAGGCCATAATATAGGTTTAGCTTCATTGAGAAATGATAAATCTTTATGAGTTTTGCTTTGCTTTCATTCCAATGAGTTTAGGCACAAAATCAACATGAATCTATGACTTGAGAGAGATGGTTGGGGTTGGCACTGGATGTCAAACTCACTGAGTTTTACCATCCATGCCAACATTTGCTACGCGAGATCAAGTTTTTGTATGACTTTCTTTAAGGGCATGTTAGTTAAAAAATAGTTTAGTATGGTCTTAGAAATAATGTTGGATAACTTTTTGTTAGTCTAAATATATATTTAGTTTATATTTTCTTGTTTAGAATATATATATATATGTAATATAGTTCTAAGTTTATATTTTTGTTTTGGTTTATACTTTTATATTTAGTTTATATTTTTTGGTTTAGAGAATATATTTATTCATAATTTAGTTTATATAAATATATTTAGACTGATGTGAGAAAACACTACTGAAGTGGCAATCACATTATTTAATGTTTATCATTTTTTATTACTGAAAGAGAATTAGTCATCTAAAATTATAACAATAAAGTTGGGATGCTAACATAAAATGAAGGATAAATAGCCCATATATACTCTATAATTTATTTTTCCCCAAACCAATCCCTATATTTTTTTTAAATTCTCAAAATACCTTTCCTTTTACTAAGTTCATTAGACTAAAATTAAATAAAATTAATCTTAATCTAACTAATTAAATAAAGACAAAGCGAAAACACTCAAAATTAAAAAAAAAAAAATCAAAGGCGAATATTCATTGGTTTTGGCAATGGCTAGGTCTTAACCATTATTGGAACCCAACGATGGAAGAGAGATAGAAATGGTAGAGAAAAAGAAGAAGAAAACAAAATATATAGATTAAAAGTCAAATTTAGGTTGAAAATCTGCAATAAAGGTAGAAGATGAACAATTTAAGATTGAATGTCGGTGATACTTCTTCTTTCACGAGAAATTAGTTGGAAGATGAATGCGTAATAAACTCATATAGACTTCACTTTGTGAAATATGGTATGAGATAGAATGGTGGCATAATCAAACTCAAAGATGACAATAGTTTATTTGTGACAAAGAGTAAATAATAATATAGAAAATAAATATCTAAAAATGATATTAGGGGATTCATTGGTAGCTTTATAATAGTTATTTGATGATAACGATAAAGACAATAGTAGTGTATAAAGAAGAGTAATGGTAGTGATTCAATTAAAATGAGAAAAAAAATAAAGAGAAAAAAAATGATGGATCAAGAAAAAGATAAAGAGACTGAAAAAGAGATATGATCACTAACAAAAAGTATTACCATAAAGTTTAACTTTCTTTTTTTTTTTTTTTTCCTTATATCTTTATCTTCCATCAGTAAGGTTTCAACCATTTTGGAACTTAATTATATTGGAACTCAATTTGGGTTTAGCCTCCAATTTTTTAAAATTATTTTATTTAATTAAATAGCTTAAAATTAATTTATTTTAATTTTAATCTAATTAACAGTGTCAGTAATAAAAGATGTATTAATTTAGAAATTTTAGAAAAATACAAGGACTGGTAAGCAAAAAATAAACTATAAAAGGTGTTTTGAGGAAAAGTCCAAACCACAAAAATTGTGTAAGTGCAATTTATTCAAAAAAAAAAAAATATTATTGGTACATTTTTATACACATTTTACGTTGTATAAAAGTGTACCAATGACAAAAAAGTCCTTCATGAAACGCGTGAGGTGCATGTGAGGCGAAAGATATTTTGATCATAATACTCTTTTGTATAACTCAAGATGTACAAAAGTGATGTATATTTAGTATGAATCTATTCAAAAATTAACAGGTTTGTTCAACTTTCTTATTTTTTTTTTCCTTTTATGTTTATCTTCTATCAGTAAGGTTTCAACTATTTTGGAACTTAATTATATTGGAACTCAATTTGGGTTTAGCGTCCAATTTTTTAAAATTATTTTATTTAATTAAATAACTTAAAATTAATTTATTTTAATTTTAATCTAATTAACGGTGTCAGTAATAAAAGATGTATTAATTTAGAAATTTTAAAAAAATACAAGGACTGGTAAGCAAAAAATAAACTATAAAAGGTGTTTGAGGAAAAGTCCAAACCACAAAAATTGTGTAAGTGCAATTTATTTAAAAAAAAAATATTATTAGTACACCTTTGTGTATACTTTATGTTACATAAAAATATACTAATAATAAAAAAGTTCCTCATGAAGACATATGAAACGAAAGGTATTTTGGTCATAATATTCTCTTGTATAACCTAAGATATACAAAAGTGATCTATATTTAGTATGAATTTATTAAAAAATTAACAGGTTTGTCCAAAATTGAGAACACGATAGCGTGAAAATTTGGTTTTTTTTTTTTTTTTTTTGACAATTTATCCAATTTTAAGGACTAAACTACAAATTTCTTCCCTTTACTTCATCATCTCGTTTCCATAATGGTCAACGGTTTAGTTGGCAGACCCGTCCGTAAAAGCTTTTCGAATCCGTGCAACCATCATTATCGTCGTCAGCTTGTTCGTATCCGGAGCAGCAAGCATACCGTCATCACAGAACAACATCCAGTTCCATAATACATGGATAAGTCGAGGAGAATGCTGGCCGGGGCTTGCTGTTGCTTTGATGGCCGGAGCTTCGCCGACGCAGGCGGAGAGAAAGGAAGCTCCGACACCGACAGGGACCCGGTCCTGCTGGTGTCGGGCATGGGCGGGTCAATTCTCCATTCCAAGAGGAAGAAGTCCGGCTTCCAGACTCGGGTTTGGGTCCGCCTCCTCCTCGCCGACTTCGAGTTCAAGCAGAAGCTCTGGTCGCTCTATAATCCCGATACAGGTTACTTTCCCCATTGTTGATCACTTCACTTTTTCCTATCTGAAAACGAAAACTACGGGTTGGTTGTATTGTGTTCATATCCAAAGTCTTTGGATCTTTCAGGCTATTCGGAGCCGCTGGATAATAGCACTGAAATCGTGGTGCCCGAAGACGATCATGGGTTGTATGCAATTGATATTTTGGATCCCTCACTTGTATGATCTGTAATTCCCTTCATGCCCTTCCTTTTTAGCGAACGAACGAGCGATTGCTTATCTGCTTCTTGTATGGAAAGTTGATGCAATTTGATTTTTTGCAATAGAGAAAGAATTCCATGTAATCACTTTACACAGCATTGAACTATCTCAAACATTTAGAATGAGCAAGATTGGCAGTATATCTAGGGATAATTACAGAAAGATACCTGAGGTTTGCTATAATATGTGCTTCCATCAACATTCCTGTAACTTTACTGAAACACACTTGAACTAGTTTTAACCTAACAAAAACTGACCTAAGGTGTAAATCTTCATTAGGGAATATTCAGCAAAATTAATCAATACACTTTCCAAAAGTTGATAAAAGCATAGTTACTAAGAACGTAGTATGTTCCAGGCTGTGTTACTGGGTACATTAGTATGCTAATTTTGTGATAAAAGAGAAGGTAGGCTTAATTGGTTCATTATTTCGGGTAGTGGTACATTTTATAGTTGTACTGAAGTCAAAATTAGGTAGATTGATACTTTGATATTGCAAAAAATTGTTTTTTTTTTTTTTTTTAATTCTTTTCTATATTGTTGGACAACCTATGGATGAAGAATCCTATGCAAATGAAGTTAGGTTTGGATATAATTCAAAATTTAATTATACAAGAAAGTGAGGCAGGCATGCTTTCTTTTCTCTAATTTTCTTGAAAAATTAGTTTGAATATAAGTTTCTTCCTTAGTTTTTTTTTTTCTTATTGTTTTAACTAAACTCATCCACTACTTGGGATCCCCATTCTTAGGGATTTGGATTGCATTCCTTGTGATCTTGGTATGCAAAAGAACCACAATTCAGGTTGCAGTTCCAGGGGTAAGAGGGACTCTGGTAACTATGAATAAAAGTGTTGATAAATTTGTAAGTCCAAAAAAATCATTTGAAGGGATTTATGTATCAAAAAGTTAACTATAATCTAAAACAAATGATATATTCTGGACTTGCAACTTCATTAACCTACCCTTAGAAAGTGTATGGACTATTTTTGCGGAATTTTTCCCTATAAGGATTTAGATTGCAGGTAGATTTCTGTTAGGTTAAAAATGGTTCAGGTATGTTTTTGTAAGGTTAACACAAAGTTTAATGTAAAGTGCATATTATAGCAAACCTCAAGTATGTTTTTGTAATTATCTCTATGTTCTACCATTGAATTTTATATCTAAAATGGTTATGTGATCCTAATGGAGGATATTACTCCATAGAATCCAGGGATGATGGTTAAAGTAGGGAAGTGTGCTTTGCATTTATGCGATGGTAAAATTCTTTAAAGCCAAATGGAAAGTTTTATTGGATAGGTATAAGACTGTATTTGCTGTATGGCTTTGAATGTTGGGCATTAATTACCAACATATGCAAATATGAGCTTAATTGAGATGAGAATGTAACAGTGGATGCGTGACCATACTAAAAAACAATATAATAAGGAACAAGATTATATATAATAAGGTTGAAGTGGCCCCTATTAAAGCTAAGAAGTGAGAGATGTGATTAAGATTGTTTGGACATGTGAAACGAAGTGCAATAAATGCACTTGTAAGGCAAGTGGACAAAATATGGGAAGATTGTAGTGAAAGGGGGAGAGAAAAACCAAATTAAACTTGGTGAGAAATCCTTAAACTTGACATAAGATACAATGGCCTTATAGAGGATACTACCATGGATAGAAATGATTGGAGGTCTAGAATTCGTGTAGCTGACCCACCTATAAGGCTTGTGATTGTTGTAGATGTGGTCAATGTGGCAATCAGATTAATTTCCCAGATATCAAACCTATTATTTGGAATTCATTTAATTGTGTCAAGAGGAAAAATCGATATAACTGTGTGTAGGAATCATATATCATAGAAATCTAGGATTAATTCAAGTTTTAATTTTATATATGCAAACAGAATCATAAATCATAGAAGTCTAGGATACATAACTGTTACGAACAAACAGAGATAGCAAATATCCACACACACAATCAAAGTCAAGCACTGATGATATTATCAAATCTGACCGAGAGTCTAAAGACAACATAGATGATAATAAAATCATAAATGAAAAAAGAGGCGCACGATTTATAGTGGTTCACCCCAAATAGGGGCTACGTCCACTTGAGCTCCGATGAGAAGAGCTCACTCCACTATATATATTCAATCCGATTACAATATAATTGAAACCAAAAACAACCCTGGTTTTCTATACAAAATGCTCAGAATCACTAACAGATTAAGAGCTTACCTTAGATCAAAAAACCAGAGAACACAAAGGGAAGACGAATTGAACAAAATTTACACAGAGAGAGAGAGAGAGAGAGAAAGAAAAAACCCTAAAATGACAACTCTCTTGGCCAACCCCTCTTTTCTTTCGTCTTCCACCGATCAATCATCAATCTCGAGGCGACAAATAAATAGTGCAACTGGATGGCTGAGATTACACAAGATAAAGGCGGCTGCAATGGCTTGGATGAAATCGTGCAAAAGGAAACGGCTGCAGGCTACACGACGAAAGCCAAAAGCCAAGGGGCTTGGGCTGGGCCGATGGTGGCTGCCAAGTGGCCCTCCAGTGGGCGCCCAAAGGAGCAGCCCATGGTTGCCAAATGGCCCCCCCTAACCTTTGGGCCTCATTTGAAGTTTCACAAAATATATAACAAACTCCACCTTGAAACATCAAATGACTAAGTAATCAGATATGAAATATAAGTGCAGCATGCTACAATTCTCACTTTCACTGCTCTAGATGACTAAATAATTTAGCCATCATCAATATGCAACAAATTCAAGCAATGCTTGAATTTAGTTGCAGTCAATACCTTGGTGCCCATGTCAGCAGGATTGTTGGCTGTAGAAACTTTCTGGATGCCCACAGTTCCGTTGGCTATCATTTCTCTTACATAATGATACTTCACATCCACATGTTTGGTTCGATCATGATACACTGGATTTTTGGACAGGTGGATGGCACTTTGGCTATCCGAGAAAACCACCACTTTGCTTTGAAGCAAGTGGATTTCCTTGAGAATACCTTGAAGCCATATGGCTTCCTTGAAGGCATCAGTTACAGCCACATACTCTGCCTCAGTAGAGGACAGAGTTACAAGTGGCTGCAGTTGAGACTTCCAGCTGATGCAGTTTCCACCCAAGGTAAAATAGAAGGCAGTGGTGGATTTTCTGGAGTCTCTATCCCTTGCAAAATCAGAGTCAACATACCCAACAAGATCAAGTGTATCAAATTTTTTCTTAAAATTTAAACCAATGCATATAGTACCATTTATGTACCTAAGCAAATGTTTTAAGGGATCCCAATGAATTTTCGTAGGGTTTGACATATATCGACTAAGTAATGAAATTGAATATGCAAGGTTTGGCCTGGTACTTATCATTGAATACATAATTGTTCCAATTACATTTGCATAAGGGACATTTTCCATTTCTACTATTTCAGAATTGGATGTGGGATACTGTAATTTAGATAAAATAAAATGTCCAGCTAAGGGAACTATAACAGTTTTACAGTCTTGCATTCCAAATTTATGAACATCTTTTACCAAATAATCATGCTGATGTATTTTAAGGCTATTGTTGCTTCTATTTCTCGCAATTTTCATTCCTAATATTTTCTTAGCAGGGCCTAAGTCTTTCATATCAAAGGCTGTATTTAACATAGATTTTAACTCCTTAATCTTTGACTTAGACTTGCTAATAAGTAGGATATCATCTACATACAGTAGTAGATAAATAGGAATATCAGTGAGCATAAAATAGAAGCAATTGTCATATTGACTTCTAACAAAACCAGCCCCTAGAGCAAAATTATCAAATTTTTTGTACCATTGTCTTGGGGCTTGTTTTAAGCCATACAAAGATTTTTTCAACAAACAGACATGATCAGATTTTTCAGACACAACATAACCATTGGGTTGAACCATGTAAATGTGTTCATCAAGGTCTCCATGCAAAAATGTAGTTTTAACATCTAATTGTTCAAGTTCTAAATCAAATTGAACTACAATTGCAAGCATCATGCGGATTGTCTTAAATTTAACCACAGGAGAGAAAATTTCAGTATAATCTATCCCTTCCCTTTGTGTAAACCCCTTAGCTATTAGTCTTGCTTTATATCTAATAGGGTCATTAGAAGACATACCTGTCACAAGCCTAGTGGCTTATGTGTAATAAACTAGAGATGCATAGCTATAAGTAGTAATAACAGAATGGCTATAACAGATTGCATGTGCGGGCGGTTTCGCCTAGGCCACTTGCAGGAATCAGTTGTGATAACAACTAGTTGAGCGAGCCTATAAATGGGCATTGTATGTGAGGATGGGATCTATCAATGAATACATTCGGATCTTTCCCTCCCTAATTTCTCTCTCTGATTCTCTCCCTCTTCTTAATTCAAATTCTCCCTCTCCTCTCTTTCTCAAATTCCCGATTCTTCCAAAATTGCCCAAGCCTCATACTCGAGGCTTGACAATTGGTATCAGAGCTAGCGGCCTCGGCAGTGGTTTTTGCAAGAAAGTGCGAAGTAGACGATGGCGGAAGGAACGATACTCAAACAAATGGAAACAAGAATGGAAGCACTGGAGTTCGGAATGACGCAGACACACGAGGCTATCACCCAAAGCAGGGAACATGTGGCTGCAATGCGAGAAGGAATGCGAGAGGAACTGGCAACTTCTCGCGAGGACATGCACCGCGAGCTGGAAAGGCATAGAAAAATGATGGATCAATTTGGTCAAAGGATCAATAGCATGTTTAATATGCTATCATCCCTACCACAATTCCGTTTGCCAACGGAATTTCTCCCGCGATTTGGAGCTGGTCCAAATTCGAACAGATCTGGAATACTCCTGAGACCGACAGGAGAAACGGAGTCGGAAAGGGAGCAAGGAGTGGACACGGATCCTCAGGTAAGGGAATTTCAATTACAACCTGGTACTCACACGCCAATGCCAAGGCTGGAGATACCATTATTTGATGGGACAAGGCCAAGATGGTGGGTGCGCTGGTGTGAACGTTTCTTCCAGTATTATAATGTGGCGGAGACTTAGCGAATTACATTGGCCACAGCCTATCTTAATGATACGGCTGACTCCTGGTTTCAAGGATGGTATAGGTACCAAGGGATTGGGGTGAGATGGATCGATTTTGCCGAAGAATTGTGTAGGCGTTTTGGAGAAAAGAATTTGGCGGATGTGATAGAAGAATTCAACAAACTTCGGCAAGAAGGGACGGAAACGGAGTATTTAGAGAAATTCGAGGAGTTAGGAGCTCTAATGTGGAACGCTCAACCATCACTGACTGAGCAATATTTTGTATCCAGCTTTATCAGTGGGCTCAAGGATGAGTTGAGATCCATGGTAAAGATGATGATGCCACTCACGGTTAGACAAGCAGCAGAAAAGGCCAGATTACAAGAATTGACGTTAGAAGCTATCTACAAAAGGAACAGGACATCCTCTCGAACAGGACCGTTAATCAGTCTACCTCGTAGTGGTCATGCACGGGAGATAGGGGCGGCAAGAGGTACAGGTCCACCCAGAGGTAGTCAGCAAATCGTGGCGATTAGAAATCCTATTATGGAACAGAGAAGACAGTTGCGGCTCTATTTTAGATGTGGAGATCCTTATAGTCTTGGCCACCAATGTAGAAGGCAACTACTAAACATGGAGGGTGGAGAGGAGCAAATATTAGAGAAGGGGCAAGAAGACCTTGAAGAAACAGAGGCGGAAGTTCCTCAAGGTGATCTTGTCGGTGAAGGAGGGGAAATTTCATTTCATGCACTCAAAGGGGAGCATGCAGGGCAAATCATTAAGGTTGAAGGAAGAGTGGGCAAGAGAAGAATGATGGTGTTGATTGATAGCGGCAGCACCCACAGCTTCCTCAATGAGGCAACTGCTGTGGAACTAGGGTGTGCCTTGGTAAATACTTCTCCCTTATCAGTAACGGTAGCTAACGGCAACAAAATGTACAGCAATCATAAGAGTGTAGGGTTTAAATGGCTGATGCAAGGGGAAGAGTTCTCTACGGATCTAAGAATTCTGGAACTAGGAGGCTGTGACATTGTCCTTGGGGTGGATTGGATGAGGACAGTAAGTCCTCTGACTTTCGACTTCAATAAATTGGAAGTCACACTGGATTTGAAAGGCCGGAAGCTGACGTTAAAAGGGTGCCTCGAGGCAGGGGAATGCAAGATGATCACAGGAAAAAAATTACAGAAGTTGCTAATGAAAGGAGAAGGGCAGATATCCCAGCTATTTTCCATTCAAACGATAGGAAAAGATGAGCAGGAGAGCCCTTCCACTTCCGACCTCTTTGCAAAGGCTGAGCAAGCTTTCAACACCCTAAAAAAGGCGATGACACAAGCCCCAGTTTTGGCACTGCCAGATTTCTCTAAGGCTTTTGTGGTGGAAACTGATGCATGCGACATCGGGGTAGGTGCAGTGCTGACACAAGAAGGGAAACCCCTCGCTTACATCAGTCAAGCACTGGCTGCTCGATACCGAGGGCTAAGTGTGTATGAAAAAGAACTGTTAGCCATGATTATAGCTATTGACAAGTGGAGGCATTATTTGGAAGGAGCCCCCTTCATAATATGTACTGACCATGATAGCCTAAAACACCTCCTCCAACAGAAGCTGCATACGCATTTGCAAAGGAAGGGAATATCCAAATTGTTGGGCCTAAATTACGTGATACAGTATAAGCGGGGAAAGGAAAACATTGTGGCAGATGCTCTGTCACGGAGATCAGAAGCAGGGCCATGTGAGGCAATCACCGCTGTGGTGCCTGACTGGGTCAAAGACATTACTGGAAGCTATGAGAAGTCTGATTGGACCAAATCCCTCCAAACCCAATTAGCCGTGCGGCACACCAATGAGCAGGGATATTCTATGGCTGACGGGTTGATCAGGTTTAAAGGCAGATTGGTTGTGGGCAATGACAGGGAACTACGAGCTAAGATCTTATAAGCATTACATAGCTCTCCACTAGGGGGACACTCGGGGGTTCGAGCTACTTATTATCGGGTTCGACAGATGTTCTTTTGGCCTGGCCTCGAGAAAGAAGTTATGGAGTATGTGGCAGCTTGCATGACGTGCCAACGATGCAAGCATGAACAAGTGGCTTATCCAGGATTGTTACAGCCACTGGCTATACCAGACAGGGCATGGAAGGAGATATCCATGGATTTCATCGAGGGCTTGCCCAAATTAGAAGGCCGAAACGCGATTCTAGTTGTGGTCGATCGGCTGACCAAATTTGCTCACTTCATTGGCCTCACTCACCCATTCACAGCCCAGGAGATTGCTCTAGTGTTCATTGATACAGTGGCCAAACTGCATGGCCTACCTAAATCCATCGTCTCAGATCGAGACAAAATATTTACCAGCCACTTCTAGCAGGAGTTGTTCAAGAACTTAGGGGTGAGTCTACACATGTCATCAGCATACCATCCGGAGTCTGATGGGTAGACCGAAAGGGTCAACCAGTGCTTGGAATCCTATTTGCGATGTATGTGTTTTGCTCGGCCTAAGAGTTGGGGTAAGTGGCTTTCTTTAGCTCAGTGGTGGTATAATACCACTTACCACAGCACTATCAAGAAAACTCCCTTTGAGGCTCTATTCGGATATCAGACACCTATAATACCTACCATGACGGGTACCAATAGGGTGCGAACTAATGTAGCTGAGTATTTGTGAGACCGGCAGGAGATGATCTCACTCCTCAAGCAAGAGTTGGCCACCGCTAACAACAGGATGAAACAAGTCGCAGACCGCAAACGAAGTGACTGAAACTTCGAAGTAGGCGATCGAGTCTTCTTAAAGGTTCGACGGTTCCTACAGTCCTCTTTTTCTAAGGTCACCCCCACCAAGTTCAGTCCTAAGTACTTTGGACCATTTCTCATCTTGGAGCGGGTTGGTCAAGTCACCTACAGATTGCAATTACCTCCCCACGTGGAATGTCACCCAGTATTTCATGTCTCCCTATTGAAGAAGTTCATCGAGCCTAACGCTACTGTGAACTCCGAACCACCTCCTGCAACCGAAGAGGCCGATAACGACGGGGAACCATTAGCCATCATCGACCGACGAGTAGTCCATCAGGGCCCCCGTACCTCTCATCCAAGTTTTGGTTCAATGGTCCAACCGTCACCCGGAGCATACCACTTGGGAATACCTTCCCCAGCTGCTGAGTCAATTTCCGCGCACTGCTCAGCTACTCACCTTCCTTGGGGACAAGGAAGCTTTTAAGGGACTGGGACTGTCACAAGCCTAGTGGCTTATGTGTAATAAACTAGAGATGCATAGCTATAAGTAGTAATAACAGAATGGCTATAATAGATTGCATGTGCGGGCGGTTTCGCCTAGGCCACTTGCAGGAATCAGTTGTGATAACAACTAGTTGAGCGAGTTTATAAATGGGCATTGTATGTGAGGATGGGATCTATCAGTGAATACATTCGGATATTTCCCTCCCTAATTTCTCTCTCTGATTCTCTCCCTCTTCTTAATTCAAATTCTCCCTCTCCTCTCTTTCTCAAATTCCCGATTCTTCCAAAATTGCCTAAGCCTCATACTCGAGGCTTGACAATACCTTCTTTTAATTTGAACAGCCACTTACATTGGATCAGCTTCTGATTTTCTGGACGAGGGACAAGAACCCAAGTTCTGTTGGCCATGAGGGAGGCCATTTCTTCATGCATGGCTTGCTGCCATTTTTGACTTTCCTTTAAGTTGACAGCCTCCTCATAAGAGGAAGGCTCACTGCTCCTCATTTCAACTCCTGCCACCAAGGCACAAAATACTAAATCTGAAAAAGCATACCTAGCAGGTGGTCTTACAGACCTCCTGCTTCTATCTCAGGCAAGCTAGTAGTCACTAAGATCATGTTGAGGGGAGTCATGATGCTCCACCTCAATCTCAGTTTCACCATTTTGTTCCTCATGATCAGAGGTCTGGTCTAAGTTTGATATGGGTGAGGGATCACCTTCTGGTTGAGGTTCTGGTATAATTGGAGCACCAGGAGGGTTATCATTTATAGCTGGGTGCTCCTCCTCTATTTGGGCTCCTCCTAAGTTGATAAAATTATCTGTGTTACTATGTTGGTTTGATTCTTCAGTATTAGATAATTTGCAAGGGAAGGCTGCTTCATTAAATATAACATCTCGGTTGATGATAATTTTTACACCCTTAGATTGTCTTTCCCATAGCCTATATCCCTTAGTTCCTTCCTGATACCCAACAAAAACACACTTTGTGGATCTTGGTTTCAGTTTACCTTCTGACTGGTGAGCATAGGCTTCACAACCAAAAGTTCTTAAGTAGTTTAAGTTTAATTTCCTTCCAGTCCACTTTTCTTCAAGGCATTTAAAATTAAGAGCAGTAGAGGGACTCCTATTTACTAGGTATGGAGCTATAGCTAAGGCTTCTCCCAAAAAAAATTTAGGCAAACCAGATGTGAACAAAAGGCACCTCACCTTTTCGAGGAGGGTTTGGTTCATTCTTTCAGCCACCCCATTTTGTTGGGGTGTGTTCCTAACAGTCTTATGCCTAATTATTCCTTGGGAGCTGCAATATTCATCAAAGTCTTTATTACAGAATTCTAATCTATTGTCTGTTCTAAGAGTTTTGATTTTCCTATCAGCTTGGTTTTCTATTAAGATCTTCCATGTTTTAAACTTCTCTAATGTGTGATCTTTAGTTTTTAACAGAAAAACCCACACCTTCCTAGTAAAATCATCAATGATAGAAAGAAAATACATGTTGCCGCCATGGGTGGGGACCTGGGAAGGTCCCCAGAGATTTGCATGTAAGTACTCAAGGCATGCCTTCGCCAGGTGAGTTCCCTTATGGAAACTCATCCTGTGTTGCTTGCCTAGCACACATGGTTCACAAAAGTCGAGGGTCTCAGCAGACATTGAACCAAGGTATCCTTGGTTTGACAGTGCCTGCAAACCTTTCAGGCTCATGTGACCAAGCCTTTAGTGCCATAGTTTTGTCTTATCAGTGTTAACATAGCATGCAGAGTTTGATATAACAGAGAAGTGAAAGCAACCATTTAAAACATATAAGCCATTTCTTTTTGAACTAGTTAGGATTAACTCTTCTCCTTTAAAAACATTCATAGAACCATTTTCAGCTATGTATGAGAATCCTAACTCATCAAGAGTACCGAGAGAAATTAAATTTCTTTTAAGGCCTGGTACATATCGTACATCAGTGAGTGTTCTTACTTTGTTGTCATGCAACTTAAGAGTTATGTCACCTTTACCCTGAACACTACATGAATGGTTGTTTCCCATATACACTATTCCACTTTCTTTGTTATTGAAGTTATGAAACCAATCAATATTACGGCACATATGAAAAGAACAGCCAGAGTCCATAATCCATTCATTTTTGACAGAATTAACAGATACATTAAGCACCTTAGCTAAACAGTTAGAACTACTAGCTGCTACTGTTACATTGCCCCCTTGCTTTTGTTTTTTCAAAAAATCATAACAGTATTTCTTTATATGTCCCTCTTTCCCACAGTGGTAACACTTCCATTTTTGTTTTTGTTTACCCTTCCTATCTTTCTTTTTTCCCTTCTGTCCTGACCCATTAAGTTGTTCAGTATTCACAGTATAGTTTCTTTTATCAGCATTTCCTTTTATAAACAAATTGTTGCCCGTTTTCTTAGATGTGCTATGTTCTAGTTCTCTAGCCTTTATACCAGAGAGAACAAGTTCCATACTAGGGACTATACCAGTATAATGTAAAGCATGCTTCACTACATCATAATCATCAGGTAGAGTTTAACAAAATCATGGCTTCACTAGTATCACCTAAAGCCTGATCAGTACCTCTTAATAACAAAGTAAGTTTAGTAAATTCATCTATGTTTTCATCCATAGATTTAGAGGTATTCATCTTAAAGTTAAACAACATGCCTTTTAAATAAACCAAATTTGGAGCAGACATAACAGAATATAAAGATTCTAATCTATTCCAAAGATCAAGGGGTAGAGATATACCGTCAACCTTACGGATTACAGAATCACCGAGATGAAGAACTATCATATTAAACGCCTCTTCTCTGATTTCATTAGTTCGAGCTAGCTGCTCAGGTGACCATTTGCGGTCATCTGGCTCGAGTGCTATAAGCACTTTATGATGAGAGAGAAAAACCCTCATCTTTTTTTTTTTTCCAACTTCCGAAATCCCCCTTTCCATCGAATGTACCACTTTCAAATTGGGTTGTTGTCATTTTCGTGTTGCATGAAAAATGCCCAAAAAAATAAACCCTAGATTATTGACTGAGACCTGTACAGCAAACTCCCGCTAACAAAGTTTCTTCAGAAAACCCTAGGATTCTTAAAACAACACCGACACAGAGAAAAGAACGGAAACCCTAGATTTCGAGAAAAAAGAATCGAACACGATTTTGACCAAAAAACGTTGGATACGTAAACCAGAGGCTCTGATACCACTGTTACGAACAAACAGAGATAGCAAATCTCCACACACACAATCAAAATCAAGCACTGATGATATTATCAAATCTGACTGAGAGTCTAAAGACAACACAGATGATAATAAAAGCATAAATGAAACAAGAGGCGCACGATTTATAGTGGTTCACCTCAAACAGGGGCTACGTCCACTTGAGCTCCGGTGAGAAGAGCTCACTCCACTATATATATTCAATCCGATTACAATAAAATCGAAACCGAAAACAACCCTGGTTTTCTATACAAAATGCTCAGAATCACTAACAGATTTAGAGCTTACCTTAGATTAAAAAACTAGAGAACACAAAGGGAAGACGAACTGAACAAAATTTACAGAGAGAGAGAGAGAGAAAGAAAAAACCCTAAAATGACAACTCTCTCGGCCAACCCCCCTTTTCTTTCGTCTTCCACCGATCAATCATCAATCTCGAGGCGACAGATAAATAGTGAAACTGGATGGCTGAGATTGCACAAGATAAAGGAGGCTGCAATGGCTTGGATGAAATCGTGTAAAAGGAAACGGCTGTAGGCTACGCGACAAAAGCCAAAAGCCAAAAGCCAAAAGCCAAGGGGCTTGGGCTGGGCCGATGGTGGCTGCCAAGTGGCCCTCTAGTGGGCACCCAAAGGAGCAGCCCATGGTTGCCAAATGGCCCCCCTAACCTTTGGGCCTCATTTGAAGTTTCACAAAATATATAACAATAACCTTAAGTGGTGTGATCAGCTTGTGAGCTATTGCCTGATTTATTAGCAATCATTCCTTTTGATCTTTCTTTTTACTTTTTCGGTTATGGTAGTAATTTTTCTGGCTTTTCTTGTGACCTTAGTTTTAGATAAGCAGGATGATTGAATCTGTTGTCATGGTTCCCTTGCTTCTTTATTACTCTAGAAAACATTTCTCTTAAGTCTAATAGCAAAAATGTGGCGGCCATAGTGGTTGCTTTAAATGCTATGTTTAAGAAATTGTCATTTTTAATGCTCCTAATGTAACATTTTCTTTTATTATATATCATTTTTCAACATGTCAACAGTTCAGTATTTCTGTTTTCTTTTATTTTTTTTAATCAACAAATTAGCAGTCCTTCGAACTCAATTAATTGTTAGTATTTGGGTTCTTCTTCTTTCTCTTGGATGAATACTTTTAAGGCTGTTTCTAACATATAATAAAAATTGTAAACAGTTGAAAACTTTCTAGATTTTATCTAAGCAAATATTCTCTTTGCAATTTCCGTTTTATGTAGTCTTGTGATGCAACCTTTACTTAATAAAAGGAAAACAGTAAATGCCTTGCAACCAAAAAATGAAATAATATCTCTGTTCTTTTTTATCTTTCTTGGATAAGCCCTGCCTTTTTCTTCCATTTCCTATTATTTGATCATTTCAATAAAACTTCCTAACAATTTTTATTTCAAATAAACAAATGGAACTTTACCATTGTGGAGATGAATACTAAATTCATGTGGTATTATTGCCTTGCTTCCTGATCTTCTAACATAATTTCATGTGTAAGTGTCAGTGCCAATATGTAAAATATTTTCTGAAATGTAGCTCTTTCAAGGACTATGGGCATTCAAGCCTTTATGATTTTCAAAGTCCAAATACTAGTGAATGGGCCTTCTCTTAACGTGTCTCCAGAATATAAAATCTGATTGTTCATGGTACTTTGAATCAATATTGCACAAGATAATGGGTTAGAAGCTTTACCAGAAGAACACTCCATTTGCTTAATTATGTCTAGGAAAATGTAGAGCACATAGATCCTCCTGTCTTAGTGTAAGTCGCTAGATAAATAGAGCATATTTATAAGCATGATAGTTCTCGAGGTAATCTTCCATTGTCTTCTGCATTAATAATCTACTGTTTCCCTAATTAACAATTTATAGAAAACATGGTAATGTTGGTTAAATGATAGAAAGTCACAAGATAATGATGGAGATGTGGAAAGGTCAAATCACTTTTGAATAAATAATTAAGAATAAAATTGGTGTTGAATAAAATAGATTTGAGAAAACTGAAACACCTGAAACATAATTAATTAAAAAATGCACCCAGGTTCCCCATATTTGTTTAATATTAAAATTAAAGAAAAGAGTAATGAATGAACAAAGAAGGTTTTTTATGCATCATGAAGGTGTCTTTTACATTGAACCTTTGCTTATGGAAATGTTAGAATTTACTCCAGAGATAGTTGTGGTCTCAAACTTAACCTATGATTGCTTGAAGGAAGTAATGAAAACTCATATATAGGTATTGTCAAAAACTTTGTAGGCCAATATACCCAACGTTGTGCTTATTTTGATTTTCATGATAATATGTGAGAAGAAGCCCAATTTTCATAGGAAGTGACTTTACTTGTATGTCTATATAGGCAAAATTTGGTAACTCATATGAGCTTCTACTTTAGTGCTTTTACTATGAGTTGAGGACAACTCATATTCTCAATCATTATATTATAGATGCCCTTATATTATAGAAGCAACTAAACTAAAATAATAAATAAATACTATTACCACATGGTTCATTCTTCCAATTGAACCTGGTTCCCTGAGATCTGTTGTCCCTATACACGCTATTTGATATGTTCTTGTAATTGTGTTGGTTGCAAATGTGCCTTCCTCAATATATCCCAGACCCTTTTCCTTATCAAGGCGCTTTACCAATAGATTTGCAACATTGTCACATGATTTGACAAAGTCCATGTAATTGATGCCATTACTTAAACAAGATCTCATAATGCTATGTTTTGGGTCTCAATTTATTGATAAGTACTCTAGCAATTGTACTTATAATGATTAAAGAACATGATTAGGCTGGTTTTTTGAAGCAGGACTTCATGTCATAAATATCTATGACAATTTACTTCCTCAGTTATTGAGGCTAAAGTTGTATGTTCTACTTTTAAATTACTAACTTATCATTTTTAAAATTTTAATGTATAGCACTACCATGGAGGGCTAGATGTGGAATCAGCCTCTTTATAAAGCAAGGGTAAAGTTGCATACATAAATTCTAGGACCCTTGCGAAGGGAGAGTCTTGAGGACTGGGATGCCCTTTGTAGCTCTACCACCCAAAGTTAAAAAATAGTCAATGGTGGAGTGAGAATCAACTTAGAAAATATTCTAGTATTCCAGTTGGCAATACTTAGGTCTTCAACTATAACAAGATATCAAATAAATATTTCATTAGTCTCTCAGTGGCAATACCAATGATCTCTATGTTATCTTATCTCGTAATCATTTTCTCCATTCTTTGTACTTTTTTTTGGTCTTTTTTCATTCTTGAAATAATGTAAAATCTCAATTTTACCCTTGCCAAACTAATCATAAATCTTTTAAACAAAAATGAAAGAAATATAATTTTAATTCTTATCAATGGAAAGGTTGTAGAAAAGGATAGCCAGTGTATGTATCAAGTCTCTTATTGAGCAAAGATTAACTAAGAGATTTTTGGAAGCTATGAAGGTCAAATTCTATAACCAAGTCACTGAAGGAAAGGAGGAAGTAGGAGATTTTTGGCAGTCAGCAGAGAAGGCTTCCTTTTATTCCATATTCATTCCAAGGAGGATGAGTTGAATAGTTGAACCAAGTAACTATCCTTCAACCTGTCAGTGAGGCAACCCCTGATTTAGGGGAGGTGGTAGCGATAGCACTGCCCATAACTGGAATGCCATGACTGGCCACATGTATAACTTAAATGCGGTTGTTTCCCATTTGGCAAGCATTCTTCTTGGAGAGTCTCGTTCTATGGACTAGCTAGGATACACATCCCTCTTACAAGGATGAGAGTTCCAGGAACCCCTTTAAGTCTCAGCCTTACAGACAACAATCCTCTTGGAGTCCTGCTAATAAGTATATTCAGTGGAGATTCAAGGGAACCCATCTTTTGGCAGAGATCAAGGCTTGATTTGAGCCTTGGCAGCTGAGCTGGGATAGTGCTTGAGCCAACCCTTCAGTTCCCATGTCCCCATACAAGACCAACATGGATAGGACTGGTGTATTCTCATTTGATGGGGCAATTGCCATTTGGCAAACTGGGGGAGGCATATGCATTATTGCCTCCACAAACATGGCTTTGGAAAGGGGAGAAATGGTGTGCATGCATATAATCTTTGTGTCTCAGTGTTTCAGGTGAGCCATTAGTTATAATTCCCATTAATCATATTGATTGACCCATATATTACACCTTGCTCATTTAGCTTCGCTTCTGTTTGGATTGCTGAGATGAGATTTGGAAATCCATGTATATATGAGTACTGGTTAGGCAACAGAGTTCCTAGTTACATGTGTTTGCTCCAAGTTTCCTGAAGATGTCAGGGATGAGAATGACAAAGAAGCTGACTTATAGGGGAAGTGAGGAGTAGTTTGGGTAGTGGCTCAAAAAATAATCTTAAGGTTGTGTGCACAGAGGCTCCTCTTGAAGGTCCCAGGGTAAACCACTGGTTTGGAGGGCCTTAATTAGGGTGATCCTTTCTGTGGTGCTGCCTTAATTAGGGTTACTTGTGGGCTAAATTTCTCATTTTAGCATTCAGGGAGGTGCTTTTCTTTATTCCCTGATTAGCTATGACAACAATATGGCTCCTGTTGATGGCCTGGATGTGTAGTCCTTGCAGGTTTTATCCAAATCCAGCTAACAAATGTTGCTCCTTCAGCAAATATTTTATTGGCTGTTAGGAGCTCCTAAGGACTTTCTGTTTGCCAGCCTCAAGACTATTGTCTCAAAGTCTCAAAGTAGAGCACAGATTCCCATGTATCTGCAACCAATTGATGGTGAGATTGGGATCACCCTGGAAGATATCTGCACTTTGATTTGGCTCAACATCTTCTGTGATATCAACTTTTGTCAGCTCAAACCTACCTCCTTGAGGATTCTACATTTGTCATTCCTAATCTGTGTTTTGGAAACAGTAATCTCCTGGAAATGAGTTAATTTTAACTAATCATTCAAACGTGATATTAGTTTTAGTGAGAATATCTAGTTATTTACATTTTCCTCATCAAATTTGCTTACTCTATTTATGTTTTCCCCACCTTTTAGCTTACTTGAGAAATATGTTGCCTTACATGTGTCATTTTTCTGATTTTCAGTTTGTAAAACTTATACATTTGACCGACGTGTACCATTTCCACGACATGATTGATATGCTTGTTCGATGTGGGTATAAGAAAGGTACCACATTGTTCGGATATGGTTATGACTTCAGACAAAGCAACAGGTTCATTTTTAACTGCTGAATTTTCTTTTTAAATGATGATTTCTGTATGTTTTTGATGATTCATCCTAGAACTTGACTGATAATGCTTGTTCTGCAGAATTGAAACCTTAATGAAAGGCCTTAAAGAAAAGTTGGAAATTGCATACAAAGCTTCTGGTGGAAGAAAAGTTAATATAATTTCACATTCGATGGGTGGATTGCTGATGAAGTGTTTCATGACACTCCATAATGATGTGTGAAAATTTCCACCTGGTGGCTTCTGAATTAATTATATGAAAACACATGAAAATTATGAACAATTTATCATCCATAATAGGCTTGAGTGATGATGTAATGCTTCATCTGGCAGGTTTTCACCATGTATGTAAACAAGTGGATCTGCATTGCTTGCCCTTTCCAAGGTCATTTTCTCTGCCTGTGTGTTCTTGTCTGGAGAACATTATGCATGTAGCTTGAGCCTGTCTTGAAATGATGTTTGACAAATCCTATGAACCCAGCCTTAAAGTAACAAAGGAGATGATTTCATTCATTGATTGTCATACACCATCATTAATAGCTGCTTAAAGAGGTTTTAGTTGGTTCCTAGAAAGACATTAATCTCTTTTGTTTTATTATGTTTGACAACAAAAATCAAACTCAACATGGTTTTAAATGAAGTGTAAAAAGTGCATAAAACATAGCTTTCATGGTCTTGGAAAATGCAGTGGAACTATTTTAACCTAGATAAAACCTTTAGAATTATGTGCTGGATGGCTGATTTTTGGGAAAATTCCGTGTGGTACCCCTGAGATTTAGGATAATTGTAGGAAATACCCCCTGACATTTGAGAAAAACAATGACTAGCCTCAGTGTTCCTTATCATGTTGCAGTTTTCCCCCTACCTTTAACATAATTTCGTTAATTTTTTCTAAATGCCTAAATTACCCTCCTTTATCTCTCCAATCTCTCATTCAACTCTTTCTCTTTCTCTCTCTCATTTGTTTTGAAGCAGCTGGCCACCATAGCCAACTCTCTCTCTCTGATTTCTGATTCCTGTTTTCAACAATGGTCTTTGTTTTCTGATTCCAGTGATGGAACCTAGGGTAGGAATCGACGGCACCAGTGGCAGCTGGCGGCTAGTGGCCAGCCACCACCAGTTTTCTCATTCTTTTTTTAACTCTTTCTTCTAAAATCAGAAATTTCTTTTTTTAATTGTGAGCAAAATTGTCATTTCATGATCTTGCATAACATCAGACTAACAGAAGTGTACTTTCTGCTATTTTCAAAATGCAAGGAGTAGTCCTTGCAATTATGTCAAACCTCAGGGGTGGTTAGTGTAATTTACTCTTGATTTTTGTATTATTATATCTACAGTACAGTTAAAACCACTTAACCTGCTCACATATACCAGATGAACAACTATTGCAGCCTAAAATGATCAGTGTTTGTTGATGAGCTTCCTGGTATTATCGAAGACTTTCTATTCTTTCATTCATGTTTTCCCCCTTTACTTCCTCTATGTGGGTTATAAGTCTGGCAGCACATTGTGCATTTAGAATTATGCACAAAGACTGAATCCGTAAGGGCCTTTTAGCATTTTAATTTTCTTTACTTTAACGTATACCTTGGCTCATTTGTGTTTTGCCTCCCCCCAACAAAAAAAAAAAAACAGAGAAAAGAAAAATTAAAACTTGTCCATGAACAAAAGAAGATACATAACATTGCAAAAGTCAATATAAATTGACATTGAGAAACACAAAAAGCTTCATAAATGAAGTGGCAATGAGTTTGTTTAATGGTCATTGAGTGGATACTTTTTAAAATTTCTTGATCACCTGGAGTATCTGTTCTGCAGTTCAAGCAGCTTAGGCTTCCTTTTCTTCTATCATTTCTCTGCTTGTGTCAGTTAATCATGTTTCATTATTATTCTATTAAATGCTTAACAGGTGCACCAGGATGTATCAATGATGCTCTCTTGACTGGATTGCAGTTTGTTGAAGGCTTTGAAAGCTTCTTTTTTGTTTCAAGATGGACAATGCATCAGCTGGTAACTTTCATGTACTAAGAAAGTCTCTTGGTATGAAATCAAATCATACACTTCATCCTACAAGACAGAGAAAACGGATAGCTCAAGATTAGCTTGCTAGCGTACATGTGATGATTATAGATTTCACCCACCTCAAGTCAATTTAAAATTATAGTAATTCGAAAGCAAAGAAAGGAAGAGGGGAGATGATTGGAGAGGTGCCATAAGCAGATGAAAAAAAGCCAGAATTGGTTTATGTCCCTTAGTCTTACATATATTAATGAAGCTGCAAGTTTAAATGTAACATCATAACAAAATAGATAATACACAACTCACCTTCTCAATTTGATGCATAGATATTTTGCATGTACAACTTTCAGATAATGAAATGAAAACTCTTACGACTAATTTCTTTAGTGAAAACCTCAGTCCATCCATCTTGTGAGGCACAAAAAGGGAATGGAAATGAACCCCTCATTTAGTTTCCCTTCCAGAATGTTTAACAATTGTGATGTGTGAGTTCTATAATACTAAACTAGACCATGGACTGCATATTGACTGAATTCAATAAGCTCAAATTGCCATGAGCCATAATTCTCTGTACTGTGCCTCTGCATTGGACTTGAGCACCACTGCTTGTTGCTTAGTTCACCCAACCAGATTTCCTCCTGCAAGACTGCAGTAGCAGGAAGTTGATTACCTATTATCAATTGGACTTGCTCAATCTATATCTTCTAAGGTGTCTAAACTCAAGTTGTTATGGTGACAGAACAGATCCCCTTTCCTAGAGTTAAGATATCTTAGAATCTAGTCAACAAATCTGGCTCCATTATAAGGGGGTCATGAATACTATAACAACTTCCACAGGATATGAAATATCTGGCTGACGGAGACAAATATACTAATTTCTGTACAAAAGGGGAGTGCATAAGACTTATACTAATCTCTGTATGAGTATCTATAAATTGTCTTGTCAGCTAAATCACTGCCCCAGGGCCTGTGGTTGACCATAATTGGTGAACCGGCTGGTGTGGAAACACAAAGAAGAAGGGATGGGGAAAGGAGAGTAGATAGAAGAGAGGAGAAAAGGTGGTCATGATGAGAACCCCAATCTTTGGGTTGTCTTGCTTAGCCAGTGAGCCTATTTACATTAATGTAGCATGCCAAGTACAAGGTGCACTCATTGTAAAAATTGAAATAACAACTAACAATTAGAATTCGTTGTTGGATAATGTGATGAAAGATACCAGAATACATTACCTTATGGCTTGGAATGCGTTGACTCAGTTTATGTCACTTACTTGGGGCCTTCCCTAAAAGTTCGATGAAAATGTACCAGAAAAAAAATCTTTATTATATCTTCTGATTATTATTTCCTTTTTTGTACTTAAATATCTTCTATTTGGTCTCTTTTCCATGCATACAGAAAAATTATCATTTCTAGCTGCTACTTGGTCAAACTCAATTTGTCTTAGTATTTTTCATTTTATTTGTGTCATTGTGAATGACTTAATTTGCTTTGACATACAGTTGCTTGAGTGCCCATCAATATATGAGATGTTGCCAAATCCTCAATTCAAATGGAAAAAGAAACCTGAAATTCAGGTTTGGCAAAAGCAATCCAAGGATGGAAATACTAGTGTCACGATGCAATCCTATGGTCCAATGGAAAGTGTTGCTCTCTTTGAAGGAGCATTAAGGAATAATGAGGTACTGCCTTTGACATTACACAGCTGCAAAATGCTACCACTTCTTTTCATGCTTTTTATGCTTTGTTGCAGTCTTATCATTTGGAGTTGAGCTTCACCTATGGATGGATTTAAGAGCATACAACCAAGAAGTTCACAAATTAATAAATAAAAAAGAACAAAAGGAAACACAGGAATAAGAATAAGATCACACCAGAATTATAAAACATCTATCTCAATTTTCTTTTTATCTTCAAATTTGCCAAAATTCAATTCAATTGATATATATATCTTCCAGGTAGAATTGAGCAGTGTGTTTGTAAACTTGACATAGAATGGTAGACTGCTGGAATAGAAACTAATAAAAAGAAAATAAGATATTGAATGAAGATTCTATTAACCATAAACCCTGTCAGCATTCTGTCAAATAAACATTCTATTAACCAGTAAGTATTTATTGGTTGCCTTCTGTTCTCTGTCAGCATCATTTTCTCCTAGTTAGTTATAAAAAAAAAAAATCAAGTTGGAGTGCTCTTCATGTTTAGTTGAAGAGGTTCTGTAAAACCCATGACCTTCTTACTTGAATTCTTGCCTTGTCATGCCAAGTTTAAAGCTGATATTACTTTTGGATGTTCTAAGGGTTATGGAATAAATGAATCTGGTCTGGTCAGTTCTATAGCTAAATTTCCATAGGAGGCAATCAGTAACTTGAACACTTGTTGGAGACATGTCCTTAACGAGATTGATCGGTATTCATATCCTAAGTGCCTCAAATTCCTTCAACAACAACAACAACATATCCAGCCTTTATCCCACTATGTGGGGTCGGCTACATGAATTCTAGACTTCCATGTATTTCTATCTTTTGTCATATCTTCATTGAGATCCATATACTTCATGTCAAACTTTAATGTCTCCCTCAAAGTCTTCTTAGGTCTGCCTCTACCTCTTTTTTTGATTAATTGTTCCATTTCATCAACTCTCCTCACAGGAGCGTCTTTTGGTCTCCTTCTCACATGACCAAACCATCTTAGTCTAGTCTCTCTCATCTTCTCCTCTATTGGCACTACTCCTATCTTATTACGAATAACTTCATTTCTAATTTTATCTTTTCTTGTATGGCCGCACATCCATTTTAACATCCTCATCTCCGCTACGCTCGTCTTTTGCTCATGTTGGTATTTGATTGCCTAACATTCTGAGCCGTACAACAAAACTGGTCTTATAGCTGTCCTATAGAATTTTCCTTTCAATTTTAATGGGATTTTACCATCACATAACACCCCCGATGCATTTCTCCATTTTAGCCAACCTGCCTTAATTCTATGTGTGACATCCTCGTGAATTTCTCCATCTTTTTGAATCACTGATCCCAAATATCGAAAATGGTCTTTTCTTTGTAAGATTTGGTCTTCCAATTTTATTATAACATCCTCCACTCTTGCATTCTTACTAAATTTATATTCCATATATTCTGTTTTCTTTCTGCTTAATTTAAATCCCTTAGATTCTAAATTGTTTCTCTATAACTCAAGTTTAGTGTTCACTCCTTCTTTTGTTTCATCCACCAACACTATGTCGTCTGCAAATAGCATACACCATGGCACATCTGTCTGAATATCTTTAGTGAGTTCATCCATTACTAAAGCAAATAAGTATGGACTTAGTGCAGAACCTTGATGCAATCCTATTGTAATTTTAAACGGTTCAGTATCCCCTCCGCATGTTCTGACCCTTGTCTCTGCACCATGATACATGTCCTTAAGAGCTTGTATATAGGCTATTCGGACTCCTTTCTTCTCTAAAACCCTCCATAATACTTCTCTAGAGACCCTATCATAGGCCTTTTCTAGATCTATAAACACCATATGTAGGTCCTTCTGATGATCCCGATACCTTTCCATTAGGCGCCTCAGTAGGTATATAGCTTCCATTGTTGACCTACCGGGCATGAAACCAAACTGATTTTCTGAGACCTCTGTTTCTTTTCTGAGCCTCTGCTCTATTACTCTCTCCCAGAGTTTCATGGTATGGCTCATTAACTTAATTCCTCTGTAATTTTCACAGTTTTGAACATCTCTTTTGTTCTTATATATAGGGACAAAAGTACTCTTCCTCCACTCATCTAGCATCTTTTTTGATTTAAGAATCGCGTTAAATAATTTCGTTAGCCAGGAGATACCCTCTTCTTCCATGCATTTCCATGCTTCTATTGGTATATTATCCGGTCCCACCGCCTTATGATTTTTCATCTTTTTTAATGCTTGTCTTATTTCATTTGGACTTATGCGTCGATAAAGTGTATAGCTCACGTTCTCTTCAGAGTTACTAAGATGTCCCAACCTAACTCTTGTGTCGCCATCATCATTGAATAATTTTGTGAAATACTCCTTCCATCTCTCCTTAATCACTCCCTCATTCACTAATTCATTTTGATTTTCATTTTTTATGCATTTCACTTGATTTAAATCCCTTGTTTTTCTTTCTCTTGCTTCAGCTAATTTATATATATCCCTTTCTCCATCTTTTGTATCAAGTCGTTTATATAGATTCTCGTATGCTTTTGACCTTGCTTCACTAACAGTTTTTTTTGTTGCCTTTTTTTATTCTTTATAATTTTTTTGATTTTCTTCATTGTTGCACTGATATACAGCCTTATAGCAATTTTTTTTATTTTTAATTTTCAATTGCACTTCTTCATTCCACCACCAAGACTCCTTAAGGTTAGGGGCTCTACCATTTGTCTCTCCAAGCACTACCTTTGCTGTGTTTCTTAGGGCATTAGCCATTTCTCTCCACATTTGGTTTGTCTGTCCTTCTCCATTCCATTCTCTTCTACCCCTTAATTTTTCTTTGAAGATTAGTTGTTTTTCCCCTTTTAAATCCCACCACCTGATTCTTGGATTTTGTTTTATGTGATTTTTTCTTTTCCAATTTCTTTCTTGGACGTTAAGTACTAGAAGTCTATGTTGAGTAGTCAAACACTCTCCTGGTATCACCTTACAATCCCTACAACATACCCGGTCTTCTTGTCTCATGAGGAAGTAATCTATTTGGGTGCTTGATGTGACATTTTTATATGTGATTAAGTGTTCGTCTCGTTTTTTGAACCTAATATTGGTTATGATGAGCCCATATGCCATTGCAAAATCTAAAATAGACTTACCCTCATTATTAATTTTCCCGAATCCATACCCTCCATGTACCTCTCTATAGCCGTTTCCGTCTCTACGCACGTGACCATTTAAGTCACCTTCTATAATCACTTTCTCTGCTCTTGGTATCATTTGTATGAGTCCCTCTAGGTCCTCCCAGAATTTTGCTTTTATCTCCTCACCTAACCCCGCCTGTGGTGCATATGTACTAAAGATATTCATAGTCATTCTTCCTAGAGTAACCTTCACCATAATAATCCTATCCCCTATTCTCTTTACATCCACTATCTCATCTACTAAGCTTTTATCCATAATGATCCCCACTCCATTTTTTGCTCGATTATTTCCTGTGTACCATATTTTATATCCATTTTCTGACAAAGTTTTTGCTTTTTTCCCTACCCATCCCGTCTCTTGAAGGCACATAATATTAATCTTTCTCCTAATCATCACATCTACCACTTCCATAGCTTTGCCTGTTAATGTTCCTATATTCTATGACGCAATCCTTAATCTATGATTTTGTTTTTGGCTTTGACTTTGAAACTGATTTTGTTTTTGATTGTGATTTTGTTTTTGGTTTTGGTTTTGGTTTTGATTTTGATTTTGGTTTTGTTTTTGGTTTTGATTTTGATTTTGATTTTGATGTTGGACTAACTTCTTTACCCACATCCGTCCAAGCAAATGCGGGAACCCTTGCTCATTTGTCACTACATCCGGGCGCCGATGTAGCGGCCCTAGCTCACTTGACACTACACGCAGGCAGTGTAGCGCGTCGCTATGAAGGGTTACGCCCACGCCCAAACGTTTTTTCATAATTTGTCTAGAGTTCATGTTTTGGATCCGACTAAGTTTTACGTTGGCTGTCGGCTACCTAACACAACCCTCCTCCTTTATCCGGGCTTGGGACCGGCAGTGGATAACATCCCCAGGCGGAGTTAGTGCCTCAAATTCCTTCATTTCCTTAAATTTTCTTTAGGATCCTCTGAATACTCTAGCTTAGCAGCATTCTTAAATTTCATCTCTTTAACTACTTTTGTTTGCTGTGAAATCCTTTGCTCTTTAAATATTTACCTTTTTTAAGCAGCATTTGGAGTTAGCTGTTTTTTTATTTTATTTTATTAAACTCTGTTAAAGTTTCCTCCTCATTTTCTTCAGATTAAAATATTTAGTTGATTCTTTTAGTGGCATTCTAATTCGGTTTGGTTCTTCACAATGGTCAGTTTGGTTCTTGTGTCTGTAAGTTAAAATGTCTGTCCTAGCCATGAGCATTAAAGGAATGAGTGATTACTTTCAAAAGAAAAGATGGAAAGGGAAGGAAATAAAAAGTATTTAAGATTATAAATGGAGCATAGAATTTTCCACATGCATGTTTGTATGTTATGAAAGATAAGGGCCTATTCTCTTTGCTATTTTTAGACTCTTTTTTGTTTTTCAAAATAGTAAAAACATGTTTACTTTCATATTTTCAAAAATGTATTTACGAAAACAAAGAAAAATTTTGTAAAGAAAACTCAAAACAACAAAGTTGTTTTGAGTGTTTTCAACCAAAACACTCCCAAAACCCGAAACGTGGAAAACGTTGACTGCTAAGTGTCCTCTCTTCTTCCTTCTCTCTTCTTTCTTCTCTTCCGCCCGCGCCCGTCATCACCGCCGCAAGCCATCGTTGATCGCCCTCGGTCGTTCAACTACCCACGCCTTCTGTCGTTGACGCCATTTGCTCCCCTTGCATCGTGACCAGCAACCCAAATCCACCACCTTCGATCGCCAAATGACCATCGTCGTAGTTCAAATCGCGGCCTCGCCTTGCCTTCGCCAGTCGTTTCTTCTTCCCCTTCACCATTCGCCTACGCCGTCCAACTCTTCCTTCTGAAACCTAGGATACCGTCTCAACTTGTGGAATCAAAACATGACTTCTAGGTTTAATATCATGTATTTAGAACATAATTTTGAAAAATAATTATTTGGAAAAATGGATTTGAAGCCTGGAACGTTATGGAACACATTTCTTTTGTTGTTAATTTGAGAGCACTCTAAATTTGCTTGCTGATGTCATATTGGATTTGTACACACTAATCCACTTTCTCCTAGTTAAGATTTATGATTTTGAAAGTGCAAGAATGCTAGCTTGGGGGATTATTCCCCATTGTGTTATGTGGTATATTTGGAAGGAAAGAAATAGGAGAGATTTTAAGAATGCGTTTCTAGTTTTTTTGTTTTGAGAAACAATTTTTCAGAATAACATATAGAACTCATTTTTAGTTTTCTGAAAATAAACTACCAAAATTGAAAATGAATGCAAAACTTAAAACTAAAAAGTGAATGCAAAGAGAACGGGTCCTAAGGTTTCTTATTGACACTTAATAAAAATGAATGAGTGGAATATTTTGAAATATTTTACTTGAAGCTTTTTGAAATCAAGTAATGAAGTCAAATCAATAACAACCACTAGCCTTAATTGAGGTCGGTTACATGAATTTTAAAGCTCTAAACAATTTCTATCCATGGCCATATATCCTTCGTAAGGCTATTATATCCTATATCATGTTTAAGGGTTTCCCAACAAATTTTTTTTGGTCTTTCTCTACCTTTTTTCTACAAATTTTCTCCATTTCATCCACTTGCCTCACCTATGTATTTGCACTTTTTTTCTCACATGTTCAAACCATTTTTATTACTTTTATCACATCTTATCTTTATAAATGACATCTCAACCTTGTTAAATATAATCTCACTTCTCAAATCGAATTTTGTTTTTTATTATGTATTATCTTCAATGGGTGACTCTCTCTCTCTCTCTCTCTCTCGTAAGTCAAGTTTATTATGCATGCCATCTTTTGTCTCATCTACCAAAGCAATATTGTCTGTAAATAGAATACACTAAGGCACTTCTTCTAAGATATGGTTATTGACTTCATCCATCATAGGTAAGGGCTCAATACAGATCCTTGATGTAATCCAATTATAATTGGAAAAATCTGTATCCTCCACAATTCCTAATACATATTTTTGTTTGATGATACATGTCCATAATAACATGTATAAGAGCATTTCAAACTCCTTTCTTCTCCGACACCTTCTAAAAAACTTCTTTTGGGACTTTGTCATAGGCTTCAAGTCTATAAACACCACGCAAATCTTTTTGTTTATCTTTGGACCTTCTCAGCTTTTTATTGGACATCTTAGCAATGAAGTCAAAGAAAACAAAGAAAATTCACAAGTTGTTCAAAGTGAAGCAAAAATATTGTGGTTCTACATTCACAATGCATTTTAACCAGGATATTTTTTCTTTATGAACAAAAAAGTGGTATTATTGACAATTGATATACTGTTTTTGTATATTCAATCTTCAAACCAAGAAGTATGTGTGGAATTGAAAAGAAGAAGGACAAAAATTACCGAGAAGCAAGAATAAATCTTGAGCTATTATCTTGGTAGAATATGTTAATCTTTTCAGTCCACTTTGTTATCATACTTGATACTTCAATGGGCCTGTCTTGTAGATTGGTAATATCTGGGTGACTAAACTTCTAGATATAGTCAAAATAAAATTCAAAATCAGCCAGTGTGATTCTTAAAGTATTGTTGGCTAATGCTCTGATTACCTGTTGTCCTTAAAAATGTTGCACTAAGGTGGTCTTATTTTGCTAAATTTGATAAATTCTGGATAATATTTTGCTTGATGTGATTTACTTAGAACCCCAAGTGTATTTCCTAGCCTTAATTGTTGTTTGTTTGCAGATACGTTATGATGGGAAGACCATTCCTCTACCTTTTAACTATTCCATTCTGAAATGGGCTGCTGGTACTCGCCAAATTCTCAACAACGCTCAACTACCCGAAGGGGTCTCTTTCTATAACATTTTTGGAACGTCATTTGACACACCTTTCGATGTTAGGTATGTAACTGAATCTCCCCCCTTGATTGGAATTACTTTCAGGCCTAAGGCTTGGAAGAAAATAGACTCTTGTATGATATTGCATGCGAAGCATTGGTTATTTAATAAAATTGCTTTAAATCTGTCCATAAGATTCTTAACCATGTTAGATATCAGCCAGACAAACATTTGATGCATTAATTATTCTATACAGAAGATAATTTTCCTCCCCAGCACCTTGTAGGGCTGCGTTAGTGTTCATATCCTCCGTGCAATCGTCTGTTTCACAATAGTACTTTTTTCCAAATCCTAGTATCATTCTTCTACTGGCTGCTTTTTAGAAAGTATTATTTCAGATTCCTGCTTGCGTTAAATTGGCATCAATATTTTTGCTCCTGTTTTTCAACATTGTACTAGTGAAATACCAATTAGCTAGTTTTTACACCTTTTTAGCATACTTAGATGAATCATGTATATGAATATTACATTTAGCACAATTCACGATGGCAACTTGTTGCTTGTGTTTTGCATGATTTATGATTCTCTATCAGAAGTCATACTGACACTGCCATGTAAGCACATCTTAACAATCAATATAATTTGCAGCTATGGTTCAGAAGATTCTCCAATTGAGGACTTGTCAGAAGTATGCCACTCAATGGTAAGTGTTTTGTTACTCACTTTTCTAATCCCAATAGCTACTGGGGGTACCTTGAGTGGGCATAAGCTATTTTTTACATATTCAGTCATTCTGTCTGCTGGTTTCTTGATGTTGGATGGCTTTAAGAAAACTTCATGCTCTGCTGCCAAAAGCTGGTTGTAGAGGTTAGGATTATGGAAGCTTGTAGCTTTAGGCTAAAGGATTGGTACTTGGGCTTTAAGTCAATTCTGAGTTTTGATATGATTATCACCTAAATTTGTTATTGTTGTTGTCATACATGATCCCACAGTTTGCTATATGTAGTACGGAAGCATAAGTAATCTGTTTCTAATCTTATTTGCACATTTGGCCTGTCCAGCCGGAGTACTCTTATGTGGATGGAGATGGGACTGTTCCTGCAGAATCAGCAAAGGTGCTATTTCTGACCAGTGGCCACCTATCTATTTTTCTCTTTGCTTGCCCAAGTTTTAAAAGGAATAATTATAACCTTCGTTTCCTAGCTGTTTCCATCAGAAAGATCTAAACATGAAGTAAAATAATCTCCTTTATTGCTAAGAGAAATTGAAAACATGAGGTTTACTTGCAACATCAGATTTCTATGTTTGGAAAACTATTGTCTAACATGTACATTAATAAAAATGCATGGATTTAACATGATATGCATACTGAATATGGAGCATGAATTTATTGATTTGGAGAAAGGAAATTCAGTTATTCCACAAATAAGGCTCATACCTGCAAATTAGACTTGCACGTCTAAAGGATATAGGTAATGGCCGAGAGTAGATTATAGACCTCAACACTGCAAATAGGGTGAAGCAGAATCACCATCCTAGGCAACTGGGATTGCTTTACTTTCATGTCAAGCCCTTAAAGATTGCAATATTTTTGCTTTGTCTCTTTCTCCCTTCTCCTTTTATTTTCCTTGGTAGAAACTTTATCTTATCAAAGTTACAATTTTTGTTGGTGTCAACGTTCAAAACAATATTAGTACTTTACAACTTGCAATTCATGTTCCATAATTGGTTTCTCCTTCTTGTTATCATGGTAGAGTACTTGTCTTCCAGTTAATTGCTTTTCTTTACTTGTTACTGTCATGGTCCTAAGGGTAGGATAGTCCAAAATTTTTGTAAGCTACCAGGGTTGTACCTAGGCAGTTATTAGCTCACTTCTCCTGGTGTACATTCTAAAAGATACAATAGCTAACAGGTTATAAATACTAGTATTGTGGCTCAGCCAAAAATCATGAAATGAAAAGAATCTAATTTCTCTCTCCAAATTCTATTATCCTCTCTCTCTCTTCTCCGAATTCCTTCGAGATTCTCTTATCAAAATCCTAAAATACCCTTGTTAGCTCTGAGAAGCTGACAATTGGTATCAGAGATCGGCCTAAGGCAGTCTCCCAGTGAACCATGCAGTTTGGGCAGGACTCACAAAGGAGGGTAGAACAGGGGGTTTAAGAATGGAGACCTGGGTCAGGTGATTCCAACCAACGAAGGAGTAGGTGTGGTGAATAATGGAGAGAAGGATGGCAGAAGTCACAATGATGAAACAGTTAGAGTTGAGGTTGGATGCCTTGGAATTGGGCCTTTGGCAAAACCATGAGCAAGTAGATGAGAGGCTAGACACAGTCGAGGCAGGAATTCGACACACCCAGGAAGAAGTCAACCACATCCGAGTAGATGTGTCTATGATGGAGAGGAAGCTCCGAGAAGAATTCTCAAGGTTAAGCCAGCACTGAGTGCTGCCCTCACAATATTTTCTCGGTAGCCTAACACAAACCTACCGATGGAGTTTTCACCGTGAGCCACGACCGCACCCATCTTTGCCGAATCGAGAGGTCGGTCAGAAGTGGATGAACGAACAGAGTATGCTATTGAAGGCTCTCTTTGAGGATCCCTGGAAAACCAGAATATCCACCTATGCTGAGGCTAGAAATTCCGATGTTTAAAGGAGATAAACCCTGGTGGTGGATTAGACGTTGTCAACGTTCTTTTACCACTACCAAATAGTTGAAGGGAGCAAGGTTAACATGGTAGTTGTCTATCTGAATGATGTGGTAGATTCATGGTTTCAAAGGTGGAGCGAGCAAAGAATGGAATGGAGGTGGCCCGAATTCGTAGAGGAATTCTGCGCTCATTTTGGGAACGAAACCTAACTAATGTGGTGGAAGAGTTTAACAAACTAAAGCAAGAAGGAACATTGGAAGAATATCAGGTAAGGTTTGAGGCTATTAGTTCTATAATAAGACAAGCTCACCCGACCTATATGAACATTATTTCGTGTCAAGATGCTACAACTTTCTTTTGTAAGACAAGCGGCTGAAAAGGCCTGCTTGCATATTTGATGGTCAAGATGCTACAACTTGCTTCTGTAAGACAAGCGGCTGAAAAGGCCTACTTGCATGAATTGTCATTGGACACATTTGTTAAGAAGCACAAGATAACATCAAAGGAATATGGGGGAAGTAATTGGCAAGGCAGTGCAGGGGGAAATTTCAAGGGCAGCAACTTACCAATCACAGAAGGGACCTATGCACCCCGAGCACCCCTCAATCAAGCCCCCTTAAAGCCTCTCTCAATAGAGCAAAAGCTACAAATGGGGTTGTGCTTTAGATGCAGGGAGAAGTTTGCACCCAAACATCAATGTAGAAAACAGCTAATGCAGATGGAAGGGTAAGAGGAAGATGGAGAGGAAGAAGGAGAAGAAATTGGGGAGCAAGAAAAGGCTAGAGATGGAGCCAACGAAGAGGAAGTCGGACAAATATCCATACACATCCTAGAAGGTTGCCCATCGGAGAAAATAATCAAGATTAGGGGGATGGTGGGAAAGAAGAGGGTGATAATCCTCATTGACAGCGGAAGCATACATGGCTTCCTGGATGAGGACACAACCAAAGAGTTGCAATACCCCATGCAGGCCACCCTTCCTCTATTAGTTACAGTTGCAAATGGTAGCAAAATGATCAATAAGTATAGGTGTAAAAACTTCACATGGAGGATGCAAGGGCATGAGTTCTCCACTGATTTAAGAATTCTGCATTTGGGAGGCTGTTATATTGTGTTAGGCGTTGATTGGATGAAAACGATGAGTCCATTGATATTTGATTTTAATACATTGGAAGTGACTTTTGAAAGGGAAGGTAAGAGATTGACGTTAACCAGTTGCTTGGAGGAGGGAGAATGTAAAGTGGTATTTGGTAGAAATTTAAAAAAAAAATTGTTCCAGCATGGAGAGGTTGCCATAGCTCAATTGCACTCCTTGTATGCAATCGAGTTGGAGGAGAAACAAGGGGAAACTGAGGGAACAATGACAACTGATCATTCTTGGTTTAGATTGGATGCTACAGTGACCCCTTCAAGCGAGGTACAATCTTATGACTCGTTACACTCATTGTTGGTTGAATTGAGGATTTGTTTGTTGAGCCCTCTACCTTACCTCCAAACGAATTCCTAGAACACACCATCCATTTACAACCCAATACCAAACCCGTCAATGTCAGGTCCTATCGATATTCCCCCTTCCAAAAAGTAGAGATCGAAAGATTGGCAAAAGACATGTCCAAAATCTAAATCAATAATACAATCGAACCAAAGCCCATTTGCCTCCCCTGTCCTTCTTGTAAAAAATAATGATGGATCATGGAGATTCTATGTCGATTATTGCTAACTAAACTCTCATACAATCAAAAAAAAATTTCCCATTCCTATCATAGAGGACCTCCTTGATGAATTGTCCGGGCCATCATATTTTCGAAGCTTGAGTTAAGGTCTGGGTACCACCAGATTAGGATGAGCTCCAAAGACATCCCTAAAATCGCATTCAGAGCCGACCAATGCATCCGCCACTTTCCAAACCCTAATGAATCACATCTTTGGTCCTCACCTCAGAAAATTCATTCTTGTCCTTTTTAACGACATACTCATATACAACCTTAATTTTGATCATCAGCACTTGAGCCACCTACGAATCGCCTTTCAAATTCTCAGATCTAACCAATTGTTTGTGAAGAGGTCTAAGTGTACCTTCGCAGAGAAGAAGGTAGAGTATTTGGGTCATGTAATCACAGGGGATGGAGTCAACACCAATCCAAGAAAAATTGCAACCATGGTGGAATGGCCGACACCGCAGATGGTGAAGGAACTGCTTGGATTCCTGGGATTGACGGGGTACTATAGAAAATTTATCAAGAATTATGAGATTACCAGCAAACCCCTTATGGAGTTGCTTAAAAAGAATGGTCTTGAATGGAATTCTAGGGCAGAGACAGCATTTTACACCCTTAAAAGAGGCCATGCCACAAGCTCCAATCCTAGCTTTACCTAACTTCTCTAAACCCTTTACATTGGGGATAGATGCTTGTGAGTCGGGGCTGGGCACCGTGCTCGTACAAGAAGGAAAACCAATAGCCTTTCTCAACCAAGCCCTGGCCCCAAAACACTTTGGGCCGAGCATCTACGACAAGGAATTAATTGCAGTACTCATTGCAGTGGAGATATTATCTGAAAGGGAATCCATCCGTGATAAAAATGGACCATGAGAGCCTCAAGTTCTTAATGCAACAAAAGTTGCACACTCAATTACAAAAAAAAAAAGGAAGTAACCACTCATGGCCTCAAGTTCTTAATGCAACAAAAGTTGCACACTCAATTACAAAAAAAAAAAAGAAGTAACCAAGCTGATGGGATTGGATTACACGATACAATACATAAAAGGAAAGGAGAATACAGTGGTTGATGCACTGTCAAGAAGGGAGGAGGCAGGGGAATGTCGGGTAGTTTCAGCCTTGGTGTCAGATTAGGTGAAAGCAGTGTCAGACAGCAATGAACAAACCCCTTGGGCAAAGGATCTTATAACCCAATTGGCTGCTCGACCAACTAAATATAAAGGATACAGCTTAAAAGTTGGACTGCTATGATACAAAGGGAAGTTGGTTATAGGAGATGATGCTCAACTCAAAAGGAGGATTTTACAATCCTTACATGACTCCCCCATTGGAGGGCATTCAGGTATGAATGTCACTTACAACAAGGTTAGACAGCTCTTTCACTGGCTGGGATTAAAGAAGGATGTGACCGAGTTTGTGCTAGAGTGTTCTATTTGCCAGTGTTATAAACATGAGCAAGTTCCTTACCTAGGCCTACTCCAACCTCTAGACAATCTAGAGTAAGCATGGCAGCAGATTTCCATGGATTTTGTGGAAGGATTGCATAGATCAGAGGGAAAGAATACAATACTGGTGGTAGTGGATAGATTGATGAAGTTCAGCCATTTCTTAAGCATAGCTCACCCATTTATAGCCCCTGAAGTATCTAGATTATTGTTGGATACAGTCGTGAAGATACATGAGTTACCCCTATCAATTTTATCGGACAAGGATAAGGTGTTTACCAACCACTTTTAGAAGGAATTGTTCAAACAACTAGGAGTGGGGCTGCACATGTCTACAGCCTACCATTTGGAAACTGATGGACAGACTGAGAGAGTCAACCAATGCCTGAAATCGTATCTCAGGTGCCACTGCTGCTTTAAATCGAAGAGTTGGAACAGGTGGCTGCCCTTGGCTCAATGGTGGTATAATTCTAATTACCATCAATCCTCAAAAAGGTCCCTATTCGAAGCCCTCTTCGGATACAAACTCCCATTGATACCCGTAGTCATGCAATACTCTAAGGTGGAGTTGGCTGCAAATTAATACTTACAGCAGAGACAAGAAGCATTACAGGTGATCAAGAGAGAATTGGTTGTGGCACAGAATCGTATGAAGCAGCTTGCCGACAAGAAGAGGGGTGAGAGAAGCTTTGAGGTGGGTGACATGGTCTACTTGAAGGTTAAGAGGTTCCAGTAGCAGCTATTGGCTGGACATCCTTCCACCAAGTTGAGCCCGAAATATTGCAGGCCCTTTCCGGTGCAGCCAAAGTGGGGAAGGTAGCATATAGATTGCAAGTAGGGATTCATCCCGTCTTCCATGTCACCTTGCTGAAGTGGTCAGTGGGGTCCCTTGATCGCATAAGTTCAGACCTTCCTCCCTTGGAAGCGGACTTAGAAGAAAGGGAGGAACCCCTCACAGTGTTGGACAAGAGGGTGATCTATCAAAATTCTATTCCCATTGCATAGGTGCTGGTGCAGTGGACCCACTATCACCCTGATCACACAATGTGGGAGTACCTATCTGACCCTTCTCAAGCAATTCCCCCGAGTTGCTCAGCTTTTGTGGTTTCTTGAGAACAAGAAATGTCTTCAAGGGAAGGGGTATTGTCATGGTCCTAAGGGTAGGATAGTCCAAATTTTTTGTAAGCTGCTAGGGATGTACCTAGGCAGTTATTAGCTAGCTTCTCCTGGTAAGATACAGCAGCTAACAGATTATAAATACCTGCACTGTGTCTCAGCCAAAAATCTTGAAATGAAAAGAATCTAATTTCTCTCTCTAAATTCTGTTATACTCTCTCTCTCTCTCTCTTCTCCTTTCTCTCTTCCTTCTCCGAATTCCTTCAGGATTCTCTCATCAGAATCCTAAAATACCCTTCAGCTCTGAGAAGCTGACAGTTACATGTATAGTCACACAACTCACACCAGTTGGTTGCTTCAAAGTTTTGGCTCTATTAATACCCACATCCCTGGAACTCTTCCAAGAAGTAACATCTACTTCCTCTGTGCTTTCTAAACTTTATCGAGTGGAAAAGTACAAGACCATGGAACTTCCCTTCCAGTCTTGCGTGGGCAGGGTGGACCTGCCAAATCTGGAAACAGATCTGCTGTGACTGATGAGCACCTCAAAGGAGGGCTTAAGCAAGAAGATACCCATTTGATAATCTTGACTTAATCTTGAAGCAGCAACTTCATTGATGACTGAAATATCTCTAGAAAAACTGTATTCTGTTGTCTTTAACTTGGTCTCCATTTATACGTCTTGCAGGCTGATGGATTTGCAGCAACCGAGAGGGTAGGAGTTGCGAATGGTCATCGGCAGCTCTTGCGGGACAAAACAGTATTTCAGCTTATTCAGAAGTGGTTAGGAGTGAGCCAGGCCCAGAAGGTCATAAACCATAAGAAAAGTAGCAAAGTGATGGATTTCGATTTACACTAACTTGATTGCACAAGAGCACATCAATGATTAATCTTTTCAAAGAATCCATGTTTTCATTAAGTCCAAATGAAGAAACCTTTTGTCTTTGACTTCTGGATCAACTGTATGTCAATAAATTTCCTCTAGTTTCTGGATCAACTTTTTGATTCTTGGACCACCTTTTTATTGCTCAATTTTCTATCCTTTGCTCTCCGACCAGTTGCTGCTTTTTTCTCCGGCGATTAGGAGGCTCCCCCACCTCCAATCTCAACCACCACTTAATGCAACAGCATATATAGGCTCCGCCTTTGTTTCACTTGTACTTGTTTATGCACAAAAACTCACCAACTTGAGTTTTGGTGGGATGTCAATGTTGCTCCCCGTGGGGGGTGGGGGATTTTGTGAATTGGACTTTTTGAAAATTTTAAGGATTGATTAATGTGCAGTTAAGCACCTGGCCATTGTTCCTCTTGTAAAATGGATTGATTTTTAAGGATACTAGGTATATAGATGGAAGTAAAGCACATGCACATTCATCACAAGAATTTTTATAGAGGATTAACCTGCATCCTCCCTCTTCAACACTAAGTTTGAAGGCTTAAATTCCTAGTTTTTGGTAGGAGTTATTAACCTTAATACAG
Organism: Diospyros lotus; assembly: GCF_014633365.1. NCBI lineage: Eukaryota > Viridiplantae > Streptophyta > Magnoliopsida > Ericales > Ebenaceae > Diospyros > Diospyros lotus. The sequence goes on from NC_068344.1 coordinate 16,635,011, forward strand.
TCTTTAGCTAGGTGACAACTTCAACACAATATCTCCTTGCTTTTGTAAGATGTTAGTAACCTAATACAACCCCTTGCCTAACAGAAATTAAGCTTGTGGCAAGTAGAAATCTCTTATAATAAATGTGAGTCTGCTAACACTAATGGTGACTAAATACAATAAAGAATGACTTAACACTTTAGGTCAAGAATGTGAGAAAGTTTTAAATCACCATAACACTTCTTGTGACACCCCGTCCTAGCGTAGGGCACCATAAAGGGTTAGTCACCTCCCAAACTGAAGAAAATGCCCAATATGATACTAAAGCATGGGATTATCAAGATCTAAACAATTAGAAAGTTTCCTTGGCCCGTTGAGACTACATTGCGAAAGCATAAAAAGAAAAACTTACCTTAACGAGACTCGCCATATTTTGAAATGAAACTAAAATTCGTAAAGATAAAAATGAAGGCATGCTTTTGAGACAATCTACAACAAAATCAAACTCATACATACATCGTCAATTATCATTTTAATAGGAGACGTACAATCTCGTCAACACTATGATTGACACCATAGCCTCCGACCATACAACCTATCTTGCTTACAATTTATACACAAACTAGTAGTTTGAATAAACATATTTCAAACAAAGATACCATAACAAGGGAAACAAAAAATCTGGCTGGCTTCTAAGTCAACTATTACATTTAATCGGCATACATCTCAAATTTAAAATAAGTCTCTAGCTTAATACATTCATCAACAATAAATAAAACATGTGACATTGAGTACGTTCAACTGAAAGGTACGTTAACACTTAGAGGTAGATGTTAGAAAACAAGTCGGTTTTCAAAAACCTAACAAATTCAACGAAAACGAATCAATTTTTTACAAGAAGCGATGATAACAGCCATATGCATACATCAAACCATCAAATGGAAATGCTAAAGCAGGTAACAATTATCCCAAGCACAAAGAAAGATGGTCGGTTGTTTTTGATGCGCCTCAAACCCTAACCTTTCGATCTCCTGTTAAGCTCCTATGAACCCCTTCACAAGTAGCCCATGAACTAGCTCTAAACAGCTCTTGAACTTGCTCATTGGCTAACTAAGCCACCCCCACAAGCATAGGGGACCAAGCTAGTCCACACTTGGGCAGCCCTTCATCAAACTTACGTGCTAGCCAAGACTAAACAAAAGTAATGCAAGGTTGTCCATTGGTTCTCGAAAAATGGAAATGACCATCTCAAGGCCTAATGATTAAGAACAAGAATAAATGAGCAAGAAGAGAAGGAGAGAGCAACAAGCAACTGAGTAAGGAAGAGAAAGATGAACAATGGCAGTTAAGAGCTTCTGCACTTTAGCTTGCTATGCACGCATGAAGGAATGATCGAAGTGGAGAAAACTTTTCCTCTTCCCTCCAACTTGTCTCCTTTATCTCTCTCCTCAATAAATGCTCTAAAGAAGCAATTAATGAAGAAGCGACTATGACGACCTCGATCCCACATTCGGGGTGTCATTGTAACCCATGGTTACAATCACGACCACTGGCCAAATTTAAAGGTCCGCTATGCCCCCAACAAGTTAGGTTGCCTTGGGTGGGAATCAAGTTTCACCACCTTCACCCATTGAGAACTCAAGTTCCAAAAAAAAAAAAAAAAAATAGGCAATGAAGGGCCTTCGAATCTTGGTCGGGCTACACATTTTATAAGGTCTTGGGGATGGAAGCCCAATAAAAATTAATTTCCATAAAATTACTCTAAGTCTTATTTCCGACCTTAAGATCTCGTTTGTCACACACATATTTAATACAAAACTAGAAAAATAAAATACTCATAATCTCGTAGTACAACAAAAATCTTTTTACACTTGGTCAATCATGTCCACCGGAGAACTATCCACTACCACTGCTTTCCTTTACTAGGGATTGAGTCATTTGTGTGGTTAATGATAAGGGATGAGTTCTAAAACCCAGTTAAAGCAATATATAAAAATAACAAATTGTAAGTCATGACAAACATAGAAAATATGAAGTGAAACATGCATGTAAACCCATCCACCTCATCCATCCAAGACTCTTGGTGGCCCCATATGAATTTCTATCAACCCCAACACGAGTTATGTTTCGTCCCTAACATCCATAGACTCATGTCTAGGCACTCCCCTATCATCATATGCAAGTCATGACAATACAATTTGCACAAACATATTTACCCTTACCACAACAATGTCTATGACCTTTCTTGGCAAATTCCTCTAAACCGTTAAAATCACCAACGTTACACCTCAAAATTTCTCTAACAAAATTAAACACAATAAGTAAAAATAACTATTTAAATAAATACCACTAAACCCATATTTATCTAATACCAAACATATCTCACTTACTTTGTTCTTTAACTTTAATTGCTTTCTTCCTTTTAATTTCTTCTTAAATTCACTCTTGTTTTCTCCTTGTTAATTTCTCATTTTCTTGTTCTTCATCATTTATAGCAAATTTTACACACATTTCATTAAAATGTCCCATGTCCCACGTTTTCCTCCTAAAATCCTAGCCTTACCTTTAATTTATAAACTTTCCTTACTTTTCTACACTTGATTTAAGGTGTGAATGTTGCAAAAGTGGAGAGCACGTCATGACTTAAAAGGAGATGTGTTTATAACAAAGGAATAAAATATTGTATTGGGTGGCAGCTTTTAAGGAGATATGTTTGTAGATAAAGAATATAATAATGCATTAAGTGCCAGCATACCTTTCTCGTTTGTTTGATATATGTGCAATAACTAATTATACACTAATCCCAACTTCCTTTAATTATAATTTGGCAACAATTACTTTTATACTAAAGAAACTCCCAAATTCCAACCTTATACTTAGATCCTGAAAATTTTGAAAACTTTCAATCACTTCCCTATTCAAAATTTAATGTTCTCCATTAAATTCCACAATGCCACAAATTTTTAATAAATCATCTCAAAAATAGAAATTAATTTATTTTTCATTCCCAAAATACCAAAGTGTTACAGTGATAGAGCATTCAATGCTTTGTCGTCAAAAGTGATAGAAGAAAGCTCCCTGATTTGAATCCTAGGCACATAAATGGTTGATAGTTCAAAGCAACTAGTCGACCGTTTTAGCCAGTTTTCCAAACCGATCGACCATTTTAGAAACTAATCAACAGTTTCTTTTCTTCCATCTTAAGTTTCAACATATTACATCAAGACCCACTATTAACTCTTAATAGCCCTTCACTAACTCTTAATGGAATCAAGACCTCTCATTAACTCTTAATGGTCTCCCTATTCTGTTAACTCTTAACAGTCTATTGATCACTTTGTTAACTTTTAACAACATCTATCATCATTAACTTTTAATGATGATTAAGACCACATTGTCAGTGAATCATCACGAATCCAATGCTATGCCTATATAGTATGTGACCTTCTAAGTTTAAAACCATGTAGCAATCAGGAAATGCCAAATTCTTTGACGCCGATCAAATTCTTCGATCGATTTTGAGAATCTCTCTATTTCTTTAAAATACCCTAAAAGGTCTTGAGTGACAACTAACCTTATGTCAAAACAATTGTAATGGCAATGAAGTCAAACTTCAAGTGAGCCTATTAAGGCTTTCAATTACTATATAATACAATTTTTCCACTGACTAACATCTCAACCGAGTGAGAGCCATTGACTGATCAAACTCACAGAACTCGGTAACTATGCCAAAATCTAGTTTGGTATGATTGAGATGATACATCAAAACTCCCTCCGACTTTGAAAACTCTTTTATGACTATATAAGATATTCACCTCATACTAGAGGTCAATGGATCCCATTAGCAATTGCCTACCTCCATACACCAGCAGAATAAAGACCACACAAAAAAATATTCTTACTTTCTGATTAGGTGGTTTCACTCAACGATAAATCTCTAACACCATTATATAAGACAATTGTGTCGCTTCTCGTCAAAAGACCAGCTACACAATTGAAGTCAGTAACAGATCATTAATCCTTTTAGCCATGTGATTTATTGCATGCGTCACATTCAACAGATGTTCAACCAACACCTACCCACATGTCTGCTATCTATATCTCATGCAATATGGTATGTGACTCACCATTTTTTATCATTAATATCTCATACTAATCAAAGTTAGTAGCCCATGAGTTAGTCCATAGTTGATTAATCATAGTCCTTATCTAACTAATCTAAGGACTAGGAATCACTTTAAGAAATCTTGTACTAGAGATCCTCATCACATATTCTTAACAACTTAAGAATAAGATCTTTATTAGGATATATAAGGACTCATTCATATACAATTGAAGAGGTATGAATGAAGATATGACTATTTTATTAATTACAAGATTATTATCAAGCCCACTAGATGTCATCTAAATCTAGCATTAAGGCATACAACACTAACAATCGCCCACTTACATTAATGTTAATTTACAAGCCATTATTGCATCATCGCCTAGTATTTAATACCCATTTTCTCAAGATGGTGATCCAATTGTGCATGTGTCATTGCTTTAGTCAGTGAGTCTACGACATTCTATTATGACACGATCTTCTACAACTACACATCTCTATGTGCTGCTATCTCTCTGATGAGGTGAAAGTGTCGCTCAATGTGTTTGGATTTCTTTTTAGACTTGGGTTCTTTGGCCTATGAAATACCCCATTGTTGTCACAATACAGAGGTATCGGCAACTCAATGGTCAGAACCATTTCCAGTTCAGCAATGAAACTTTTCGTCCAAACAACTTCCTTTGTAGCATCGCATGTCGTAACATACTTGACTTCCGTGGTGGAATCAACAATTATATCCTACTTAGAACTCTTCCAGCTAACTACTCCACCGTTGTAAACAAAGATAAACTCAGATGTAGACTTTCTATCTCTATGCCGAATGACACTAATGATGTAATCTTGTAAATTAATAAAATGTCATATCTTCATTCATACTTTCCTTTTTTATCTTGAATGAGTCCTTATATTTCTTGGTAGAGATCTTATTCTTAAATATTAAGAATATGTGACAAAGATTTTTCGTTCATAATTTCTTAAATGCATTCCCAGTCCTTAGATTTTTCAGAAGGGGAATATGATTTGTCGATAATGGATGGCACATGGGCTACTACCATTGATTAACATGAGATGTTAATAATAATGGATGGTGAGTCAAATGCTACATTGCATGAGATGCATATAATAGACATATGGGTATGTGTTAGTTGAACATCTACTGAATGAAGTAATGGATGCAAGCACAAACGGTAGACATATTCTTGAGACAGTCAAGAGTTTTCTTTATGTGACAAAGGAAATGATTGATAGTTCTTTTTAGGCTGTCGACTGTTTTCAGAATGGGACTAATCTCATGTGCTTTCGATTTTTGCTGCTTTCTCCATCAGAGCATTAAATGTTGTAATGGGTTCCTCTTCATGCCTCTTATAGGCATTTATTAAAAGAAATAAATTAGAGAGAAGGGAAAAAGAAGCTTGTAGAAAAAGAGAACAAGAGAGAGAGATCAGCTGAGAGCTTTTTGAGAAAAAGCAAGTAGCCTTCATTCTCTCTCTTGATTCCTTCTTGCTCTTCTACTTCGATCTTCCTATTTTTCTTACTTTGAGAGGTTGATCGATCCTCTCATTCTTCTTGCTCCCATAGTTGTTGATCCTCTCGGTTGTGAGACAACCATTTGCAAACCAAAAGAACCACCACAACTTCTGTTTACCTTCAATGAGATGATCCTAGCATGGGTTCGGTGAAGGGTTCCGAGGTAGCTCAGGCGTGGACGGACTAGGTCCTCCACATTTGAGGAGATGGGTTGATCACCCGAGTTTTGTAGGTTCGAGAGCAATTTTGGACATGTTGGAGGAAGCTGGTGGCTCGACTCTGAGACACATTGGACAACTAGTAACTAGTAACAACCAACATCCTTTGAGGTATATCTCTCAAACGCCTTATGGATGGTTGGTTTGTGTATATATATATGCATATGGATGTTTGATACTGAGTCTTGCAAGGGTTTGTTTTGCTTTTTTTGTGCATTTGTTTTGATTTCAAAAATGTTTTAAAATCGGTATACCCTTGCATAGATCCACCAAACATTGGCATTTTTCAAGTTACACGATTAACTTTCAATGGTATCAGAGGCTTAGCTTGGTATATTCATCCTATGCGTGTGCTTTGTGTGTTGTGTGCATGTTTTGGATATGTTTTTGCCTACTATTTTGTTGGATGTGTACAGTGACTATCAACTGTTCATCCAAATGGTCAACAATTTCTAGTGTTCACAAAGGAAATAGTCAACCGTTTCCAATGACCTAGAAAAGAGGTCAACTAATTTGGAGAAAGTCAACTAGTCTTGTTGAAACCAACTAAAACAGTCGACAACCATGAAAGTTGTCAATCAATTGTTCCAGTGGGAGGAATAGTCAACAGTCTTGGAGATAATTAATAGTTCCAATTTCACAAGGGAAGAACGGTCGACCGTTTTATGCTGTTTACTAGCCGATTGTCTATTTCTCTTTGGTGTATGCTAAAATATGATGAGATTAGATTAGATGGCTTAAACCGAAAGAAATTTAACATAAGATGTCATGGTCTGAAAAGTGGCACACATTACATAAGCACAAAAATTATTTAAATTTATTTTTAAAATGCGCCAACTTGTTCAATGAGATTGAATGGATGATCATGGACTTGTTCAATGTGATTGAATGGATGTATGAATGAATGAATGATTATAGGTATTTATTTGATAAATTTGTAATATAGGATTGTAAAAGAGACCCATTTTCTTTTTCATTTTTAGAATTAGTTGTAATTTATAAGATAGTTCTTGTAAATGAAGAAGGAGCATCAAGAGTTGGTGACTCGAGCGAGCAAGTTGTAATCGCCATGTGATTTAGGCAAGTTTTAGATACCGAAAATGTGGTTTGATAGCAAAATAAATAGCCGAATCGGCGGCAAGGAGTGCCTCGTGACTTAGATACCTAAGGAAAAATGTATGTTCTTGACGAGCGTCTCGAGACATGATTTATGGCACTGAAAGTGGTAAAATCTGAGATAGTTTTCAATACAGCTATGATTCGAGTTGAAAAATCAAATGGTCGTAGGAGACTTTCGGGAAGTCAACGAAACCCTCTAGAGGCTCTAAATTTGTGATTAAAATAACCCTTAAGTGATTTTGGGTTGAAGCAAAATAGTTTATGGTCGAAACATATATTCGGGCCTAAGTGCAAATTATTAATTTTAACCGAGGGAGGTCGAAGTGATGGTTTTTCTGAATCTTCAGGGGTGAAATGAAGGTTTTAGAACATATGGAACTTCATGAAATTGTCAGAAAATTCAGGGGCTTGAGGACGAGGGCCAAAATGCAAAAGGAAATTGCAAGGGGGTGGAACTACAAAATTCAGAAATTTCTGCAACAGCATGGCCGCTGCCTGCCGCAAATCGTGGGAGCCAAATCCGGTGATGGGACGGTCATACGTCGCCAGGGCATGGCCAAGCATGGGCCAAGGTCGCGTATGGAAGAAGCAATGACCTCTGATTTGTCGAAGAATGGCCGGGATTGGCCTATAAATACTGAGGGTTTGGTTAAAGTTCTTCATTCAAATATCTCACATTTGAGAGTGATTCGAAGGATTTGGTTAGAGGGATTTTGCTCCCAAGGCAATGAGGATTTTTTCTAGAGTTTTTGAAGTATTTTGGTGCGAGTTTAAGGGGTTTTTGAAGGAGTGGCCAGAATCACTATGGATGCCGTGGTCGAGCCTTTGGCCAGCCGTTTGAGGGCTTTTTCGGTGACTTTTCAAGCTCCAAGGCGTGCCATCTTGTTCACGAGGTTGAGGAGAGCAATGGGGAAGAAAGAAATCAAGGTTTCGTGGTGAAACTAGGCGAATGGCGACGAGTATCTTGTCGAGGAAGAACAGTGGTAGCGCGTGAAACGCACTCGCCAGGCATGTGGCAATGTGTGGAAAGGTAAGGAAAATACAGAAAAAAAAAAATAGAAGAAAATTCAGAAAAATTCCAAAAAAAAATTCCAAAAAATTAAGGATTTTATTTTATGAATTTTTGTGGAAGAAATTTCTAGAAAATATTGAAGGAAACATTTATTTTGTGATTTTTGAGGAAAAGGGGGAATTTTGGAAAATAGACGAAAAATAGGAGAAAAATTTGGAAAAATCTCAAAAAATTCCTGGAAATTAGGAATAATATTTTATGAATTTTTGTGGAGGAAAATTTAGAAAAAAATACTTGAGGAGGTATTTATTTTAGATTATCGAGAAAATTGTGAGAAATTAGGGAAAAATAGAGATTAATTTTCCTTTGAATGCATATGATGTCTAGGGTATTATTGAGGCTCGAGATTGATAAATAATGTGCCTGGAATGGGAATCAAGGTCGAGCACAAATTTCGAGGAAATCCCAAATTTGGTCCAATGTGAGACTCAAGTACTTAAACTCCTATTTTTGTAAAGCTCCTATTGCATGAAACGTGTTTTGTTTAACGTTCTTGTATGCAAAATCCTATTATTCTCTTCGTGAAATCATGTTGCATATATAAAATGTGATTTTTCTGAAAATACATGTTGTTGGCTTTTTAACTGTTGTATTTATAAAATTCGTGTGTCCATACTGTTGTACCTATCTATTGTTTGTCGAAGGTAAAAGTTGGATCCCCCGAGAGGCATTATGTGTGAACCATCAAGAAAGCTCTCGTGGGGAAGATTGTGAGTCTAAAGTGTTAGTGTAAGTGCTCTAGACCCAATCAGATTGGGCATGTTGTACACTGACAATTGTAATCATGTTATTATTTGAATAAGGAGTTATTCAAATTCACAAGAAGTCATTCTATTAGTTTTTGTTATTGTAATAACCGAATGAAACTAGATAGAAGTCCATATGATGTATACTGTGAATAATCTATAAAGATGTGAGATGATGCATCACAGTTTTTAGACATCATTAAACGTCCCAAGTCGTAGCAATGTCAAGAATGGACATTGACAATTACGGTAAGACTTGTATGTGCTATGTTTTTGCTATGTGATAGCAATGGGGGTCTCACACTCATAGGCATGGGGATGCCTAGACAAGTACATAGGTGACCCATGTTGGAGAACGTGTCACTAGACATGACTCGCCATGAGAATCCATTTTGGTTATATGTTGATGGAATTCTTATACGAGATGGGTGTAACTAATCCTTGGACCTGAGGTTGTCACGGTCATCTTATAAGAAGATCGATATGCTTTGACATCGTTTCGATGGGCCTTGATAAAGGCTGCACGCGGGCGATCGTTGGGCATATCGTGAGGCTTATGGAGATGGGTGCATAACCAAGATGAGACTCGTCTATCCCTTGATAGAGGATGATGTATCTAAGGCGCCTTCGGTGGATATTCACTTTAAATCCATGGTCATGGTAAAAGAGATCAATAAGGAGTTATTGATTTACTTTCTATTAAGTGAAGATATCCAGAAGACCGAAGAAAACTCATGTGATCATTATCAAGCAACACATCACCATACTTGAGATCACATATGATACATTGACGAGAGGATCGAATTACACGGTAACCATGCTCGTGAAAGGTTATTTGCGAATTATGAATCCTTCTGAATAATTGGGTAGGCATGATGCCTTACTAGAGGCCAATCTTGTTTTATGTGTTTGTACCGACATATTGCCAACATATTCGGAAGCCTAATGAGTCATACGCAATAGGCACGGTCCCTGGCTTAAACCAGGAGAGTAGACGTATGGTTAAGTGGGACACTTCGGCAAGAAGTTTTGCCGTCGTAGGTTCTCACGGAAAAAGAACAAATAGACGTAATGACGTCGATATGACGAGCAGTCGTCATAATGGAAAGAGTTTCCTAAAAATAGCAATTGATTAAATTAGAAAGTAGTTTCTAACTTAATGATTAAATTAGAAAATAAGTTTCTAATTTAATAATTTGGGCTTAATTTAATACTTGGGCTAAATAAAGTATTTGGGCCAAATATTAAATTAAATTAAATATTTGGGCTAAGTTAGATTTGGGTCAAATATTAAATAATAAATATTATATTTGGGCTAAATTAGATTTGGGCCAAATATTAAATATTAAATATTTGGGCTTAAATTAGATTTGGGCCAAATATTTTATAAATGGATTTGGGCCACTTTAATCTCTAGTTGGACTAAGATTAATGGGCTAGCCCAATCCATGTCCATTAGGGTTTGGAAAACCCTAGGAGGTTGCCTTCCTATATATAGCCCTTTATGGGATGCCCAAATTAAGCCACTTTTATTTTGTTGGTTTTCAAGAGTTGAAAATCGATTCTTTTACCGTCCATACACAAGCCGCGTAAAGGAGAAGGAGCTAGCACTCCTATTCCGCTCTCTTTGCCAATAGACGCGTGCCACGTATCACGAGTTAGAGGCCGGACGCTTAGACGGCTCGAATCCGCGAACGACTCGATAATCTAAAGGTTAGATTTCTTTATTTGTTTGTGAATGATTTAATTTCGACGTTGATCCAATCGCCGGGATTGGGGTAAGGTTCAAAATTTTGAACTACGCTGCTTGCCCCGTGGCGATCTTGCTTTACTTTCAGTGGTATCAGAGCCATCGTCGAAATATTTCAATTCCTTACGTGCGGATTCAGTTATGTTGTTATTTATGAAATAATTAAATAATTGTTGCGTTTGTATTTTTTTTTGGATTGCAAAACATTTTTGGGTGAAGGGCAAAAGATCGTGTATGACACGAAAAAGGGCAAAACGGGGTTCGGGGTGCATACGGATGCACCGAGGCGTCGAAAGACGTGGCCGAGCGGGGCCCGCGCGCGCTGGGCACGGCCTGGGGAGGCCTGGGCGCGCGCATGGCCCGGCCTGGCGCGGCCAGGCAGGCCCGCGCGCGCATGCATGGGGCGGCTGGGCGCAGGCGTGACCCGCGGGTGCGACCCGTGACCCGTGCGCGGCTGCGGCGGACCCGCGCGGCCCCAGTGGGCTGCGCTCGCCCCCCCACCGACCCCTGCCGCGCGGCCGGGCGTGCCAGGCGCAGCCCAAGCGCGCCCAGGCGCGGCCCATGCGCGCCCAGGCGCGCCCCATGGGCCTTGCGGCCTGGCAGCATGTTCGACATGCTGCCCAGCCGCCTCCTGGCCCCTCCCGCTCCCTCAGGCTTCGGTTTGACCCTTCTCGGGGGTCCCCGTGAAGCACTCGAGCCGACCCTTCGGTGGCCTAGTGCGTTCCGTTCTCTTTTGTGGGGTCCGGCCAAATTGTTTGGCTATTTTTATTATTTTTATCCAATCCATGAGTGTATGACACTTATGGGCCATGATTGAAAATAGGCCAGGGCCATTAATTAGGTTATTTATTAATTATTGGGCTGCTAATGTATGTTTGACATACATTGGTTGATCCAAGGCCTGTTGAGCCTTGTTAGTTAGACTAATGGATAAAGCCCAAGCCCAACACAATTAAAACAATTTTGTTTTTCCAAAATTATACAAATTTTCAATTTATTGAAAGCGTTTCATTAAAATTGAAATAGATGCAACAATTAATTAACATAATCTAAATGAATCAATGTGATTGATTGCATGGGTGTATGGTATGGATCGAGTCGACCATTTATTTTATGTTGGGAATGAATGCTTGTAAATTTGATTTTTGAAATAGGGCCTGCGTGTCCTGCCTCTCTTATACTCTGATGTACATTCTCTTCTCATCTCACTCCCTCCGAATGTAACTCGGGGTTTCTGATTCTATGTAATGTATGTAGAATAGAATAGAGTAGCGATAGTTGTAGTTTGTATGAAGAGCAAGAGATGGAGCCAAATTGAAGACAAGATTCGAAGACCAATGAAGGCTTGAAGAATGTGCTTATGAAGCAAGATGTGATTCTTCACCTAGGTTTGACCCGCTAGCTTTCCTTCTATGGCTCGAGGGGGCTAGCCGTAGTTATCCATACCATACACTAGTTTGAGTCGTTTATTATGCATTATTAATTTGATTAATTGCATGTGATGAGACCTAAATAAATAAATAATAAATCCCTCATTAATATTAAGCCAACTTGCCTTCCATCATTATGAAGCATTAGGTTTCTAGCTGGCACTTGATTTGTTGAGTCACTCAAGGTCATGTGTCACCTATGATTCCTATGTTTCATGGGCCATGAGATGTCCCTGAATGATGGGTCCGACTTAACTAGAAAGGTGGGATTTGTTGAGTCACTCAAGGCCTTACTAAGTATAGAGGCAAAGATTGGGAGTCACATAAGATGTGCTTGACAAGGAGTTGTCAACCCAATGAATCTAGGAGTTGGATGGAGATGCAATTGGTAGCAAGTACCTACCTAATCGATCCTAACACAATTTGTTGAGTCACTCAAGGTTGTGCGAGGGGAGATAGGATCCTAGCTCACTAGGAAATCTTCCAACGGGATTTCCCGAGTTATGTCTTGAGGGTGGCAAACTCGTAGAAAATAGTGGGAGCAATCATAAAATGTTATTTCTTGCAATTTATGATTTCGTATTCAATATGATTATAATAATATCTCTATTCAGTTGTTGATCCAGAATGTTTGGAAACATGTTGATAAGATCGATACTCGAGGGAAATAATACCTTCAATGGACTAATTTCTATGACTGGGAGATCATCTTGAGGATAGTCCTCACGTTTGATAAGATTCTTTATGCGATAAAGAGCTATCTTCTTACGAAGCCACTAGTTAAAGAAATAATAGCACATTAGGCCTGGACGATGCACATGGGTGATATGATCATCGCTTGATATATCGTCTTGGCTGTCATGAACCCAAAACATAGGTCATATCATAAGAGTTATGATGCCTATGAGATCATGGCTAGGCTCAAGGATCATCTATTGAGAAGCATGTCATGGAGATGATACGTTTTATCAATAAGTTGCTAGAGCTAAACTTGGGTATGGATGCAGAAACTTACCCTAGATTTGGTGCTATAGTCCCTCCTTAACGGCTATGGAAAAGACTCTTGGAGAGTGGTTATCCATGCTTAGGGAGACCAAGCCTAAAATTGATTATAGGCCAGGGGAAGTGTTCTCTTAGTTGAAGGGCCCAAGGCGCACAGGGGCAAGCCCAAGAGTAAGAAAGCCAAAAGGAAGAAGAGTTTTTCCATAGCGCAATCTGGAAAAGTCCAGAAGACCAAAATTTAAAAGGGTAAATAGGATGCGATCTATTTCCACTATGATAAACCGGGAGGTGTAGAGTAAGAAGAGTTCTACTCAAGGCACTTTAGGTATTTATGTTATTAGAATTAATCTATCTACTTCTGATCAGTCCACATGAGTATTAGATACTGGATCTAGTGCTCATATTTACACTTTTGTGTATAGGCTTAGGAGTACGAGGAGATTAATAATAGGAGAAGTTTACCTACACGTGGTAAATGGATCAAAAGTTGTTCCATTAGGTGTAGGGACCTATTTATTGACATTATCCACAGGGCTTGTATTAGATTTACATAACTGTTACTACAATCCTAGTTTGACTAGGAATATAATTTCTAATTCTTGTTTGACAAGGATGGATATTCATTTTTATTTAAGAACAATAGTTGTTCGTTTTATAAAAATGAGTTGTTTTATGGTAAAACAACAGTACGTAACAGTTTGTATGTCCTTGATGTTGATACTCCTATCAATAACATAAATATTAAGCGACTTAAATCAGGTGATTTAAATAGCACTTTTTTTGGCATTGTCGCCTTAAGCCATATAAATAAGACCCGCATATCCAACTTGTATAAAGCTGGATATCTTGGCACATTTGATTATGAATCATATGGTGCTTGCGAATCTTGTTTACTTGGCAAGATGACTAAGTCTCTTTTTAAAGTAAAGAGAGGCTACATAAGTGCTAGGGTTTGTGCACATTGATGTGTGTGAACCCACGTCCACCCAAGCTAGAGGTGGATATGTCTACTTCATAACCTTTACTGATGATAGATCATGTTTTGGTTATGTGTATCTTATGGGACACAAATCTGAGACTTTTGAAAAGTTCAAAGAATTCAGATTTGAAGTAGAGAAACAAACTGAGAAAAGTATCAAAGTACTTTGATCAGATCGAGGTGGTGAATACTTGAATAGTGAGTTTCTAAATCATCTGAAGCAGAATGGGATTCTCTCACAATGGACTCCACTTGGAACACCAGAGATGAATGGTGTGTCTAAAAAAGGAATATGACATTGTTGGACATGGTCCGGTCCATAATGAGTTGCACTGAACTCCCTATTTCATTTTTGGGATACGCACTCCTCACCGCGATCTTTGTTTTGAATAGGGTTCCAAGTAAATCAGTTACTCAGACTCCATATAAGATATGGAAAGGAAAGAAGCCAAATTTGTCTTTCTTTAAGATTTGGAGTTGTCAAATTTATGTTAAACGTATTGACAGTAATAAGCTACAACCCAAATCGACGAGATATCTGTTTGTGGGATATCCAAATGGATATTACTTTTACCAGCCATGTGAACAAAAGATGTTTTGTTGCCAAGCATGTGCTATTCCTTGAGAAGGAATTCTTAGATACTGTTGCTAGTGGGAGGAATGTTAAGCTCGAATAAGATTCGAGGCGAACCACAAACAAATACTCCCCTCCAGGAACCCGAGAAAGATCAGACACAAGAAGTTGTGTCAACTCCCCAACCTTCTACACAAGAACCTCATAGGTCGATGAGGGTTCGTCGCGAGTAAGAGAGATATGGATTTCTCATCTCGGCACATGGAGATATGCTTCTGGTTGTGAACGATGAGCCTACTACCTATGATGAGGCAATGTCTGACATTGACTCTGGGTTATGATAGATGGATGACAAAACAGCTTTCCTTATAGGAAACCCGGTCGATGATGTGTATATGACACAGCCTGACGGTTTTGTTACTCATAAACACGCAAATAAGATTTGCAACTTGCAAAGGTCCATTTATGGACTAAAGCAAGCATCCCGGAGTTAGAATCAATGTTTTGATGAAAAGATCAAAAAGTTTGATTTTTCACAAAAGGGAAATTGATCCTTATGTTTACAAGAAGGTTAGTGGGAGCGCGGTTACCATTTTTTGTCCTATATGTGGACAATATATTGCTCATTAGGAATGTTGTTCCTATGTTGCAATTAGTTAAAAGATGGCTTTCAAAATAATTTCTCCATGAAAAATTTGAGAGAAGCAGCCTATATTCTGGGAATAAGGATCTATAGAGATAGATCCAGGAGGTTGCTAACACTCTCCCATAGTGCGTACATTGACAAGGTGCTAAAAAGGTTTAGCATGGAAGATTCTAGGAGGAGAAGTCTTCCCATGTCACATGGAATACATCTCTCCAAGGCTATGTGTTCGAAGACACAAGATGAGAGAGATAGGATGAGTCGAGCACAATATGCCTTGGTTATTGGCTCAATCATGTATGCCATGTTATGTACGAGGCCTGATATCGCATATACTTTGAGCATATGTAGTAGATATCAAGTTGATCCAGGTTAGAAACACTGGATTGCTGTGAAAACCATTCTTAAGTACTTGTGAAGCACTAAAGAGATGTTTTTGTCATATGGAGAATGAGAGCATACCATGAAGGGGTTCATAGATGCTAGTTTTCAATTCGACCATGATGATTTTAAATCACGTGTAGTCGAAATTCATATTCTGTCTATATGGCTGGGCCATGAGTTGGAAGAGTTCCAACAAGAGATAGTGGCAGATTCAACAACTGAAGTCGAATACATAACAACCTTCGAAGCAGCTAAGGAGGTTGTATGGATTCGTAAGTTCACTGATGAACTTAAAGTGGTGTCCAGCATTGTTGATCCAATAACAGTTATTGGGATAACAATGGAGCCATCGCGTAAGCGAAGGAACCACGGTCTCATCAACGGACCAAATTTGTATTGCGACATCACCATATGATAATGGAGATTATCAGCTGAGGTGACATATGTAGAGAAAGTATCGACGGATGACAATGTCGTAAATCCCTTGACTAAAGCTCTGTCCCAGGAGAAACATGAAAGTCATGTTCGATCATCAGGTATAAGATACATGCATGATTGGCTCTAGTGCAAGTGGGAGATTGTTAGTGTAGGTGCTCTAGACCCAATCAGATTGGGCATGTTGTACACTGACAATTGTAATCATGTTATTATTTGAATAAGGAGTTATTCAAATTCACAAGAAGTCATTCTATTAGTTTTTTGTTATTGTAATAACCGAATGAAACTAGATAGAAGTTCATATGATGTATACTGTGAATAATCTATAAAGATGTGAGATGATGTATCACAGTTTTTAGACATCATTAAACGTCCCAAGTCGTAGCAATGTCAAGAATGGACATTGACAATTGCGGTAAGACTTGTATGTGCTATGTTTTTGCTATGTGATAGCAATGGGGGTCTCACACTCATAGGCATGGGGATGCCTAGACAAGTACATAGGTGACCAATGTTGGAGAACGTGTCACTGGACATGACTCGCCATGAGAATCCATTTTGGTTATATGTTGATGGAATTCTTATACAAGATGGGTGTAACTAATCCTTGGACCTGAGGTTGTCACGGTCATCTCATAAGAAGATCAATATGCTTTGACATCGTTTCGATGGGCCTAGATAAAGGTTGCACGTGGGCGATCGTTGGGCATATCGTGAGGCTTATGAAGATGGGTGCATAACCAAGATGGGACTCGTCTATCCCTTGATAGAGGATGATGTATCTAAGGCACATTCGGTGGATATTCACTTTAAATCCATGGCCATGGTAAAAGAGATCAATAAGGAGTTATTGATTTACTTTCTATTAAGTGAAGATATCCAGAAGACCGAAGAAAACTCATGTGATCATTATCAAGCAACACATCGCCATACTTGAGATCACATATGATACATTGACGAGAGGATCGAATTACACGGTAACCATGCTCGTGAAAGGTTATTTGCGAATTATGAATCCTTCTGAATAATTGGGTAGGCATGATGCCTTGCTAGAGGCCAATCTTGTCTTATGTGTTTGTACCGACACATTGCCAACATATTCGGAAGCCTAATGAGTCATACGCAATAGGCACGGTCCTTGGCTTAAACCAGGAGAGTGGACGTATGGTTAAGTGGGATACTTCGGCAAGAAGTTTTGCCGTCGTAGGTTCTCACGGAAAAAAAACAAATAGACGTAATGACGTCGATATGACGAGCAGTCGTTATAATGGAAAGAGTTTCCTAAAAATAACAATTGATTAAATTAGAAAGTAGTTTCTAACTTAATGATTAAATTAGAAAAGAAGTTTCTAATTTAATAATTTGGGCTTAATTTAATACTTGGGCTAAATAAAGTATTTGGGCCAAATATTAAATTAAATTAAATATTTGGGCTAAGTTAGATTTGGGTCAAATATTAAATAATAAATATTATATTTGGACTAAATTAGATTTGGGCGAAATATTAAATATTAAATATTTGGGCTTAAATTAGATTTGGGCCAAATATTTTATAAATGGATTTGGGCCACTTTAATCTCTAGTTGGACTAGGATTAATGGGCTAGCCCAATCCATGTCCATTAGGGTTTGGGAAACCCTAGGAGGTTGCCTCCCTATATATAGCCCTTTATGGGATGCCCAAATTAAGCCACTTTTATTTTGTTGGTTTTCAAGAGTTGAAAATCGATTCTTTTACCGTCCATACACAAGCCGCGCAAAGGAGAAGGAGCTAGCACTCCTATTCCGCTCTCCTTGCCAACGGACGCGTGCCGCGTATCACGAGTTAGAGGCCGGACGCTTGGACGGCTCGAATCCGCGGACGACTCGATAATCTAAAGGTTAGATTTCTTTATTTGTTTGTGAATGATTTAATTTCGACGTTGATCCAATCGCCGGGATCGGGATAAGGTTCAAAATTTTGAACTACGCTGCTTGTCCCGTAGCGATCTTGCTTTACTTTCATAAGGGACAATGGATGTGGTGTTTGCATGAGTTCTATGAGGTCGAGTCGAGGTGCATAGTTAGGGACCTCTCGAGAGGCACTATGTGTGCGTCATTGAGAAATCTCTCATTGAAGGAGGCTAACATGTTCACAAGGCACTTCGGAGTAGTCCTCGTTGTTTCCTCATACATTTTATATCTGTTCATGCATGTATATAAACTGTTTTGGAGTTTTCATTAGAAGATTCATCTTCTAATTGGACTACGTCCCTAGAATATTCAAGCGTTCCAGTTCGACAAGCGGCTCTAAAGGAAAGTGTTGTACCCCAATAATCGGAAGGAAGAAAGGCCGAGCCTTGTAAGAACATATGAAGCTACTTCAGAAAGGTCCTTCAAAAGGAAGGTCAGTGAAACCTACTACTGTTTATTCTTAAGGAAAACCAGGTGCTAGCGGATTCCTTCGGAAGCAGCCCTTCAGAAGAAACCTTCATAAACGACATGTGTCGTCAAAGCTTGAGCCCTATAAAAGCCCAGCTACAGTTCTCAAAAAGGGGGATCTAGACATCGATATTCCATTTTCACTTTCTTTCCGAAATTTAGCCTATTTTCCTTTCCGTAAGATTATTTTCCTTCCGTTACTGACTTAAGCATCAGAGGGTCTTTGCAGGAGGAAAGCCCTGCGAGCCTTCTAACCTTTGTTGGCTGTGGACAGTTCCTTCGAAAACATTGCATTCATTCCTTCGAAAGACCTGCCTTCAGGAGAAGAGAAGACACCTCGAAAGACTTGCCTAATTCATTCGGATAGAACTCCTCTTGAGCACAAGTTCCTTCGGAAGCAACCCTATGAGAGAACTCCCGATCACAAAGCTCTCGTTCATGTGACGTTACCCTTCAGGAGGACCCTTTGGAAGGAATACTATGGAAGAAAGCCAATGGAAACGTTCCAAATCACAAGACTCACTCGTGTGAAGTTTCCCTTCGGAAGAAACCCTTTGGGAACAGCCCTTTGGAAAGCTCATATAATTTACAAGCCTATCATCAATCAATTAGGCCCTTCGGAAGCTTACCTTATCTAAGTGGTGGAACTTTGATCGAATCCCGAAACCATCGACATCCACAGGTATCCCACTCTTAAAAATTCTAATTGTTGTATTTTGGAAACAATAATTTGGCGTCATCTGTGGGAAATCGCAACAAAAAGCCAATCCTAACACAAGATGCCGAGAGAGACGAGATCAATTGGTTCGGCAAACCTGCCTAACCCTACTTGAAAGAGTGCTCGTACCAAGATATGAGACCCCAGCTAGGTGCAGCCTATGGTACTTGGACTTTTGGAAGATCACCTAGACAACGAGGTGCGCTCGGGAAACATTCCAATGCTTGAAGGCCATCAGACTAGCGAATTGAGGGGTATGGAGCATTCGGAACAAGGGGAGGTACACGCCATCGGGTTACAAAGGCAAACCCCACTAAGAATACTAACGAATCAGGAACAACACTCCCTGGGGCAGTCCTCAATTCCAAGAAGGAACCCCCCATTGCGAATTCGGTACTTCTAGGGCCTTCTGGGATAGCTCTACTCACGGTCCCATTATCAAATTATGAATAGTTATAGAAGAATTTTGAAAAGTTAAAGCACCAGAATGATGAGCTCAAAACAAACAATGAAGAAAGCATGAGAAGACTGTAGGGGATTACTGCTATTTTACATGAATTAATGCCGGACATCTACATTCCATACCTAGGATAACTAGGTGCAGGAGGAGAGCATTGGAGATCCCAAGACAACCCTCTGAGGGCCCCACGGTAATGGATAAGGATTAGGACTCCCAGCGTTAATGACCAAGTCCCAGAAATGGCAAACCCGGGGGGGAGGGGATTATGACAGGAGGCTGGGGAAAGCCCCTACGTATGAAGAGATGATAGAGAACACTCACTCAAGAGCTCTTTGCATCCTGTCTCCCTGCAAGAACGAAGTGGAAAAAGAAACACTCAAGGCGTCTAACGTCAAACGCCTCATAGAGGAAGTGCTAGAGCATAAGCAAGTTGTGATGACACCAAGAGAAACACCCACGAAGGGATTTCCACTATCTGAAGAGCTCCAAAGACAGCTAGTGCAACCAGGGTTCAAGCTTCCACAACTCTCGGGTACCTAGGGAAGGAGGACCTTGAGAGACACCTACAACACTTCATTGCAATGGCTGTGTTACATGGATGAAACGAGGTCACCAGGTGCAGAGCTTTCCCACTCTCCCTAGCAAAACAGACACAACAGTGGTTTACTGAATTACTAGCCGAACATATCCGGTCATTCGAACAACTGAAGAGAGAATTTTTAGAAGCCTTCTCTGCCTATGTCCCAAAGAAGAAGAGTGTCATGTATTTGATGAGCTTGCAGCAAAGGCTAAATAAATCTCTAAAGCAATATATTGAGTGGTTTAGAGCCATAACACAAGAGGTAAAGGACCTCCCATTCAGTTCGGCAGCGTCTGTCTTCCTTAATGGAACCACATACGCCCCGTTTAGAAGATCCCTAGCCTTTTTTGAGCCAGACTTAAGTCGAGTTGTTTGCCTGAGCCGAACAGTTCATCGTCCAAATGGAGATTCTAAAAGCATGGGAAGGAAAAAGAAGAGGAAGGCCGAGTGACATTCTATTGAATAGAGCAGTAAAGATACAGAGAATAGAAGAGCCCCAAAAGATTCAATTCTGGAGCTTTACTCCCCTCACTGAGCTAAGAGCCGCTATCATTTCCTCTATTGCACATACAAGGCTTACTAACTTTCCCCCACATTCCAACCAGCCGATGGGCATGAACATGGACTCTTTCTGCAAATTTCATGAGTCCCTAGGACATACTATAGAATAGTGTCAGGAGCTACGAAACCAGATTGAATAGCTAATTAGAGATGGGAAGCTCGATCGATTCATACTGGATAAGCTAAAAAACCAACAGGGCAAGGGAGAAGGGTCCAGGAGAGATAATCAGAGGAGGCCCGTTCGTCTAAGGAATGAAGCCCTAAACAGAAGGGAAAACCAACCGCCTCGGCAGAAAGAAAGAGAAAGAAACAATCAGAGGAGGGAAGAAACAGGGCCAAGGGCAGGAGAAAATGACATTGAGCCCATTATGGAAAGGATACACGTAATCTTAGGAGGAGAAAATTTGGCAAGTGATACCTCATTTACCAAAAAAGCATATGCACGCCAGGCGCTACACGTGGACTTGGTGGCAAAGGTTTAAGAAGATGAGGACCCCATTATTTTCACACCTGAAGACCAAGGGGATGTGCTGCTCCCTCACGATGATCCTTTGGTTATCTCGGCCATCATTACTAAACACCCCATTGAAAGAATATTGGTGAATAACGACAGCTCTGTCAATCTGTTATACTGGAATTGCTTCGAAAATATGCATATTGCCCATGATCGACTAAAGACAGTCATTTCACCTCTATATAGCTTCACGGGAGAAGTGGTGCCAGTGGTCGGATCAGTCCAATTACCCATTACACTCGGGGACTACCCCCAAGTGATCACCCGACAGGTTAATTTCATGGTAATTAAGACTTTTTCCCCTGCCTACAACATGATCCTGGGAGGTTCCCTCATTAATGCTATGAGAGCCGTTATTTCCCTAGGGTATTTGCTGATGAAATTCCCCACGCCACAAGGGGTAGGCTAAGTAAGAGGTAATCAGAAACATACCAGGGTATGCTACAGGAGCTCTACAAAAGGCGCCAAGGGAAAGGAAAAAGCAATGACCAAAGAGACTTTAATGATCAATGAATAGACTCTTGAAGCCAACAAGCCTTAGCTAGTAGAAACGCTTGAAGCCATCCCTCTAAGCCTCGACGATAGTAATAGACAAGTACGTGTGGGGAGCCAATTGGAGGGTCAAGAGAAAGAGGAGGTCATCAGATGTCTACGGTCCTATGTGAACGTATTCGCTTGGACGCCCGCCGACATGTTTGGGATTAATCCATAAATCATATCCCACCAATTGAATGTCCGTCTGGAGGCCCGGCCAGTCAAGCAGAAGAAAAGACACATCACCCCAGAGAGATTGAGGTACCTGGAAGGAAAAGTAGATAAACTCTTTGAGGCAAGATTTATCAGGGAGGTCCAATACCTTGAATGGCTAGCAAATGTTGTCAGGGTACCTAAGGCCAATGGAAAATGGTGAGTATGTATCAATTTTACCAACCTAAACAAGGCTTGCCCAAAGGACCCCTACCCATTCCCTCAAATAGACAGATTGGTTGATGATACCTCCGTATATGCGATGTTGAGCTTCTTGGATGCCTTTTCGGGTTATCATTAGATCAGTATGTATCTGCCTGACGCTGAGAAAATGGCCTTCATTATAGAAAAGGGGATGTACTGCTACTAGGTGATGCCTTTTGGCTTAAAGAATGTAGGGGTCACATATCAGAGAATGGTCAACAAGATATTCAAAGACCTACTTGGGGAGGTAATGAAAGCTTATGTGGATGAAATGATAATAAATAGCAAACAGGGTGAGTCGCACGCCAGACAACTTGAAATTTTTTTTGATGGATTTAGAAAGAATAATATGCACTTGAATCAGGATAAGTGTGTGTTTGAGGTGAAGTCAGGAAAATTTCTGGGATACATGATTACTCACAGGGGGATACAGGCTAACCTGAAAAGGTGCAAGCAGTAATCGACATGCAGTCCCCCTCCTCCATAAAGGAGGTTCAGAGGTTGACAGGTCGTCTGACGGCATTGGGCAGATTTCTCTCGAAATATGCTGAATGCAGCCTCCTCTTCTTCAAGGCCTTAAAAGGGGGGTAGAAATTTAAAGTGGACTCCTGAGTGCGAGAAGGCCTTCCAAGAATTAAAAGAATACCTCAAGGAGATTCTGTTATTGACCCGACCAAAAATAGGAGAAAAGCTATGTCTATATTTGGGAGTCAGCTATCAGGCTGTAAGTGCAGTCCTCGTCAGGTAAGTTGGACAGATTGACAGCCCAGTCTATTATGTGAGCAAGGTATTGTAGGAAGCAGAGTCGCGATATCCTTACGCTGAAAGATAGCCCTAGCACTGGTGACGGTAGCGAGGAAATTAAGACCATATTTTCAAGCACACTTTGTAACAGTATTAACAGACCAACCATTGAGGCAAGTTCTGCTGAAGGCTGAATGCTCAAAGAGGCTAACCAAATGGGCTATTGAACTCAGCGAGCATGGTATCAGTTTTGAACCTAGAAGGGCAATAAAGGGGCAAGCATTGGCAGACTTTATAGTGGAATGCACTCACTCACCAACAACAGAGGATGTTTGCAGGAAAGAATGGATGTTATTTGTGGACAGAGCGTCTAATGCCAAAGGGAGTGGAGTGAGAGTGGTATTAATTTCTCTCGAGAAGGAAGTGTTGGAATACTCCCTACACTTCACCTTCCCCAGCTCAAACAACGCAGCAGAATATGAGGCTTTATTGGCTGGGATAAAATTAGTAGGGAAATTGGAGGTGAAAATCCTGATAGCCCACAACGATTCCCAGTTGATAGTGCAATAGTTCCAAGGAGCTTTCGAAGTAAGGGAGTCGGTCTTAGCCCGCTATTTGCAAAAGGTAAAAGAACTCGCCCACGTGTTTGAGCACTTCGAACTTATTCAGATCAATAAGTCCTTCAACCAACATGCTAATGCGCTGTCCAAGTTGGCCTCCGCAAGAGACACCTCGAGCCAGTTGATTCACATAGAGGTCTTGCAATGACCAAGTGTAGAGGAAAATGAAAGGGATGTGCACTGCATCGTCGTGGTTGATAACTAGAAGACGCCTATGCTAAAGTACGTACTTAATCAAGAGCTTCCAACAGCGCATTCGGAGGCCAAGAGGCTAAAGACCAGTGCGGCTCGCTTTACAGTTATCGGCTAGGAGCTATACAAGAGGGGGTATTCCGTGCCTTTGCTCAAATGTTTTGGGCCCCTAGAGGCAAAGCAAGATCTGGAAGAAGTGCATGAAGGGGACTACGAAGAACATCTCGAGATGAGAGCATTGGCTAGAAAGATCCTACGGGTCGGTTTCTTTTAGCCCAATTTGAGACATAACGCAGCTCGAAAAGTGTGAACATGTGACATGTGCCAAAAACACGCCCCTTTGATAGCATGACCCCCTTTGTCAATCCAGCCGATATTCCAACCATCACCATTTACACAGTGGGGGTTAGACATTTCGGGTTCATTTCCAATAACGTCAGCACAGAGAAAATTCTTGTTGGTGGCCACTGACTACTTTACAAAGTGAGTTGAAGCAGAACCTTTAGCTACTATAACTGAGAAGAAGGTAGAAGGAATGGTTCGGAAAGATATAATTTGTCGCTTTTGCATTCCCCATATACTCAACACAGATCATGGAACATAGTTCGACTCAGACGCATTCAGAGCTTTTTGTCAAAGATGGGGAATTAGTTTGAGAATGGTATCCATAGCGTACACCCAAGCTAATGGGCAGGCAAAAACAAGAAATAAAACCATTTTACACAGGTTGAAGACCCGGTTAGAAAAGGCCAAAGGAAGATGGGCCGATGAACTTTCTAGCATTTTATGGGCTTATCGCATGACCAGTCATGTATCTACAGGAGAAACACTTTTAAGTTTGGTGTATGGGACAGATGCTTTTATTCCGGTGGAAATAGACCTCATCTCGCCCTGGGTCATGGCTTTCAATGAAGAGAGGAATTCAGATTGTTTGAGAGAGAACCTGGACCTATTAGATGCGTTGAGAAAGAAGGCAGCTGGTAGCGTATCAGAGAAGGATCGTTGACTACTACAATGCGAAGGTCCACTCTCGAATGTTTCAGGAGGGAGATTTGGTGCTCAGGAAGACAGCAATTACGAATGCCCTTAGGGAAAAAGGGAAGCTTAAACCGAATTGGGAAGGGCCCTATAGGAAACAAAGGATGCTGGGGCCCAACACTTGCATATTGCAAACATTGCAAGGGCAGATGATGGGCAAAACTTGGAATACTATGCACCTCAAAAGGTACTTCCTCACTTCGTCGATCGAGGTTGGCCATGAAAGATCCGAAGCACAAGACATGGAGATGCATTCGTTGCAGGAGGCACTACCTGAATCCCTTGGGAGCCGGAATTCCTTTTAATTTTTCTATGTAATAATTCCCCATGAATAAAAGAATACACCCCATGTATTCCCGTGGAGTAGGCAAAACTATAAGCCGAACCACGTAAAATCCCTTGTGTCTTGAGCATTCGCATAACGATAAAATATGATACAAGTACGACCACTCAGAAATGGTCCTCAAAGAGGTCGAGGTCGCTCGACGGTAATCGGACACATATGATCGCGGGTCGGATCAGGATCATCGGATGCTCTGACGCCTATGCCCGCAGACTCACCTAGATCCCTCGATTGAGTCCGGTGCTATGCCCCTAAGCTAGACCTGACTCCTTAGTTGACCTGGTGCCTAGGTCTCCCGGCAAACTCAGATGCTTGGAAAGAATCCTAAACCAGACCGTCAGTTGAGCCTAGATTCACCGAGGAGAGATAGACTCAAGAAGGGGACTGGAGGCTATGGAGCTGGCATACGGAAAGACGAGAAATGCTTCGTCGCATAAGGCTTAAGTCACCCAGTTGGGATCTGGTGCCTATGACCTAAGACTAACTCGGGATCATCGAATGCTCTGACACCTATGCCCGTAGACTCACCTAGATCCCTCTATTGAGTCTGGTGTTATGCCCTTAAGCTGGATCTGACTCCTTGGTTGATCTGGGGCCTAGGTCTCCCGAAAAACTCGGACGCCCGAACTGGATCGCTGGCCAAACCCAGATCCCCTGAGGTAAACTGGACCTAAAAAACGGTGGGCGAGAAAGTGAAAGACAGCATTCTACCTTCGGGGGTTTGATCGCCTCGCTCTAATCTAGCACCTATGACCATAGACCAGCTCAGGATCATCGGATGCTCCGACGCTTATGCCCGTAGACTCACCTAGATCCCTCGATTGAGTTTGGTGCTATGCCCCTGAGCTAGAACTGACTCCTTGGTTGACCTGGCGCCTAGGTCTCCCGGCAAACTCGAACGCCCGGGGTGAATAGGTTGGATCTTTGGCCCGATCTAGATTTCTTGTGGTAGACAAATCTGAAGGAAAAATAACAAACACCATTGAAGGTGTTCCCCCTTAAAAACCACACATGCCTACCCCAGAAATGATAAGGCAATTCGCAATTTTGACCAAAGATGTGAGCTCGATGAATGTTGCATGAGTCTTGTGATCACGCCAATGATGCGAGGCCCATCTTGAGTTTTCTATGGCTAAAGAGCATTGAGTAGAAAATGCATACATAAACAGATAAAAAATTAAACCGCTAAGATTAATAAATAAAAACTTGAAGGGGTATGAACGCAAATTGCATAACTAACGAGCAAATGATAAAAGTAGAGTAGAATTACATGGCAACGCAAATGAGGCAATTACATGAGGCACATTGGAACGGCCGTAGCAACTCCGTCCATCCAAAAGTGACAAAATAAAATGCAACAACCAAAGGAATATGTTAGGAATTCCAAAGAAAATGCTTTGAGATGAAACTATTAAAACGATCGTTCCTTACAGCCTAGCTAAAACCAATATAAATCATAAAGTCTATGCTAATCTTTGGTTGAGGGAAGATCTGCATGACCCGAGCCCTCTCTAGGGAGCAGACTCTGAGAAGCGTCAGTGGCAAGGTTCATCTTTGGGCCCCTCTCAATCATCTGAACGGTGCTAGTCATGCTGACACCAACTTCACCCTCCTCAAACTCAAAAGCATAAGGGCCCCACGAACCCTCCAGGTTACTGCGGTCATCCTCCAAAGCCTGTCGTATGCATTCCTCGAGCCTTGGATCATTCGGCTTGTACTTTCTCCAATTGGGAGGGGTTTTGGCGGACATAGCATTGTTAGAAGTTACCTCTAAGAAAGAGTCTCCTAAGCGTCTGGACTCTAAGAAGTTGCGATAGAGGTAAAAGCAAAACTTTGAGAAGCAGGTGGCGTAATTATCCTTGTGGCGGAAATAATCCCTTGAAAGGCAGTATTGTTTCATGGCATCTCTTGTCACCTCTTCAATCTCTCGCTGCCTATTCTCTCGCATTTTATCCATCTCTAGCCGAGCACAGGCGGCCGTTTGGAGCGATGTGGCTACTTGTTCCTCGGCGCAGGCCAAGTCACCCTTTAAGCGCGACATCTCCCATCGGGCCTCCACTAGGGAAGATGCCTTCTCTTTGTAAGCCCGGTTCTGAGCCTCTAGCTTTTCCTTCCATTTGTGGGCATTATCCTCGGCCGCTTAATGACTAATGGAGAGATCCTAAAGTTGAGCCTGAAGACTGACCTTGCCTGACTCTAGATGGTGGATTGACATGTTCAAGACCTACTCGTCCTCTTTCCACCGAAAAGACTTCTGCGTCAAATCATAAATTTGCTCCTCCTGGCGGGCCAAGCGTGCATGATTCATGGCATTGGTCACTACTGCGCCTTGTTCACCCTATGAGAGAAGAGCATGAGAAGGTCAATGAGAGAAAAATGAGAAGGTTAGTAAGAAAAAAGAAAATAAGGAAAGAGGTAGGAAAACTTATGATCGCAAGGTAACATTTAAACTCATCCATGTCTTCTAGAGAATTGCGAAAGTACTGACTTTCGTTGCTAGGAAGGATTGAGGAATAGAGAAGGCCAGCACCAGCCCCAAGCATATCTACGGTGTCCGTGTCTAGCACCCCGGGTTTCATGTCGAAACGTTCCCCGCAGACCCAGTAATTGTCGTCTAACTGTACTACCCTCTGATGGGGAACAGGTAACGCGGGCAAAATTGGGGCCAACCCTCTAGCAGCGGCCCCCTACTCCATGCGTAAAGTACGACGGTCGCCCCATTGAGAGTTGATCACAACATGACGATATAATCCCCTGCCACTTGACTGAACTGCTTCAACGACAGCCTGATCATAGCGGGAGGTAGCCTCACCCTTTAGAACACCGTGGAAGTTCGAACCTGTGTCGTGTCTTCCTGACTCATGAGGTACAGGGTGAGGGGCCCTGCTCATAGCCGCTGATGAGTCCACCTTGAATGAAAAATGGAGCACGTGGTCAGTTCCAGATGTTGTAGGGAAGTCGACGAAAGGCTCTCCTGACAGGTCATGAGGATTTAGATCATCGGTAGGCTGAAAGGTCATAGGGTCCACCTCACCCTCATGGCGGTGACTCATTTTCTTCCTCTGACGGTGGTGGCGCGGAGGAGCCAAGGTCTCTGCCACACCCTCACCTAAATTGACATTCTTAGCATCAAGACAAGGGGTCTTATCTTAGGGGTTGAGAGGGGGTAGTACCTCAGCCGGGGTAGCTCCAGGGGTGACCTTTTAATGAGTAGACCTCATTAAGTGATGCATGGCTGCAAGAAAAAGACACGATGCGGTTAGATACCAGAAAATCAATTGAATGCAAAAATTCAAGCATAGCAAGGCTAGCTAAAAGATGAAGGGTTACAAGTAGCTAGGGGGACCACACCCTCAGGAAAAGGCTGCTCCTGGTGAGGGATATCCCCTCCTCTTTCCATAACAGCAGGCATTGGCTTAATTGGGGGGTCTGGACATAGTGCCCCAAGCACCCCACAACGAGATGATTTTCCACGCTTCGAGATCTAGCCCACCTTTATTAATCTGTCCACGGTCAAGAGGTCAAGGAGATGTTTGGACCACCCCGAGTAATAACACGATGGCTATCCTCGTATCGTTCCTTGAGATCGGAAATGGACGCACTCAATCTCGGTTTTCCTACTTTTGTGGGGTCAGTGCGCCACTCGCCCGGTGCGTTCCACACACCATTGGGAGGTTTGACCCAAAACCACTGGGAGCCGAACGAAGCCTCTCGAGGAGGGGAGTCATAAAAGAGACGGTCCTCTCAGGTCCATTGTAGGGTGTACATATGGTAACGTTCCTTAACTATGAAAGTAAAGCAAGATCGCTACGGGGTAAGCAGCGTAGTTCAAAAATTTTGAACCTTACCCCGATCCCGGCGATTGGATCAACGTCGAAATCAAACAATCACATACATAATAAAATAAATCTAACCTTTAGATTTTGAGTCGTTTGCGGATTTGAGCCATCCAAGTGTCCGGCCTTTAACTTGTGATACGCGGCGCGCGTTAGTTGGCGAGGAGAGCGGAATGTGAGTACTAGCTCCTTCTCCTAACAAGGCTTATGAATGGACGGGAAAAGAATCGATTTTCAACTCTTGAAAACCAACAAAATAAAAGTGGCTTAATTTGGGCATCCCATAAAGGGCTATATATAGGGAGGCAACCTCCTAGGGTTTTCCCAAACCCTAGGGAACATGGATTGGGCTAGCCCATTAATCCTAGTCCAACTAGAAATTAAAGTGGCCCAAATTCATTTATAAATATGTGGCCCAAATCTAATCCAACCCCAAATAATTAATATTTAATATTTGGCCCAAATCTTATTTAGCCCAAATATTTAATTTAATTTAATTTAATATTTGGCCCAAATACTTTATTTAGCCCAAGTATTAAATTAAGCCCAAATTATTAAATTAGAAACTTCTTTCTAATTTAATCATTAAGTTAGAAACTACTTTCTAATTTAATCAATTGCTATTTTAGGAAACTTTTTTTTTTATGACGACCCCTCGTCATATCGACGTCATTACGTCTGTTTGTTCTTTTCCCGTGAGAACCTACGACGGCACAACTTCTTACCGAAGTGTCTCACTTAACCATACGTCCGCTTTCCTGGTTTAAGCCAGGGACCGTGCCTATTGCGTATGACTCATTAGGCTCCTGAATATGTTGGCAATGTGTCGGTACGAACACATAAGACAAGATTGGCCTCTAGCAAGGCATCATGCCTACCCAATTATTCAGAAGGATTCGTAATCTGCAAATAACCTTTCACAAGCATGGTTACCGTGTAATTCGATCATCTCGTCAATGTATCCTATGTGATCTCAAGTTGGCAATGTGTTGCTTGATTATGATCACATAAGTCTTTCTTTGGTTATCCGGATATCTGCACTTAATAGAAAGTGAATCAATAACTCCTTATTGATCCTTTCACCATGGCCATGGATTTAAAGTGAATATCCACCGAAGGCGCCTTAGATACATCATCCTCTATCAAGGGATAGACGAGTCCCTTCTTGGTTACGCACCCATCTCCATAAGCCTCAAGATATACCCAACGATCGCCCACATGCAGCCTTTATCTAGGCCCATCGAAACGATGTCAAAGCATATCGGTCTTCTTATGAGATGACCGTGACAACCTCAGGTCCAAGGATTAGTTACACCCATCTCGTATGAGAATACCATCAACATATAACCAAAATGGATTCTCATGGTGAGTCATGTCCAGTGACACGTTCTCCAACATTGGTCACCTATGTACTTGTCTAGGCATCCCCATGCCTATGGGTGTGAGTCCCCATTGCTATCACATAGCAAAAACATAGCACATACAAGTCTTACCGCAATTGTCAATGTCCATTCTTAACATTGCTACGACTTGGGACATTTAATGATGTCAAGAAACTGTGATGCATCATCTCACATCTTTATAGATTAATCACAGTATACATCATATGGACTTCTATCTAGTTTCATCCGATCATTACATTAATAACAAGAAACTAATAGAACGACTTCTTATAGAATTAAATAACTCTTTATTCAATATGAAATATGATTATAAATGTCAGTGTACAATTTGCCCAATTTGATTGGGTCTAGAGCACCTACACTAACAAACTAGACGTAAGTGGAAGAGACAATAAAGAAAGTCGACGGTAAGGTCTATGTCGTTTTCGCGACAAATGACGAAAAAGCCAACGAACTAAGCCCAGCCGATGGGATGTAATTGGCCTGGAGCTAGACCACTAAGACGAAGAAACTTAAGACCAAAGTTATGGAGAGAGAGGTGGAAACCTAGGCGAAAACTGGCCTCATGGATGCTCATCCACCCCTTTTCCACACCCACAGCATAATTTTCTTTGGGACGAGGAAGTTGTTGTTGCTAAAATACAACAATTAAAATTTATGAGGTGGAAATGCTGGAGCAGCAGTAGAGCGAAGCGAACAGCTGGAAGGTGTCTGCTTGTGGAAGTGTGTGTCAGGTAGCTCATGTCTTTGATTATCTGGCTGAGTTCTGGAATAAGCTCTCGAGGGTGTTTTTGGTAGTTGGTTAATTCATCTGGGAGTAGCCTCTTGTGTGTTCGAGGCATAACTGCACTCACAAGAACAAGTTAAAAGGCACACGGGGATTCCTCACCCCCGTATGCCCTCCGATGCTTAAGTCAGTACAAAAAAAAAAATAATGTAATAAATAAAAGAGATGATTAACAAATATTAATGTCTACCTTTCTTTGACAAGAGAGGGTCTAATCATGTCACGAGCACTCGGGTGGGCTTAAGAGGAATCCCCCCAGAGGGCTGAACTGCCTAGGGAGTCCTCTAAGAGAAGGTGGGCCTCATGGCAAGCTGCTAGAGCAAATTCTTGGCCTTTAAGGGGCCTAGCCAGACGAAGCTCCAGGTTGACAGGATACTTCTAGATGTTGTCTATTACTCTAAATTTGACAAACCTTCGAGATGAGATCCCGATTGTGCAAGGTAAGGATTAATTCCTTCGAGAGGAGTCGCAATGTGGTTAATTAACTCTTCCCTACTTAACTTAATTAATTGCTCGCACCATATATAATTAATCAATTATACTCATATATATATATATATTAAATATGGAATGTAATTGAATATACTAATGGTAGGCCTGTTATATGTGAGTATATGTATAAAGCCATGGGGCACTTGGGGGAATTGGAGAGCATGCACGTGAAGGCCATTTTACTAAGGCAGGCTTTAGTAAGATTAATGGAGACATGTGGCTTGCAAAGGGATCTGTTGGCCATCATATAAAATAATATGCAATCTCATTTGCAATAGTGCGTGGCTATCATCATATAATATATTAAGCAATCCCAATTGAGGATGTATATTATATTGGTATATGTATATTATATGTATATTTTGGTTGAATTGCAATTAGGTATTGGGAAGATGGTGGTAATGTCCGTGACTGGCAAAAGGGACCCATGGTGCACTAAACATTTGAGAAAATGGTTGCATGGAGAAGGGTTCTAGAAGAGGCGATGGCAGACAAGGCCTACGTCTTTATGGTAGAAGGGATGGCATGAAGCACACACGGCCTGGTAGGAGGAAGCTTGGCACGGCAAGAGAGGGGCAGCACTTTATTGTTTGCAAGAAGGGGTTGGCTCACGCGACCATAGGAGGAAACAAAAAGCTTGTGAGGCTGTCATGGGGAAAATAACATGCACGAAGAAGACGATGGCTGGAAACAACAAGGACAAAAGGACACACTAGCTTCATGAAGCTTGTGGCGAGGCTTTGCGGGAACAAAAGCATCCTGCCGTTGCCGAGAGAAGGAAAAGAGTGTCGAGAGGGAGGGCCTTGCTGAGAGTAATTGCCGCAAGACCCCTTGCGTTACTGCCTTACTGAGAAGAATTACCGCAAGTATATGTTGCTACAAGGAATGTGTCGTCGTAAGGAAGATCCCATGTTGCCGCAAGGAAGTGTATTGTGTTGCCACAAGGAAAATGTTGTCGCAAGAAGGGCTGCTGCAAGAAATGTCATAAGAAGGATATGCCGCAAGCATAACGCGAAGGGATGCCACAAGGATATGCCGTAGGGCACCGTTGTGCCGCGAGGATGTGCCACAAGCTCCCATTGCGCTGCAAGGAGCCTACGGGAAGAAGAAGGGTTGTGGCAGGTTGCCGCAAGACACCATTTTGCCGCAAGGATGTTGCAGCGAGGAGATAGAAAATAAACTTTGGAACCGTGTCAAAAAAGCCCTCTTTTACTATTCATTTACTGTATAATTTATAGGGAATAGTGCCATATTTTTCCTTGGACCATTTTGCCTCCAAAATCATGAATATTTATATTATAAGTATTATTAATTATTTTTTTTAAAAAAAATACACTCATTTGGAATCACTCATAAAGAATACGCCCACTTGGATTTATTAATTAAAAACTCCATAGGCGGACATTTT
The DNA here is from genome assembly GCF_014633365.1 of Diospyros lotus. Taxonomy (NCBI): domain Eukaryota; kingdom Viridiplantae; phylum Streptophyta; class Magnoliopsida; order Ericales; family Ebenaceae; genus Diospyros; species Diospyros lotus. The sequence continues at coordinate 16,668,044 of NC_068344.1, forward strand.
CAAAAAATCTATGGCACAACCGAAGCCGAGTGTGATAATCCCAAGGAATATTATAATTTTAGCGAATAAGGGCCACGTCATTCTCAGTCATACGAGAGCATTTACCTTTCAGGAAGAAGTGATCGACCCCGTGGGAATCAACTTCATGATGATATATTTTTCCATTGGCCATAGCGGCAAGCAGAAATGAGGAGAAAAAGGACAAAGATGCTAAAAGAGTCAAGAAGTTTTCGCTTAAGGACGAAAATTCCTTTGGAAGGATTATCCTTCAGAAAGATTTTCCTTCGGAAGGACACTACACGGTTCTACATAAAGGCTTCGGGAGGAAAAACACAATGCTAAAGAAAATTCTTCTTCGGAATGAAGAAGTGGTTCTAAATAAAGTTTTGCTTCGGAAGGAAGAAACGGTTCTAACACTACTGACGCATCGAGAAGAATGCAATTACCTAGATTACAATTAACCTTTCGAAAGGGATTCCCTCGTAAAGAAATGGCAGAAAATAGTGAAGATTTCCTTTGGAAGAAAGTTCATTTGGAAGGAAATAGCGAAAGGAAGCAAGAGTTTCTTCAGGACAACGTGGAAGCGTGAGAGAATTCTCGAAGCAAGCAATCCTATTTATAGCGGATGTGCGGAAGCCCAAGCGTCTTGGTGACCGAAACATGCTCGGGAAGGATGTTTCGAAAGGGTCCTTCGGAAGCATCCTTTGGGACAAGCTATCTCCAATTCTTAGTGCTATACCCTTAAAAAATACTCTTCATTTTGTACTTAAAAAGAACAAAACAAAGAGTGGGGGACAATTGTTGTACCCTAATAATCAGAAGGAAGAAAGGTCGAGCCTTGTAAGAAGATATGAAGCTACTTCGGAAGGACCCTTCGAAAGCTTCCTTCGAAAGGAAGGTCAATGAAACCTTTTGTTGCTTTATTCTTGAGGAAAACCAGGTGCTAGCGGATTCCTTCGAAAGGGTCCTAGGGAAGAAACCTTCAGAAACGACACGTGTCCTCGAAGCTTGAGCCCTATAAAAGCCCAGCTAAAGTTCTCAAAAAAGGGGATCCAGACATCGATATTCCATTTTCACTTTGCTTCCGAAATTTTGCTTATTTTCCTTCATTACTGACTTAAGCATCGGAGGGTCTTCGCAGGAGGAAAGTCCCGCGAGCCTTCTAACCTTTGTTGGCTATGGACAGTTCTTTCGGAAGTACAACACCTGTTCCTTCAAAAACATTGCATTCATTCCTTCGGAAGACCTACCTCCAGGAGAAGAGAAGACACCTTGGAAGACTTGCCTAGTTCCTTCGGATAGAACTCCTCTTGAGCACAAGTTCCTTCGGAAGCAACCCTACGCGAGCACTCCAGATCGCAAAGCTCTTGTTCATGTGACGTTACCCTTCGGAAGGAATACTACGGAAGAAGGCCAACGAAAACATTCCAATTACAAGACTCACCCTTGTGAAGTTTCCCTTCGGAAGGAACCCTTCAGGAACAGCCCTTCGAAAAGCCCATATAATTTACAAGCCTATCATCAATCAATCAGGCCCTTCAAAAGGCTCCCTCGAAAGGCGCCTTCGGAAGCATTCTTTCAAAAGCTTACCTTATCTCAGCGGTGGAACTTTGATCGAATCCTGAAACCGTCGACATGCATAGGCATCCCACTCCTAAAAATTTTAATTGTTGTATTTTGGAAACAACAGAAACGAGATAGCTGAAGAATAAGCTTATTTCACCGCATGTAGTATGTTTAGCGTGTTTTGATTATGTGCGAACCTATGTATGTTTTGGTTATGTTTGAGACATACGGTTGTTGCTTCAAGAGATGGTATCCATGTAATGCATTTTGTAAACGTCTCGAATAGCTTCTTATTATAAATAAAGTATTATGGTTATGAACCATATTATGTTCGATTTAGCTTCCGCATTTGAAATTTTAACACTTGTTTTAGTTATTCGATTATTGGGTTTGTTAGGTTAAGAGGGTGAAATTAGGGTTTTTCGGAATTTGTGTGATATATGTTGGTGGATGTGGTGAAAAAAAAATTATATTCCTGAAAACCTAAGTTATAAATCCTAAGGCTCAAATTTAATTAATAGCTAAAAGTCTATGATCATCTGGTTATTTTGTGTACGCATTTTGTTTTATGATGTATATGATGATAAAATAGTTAACTTAAGAGGGGGTGAATGAAGTTTTTTCACCCTTTTTAAGAAATAAACTTAATTGAAAGAAATCAAAGAATCAATGTTGTAAATAAATTTAAGAAAGCAGTACACAAGATGTAGAGTGGTTTAGCCTTTACTACTTAGTCCACTATCTTGATCCACAACCAAGAATTTTTTTAATCACACCTACTAGTGTATTATATTACCTTATAGTTTTAGCAGGCTCACAACAAACCTTTACACTTGGCTTTTTACAAAGGGCTCAGCCACAACCACAACCTTTTCACAGGACAATGTTTAACCTTTACAACTTGGTTTTTCAAATAGGCTCGACCAAAACCACTACCTTTTAAAGGCTAAGGCTTTGTCGAAAAGGCTATTTGTTCCCTTGTTTGATACTGAGAAGATAAGTTGCATCTTTTTTCCTTTAACGGTTGATGATGAATGCCTTAATAACCTCAGATCTCAACCATTAGAAAGTGAATATTGAGTTTTCAGGCAAGCTGTTGTACCATACTCGAGCATGATTTGACAAAATCAAAGGGAATGATAAACACATAATTTCATCTTCCCATCCATATAGTACCATAAGGGACTCATAGTTTTGAATATGATCATGAGGATTGTGCTTTCCCAATTATGCATTCATCTGGGGCATCTTGAACTTATTTGGTAAAGGCTTCTCCATGATGGCTGAGGCAAAAGGGATTCTCTTCCTAGAGTGGTCTTCTAGTGCAGGTAGTAACTTCTTTTTCTCTAAGACCTTTTTGATCATTCTTTTCATGTCCATTGTTTCACGAGCACTAAACAGCGACTGATCCTCAATTTCATTGATCTTTTTCACAAGGCCTCTTGGTGGAGCTTATTCCTCATCAGTAGACATACTTTCAATGGTCTAAAGGTATTTTCTTTTTTGAAGATCCCTTTGGGTGCCCTTCTGCTTTCTCGATGTTCCCTCTCTCTCTCTCTCCCGCATGCAGGAAAGAGAAGGGTCTCGAGCTCGAGTTCTCTAAAAAGGAGTCAACTGTGACCAAGTTTCTTGTGGTTCTGATGTAGTCTCAGAACTTTCTTCTTTGCCCGCTTACAAGCTGTATTAGTCACTTGCCGCGGATCTCCTGCTACCCTCTGTTGGATCATCTCGGTTAAGTTGTATTGATCCATTTATTAATTTATTTTTTGGTATTTTTTCTCATGACACATCAAAATGCATAATCTAACCTTCAACGGAAGCTTCAGCGATATTCAAACATCTAAGAGTACTGTGTGATTTGATGAGTTCCAAAACTTTATGTCTTTAGCCAGACGTTTGCACCTTAATCCACAAATGTTTGAGCTTTACAAAACTCTCTATCTTTGTTCATACACTCCTTACAAACATTTGAAATCTTCAAGCTAAAAGTTTCAAGTATTTTGTTGTTGTTCAGACATTTAAGACACATTCTATATATGTTCCTACTTTGTTGACAAGTTTGTAATTCTTTGTTTTTATTCAAACGTCTAAGGTTAGTTTCCTCAGACGTCTACGGCTAGAATAAGTGTGCATAACTCTTTGCCTTTATGACTTTTGGCTTGTTAAAGCTTTATCTTTACACTAAATAATTTAACTTGTTCTAGATCATCAAGTAAAATGATATTATTTGGTTTTGTTATCATCAAAAACTTCAAATCAATCATGTACCTTAAGTCCAACAATTAAGTTTACGATGTTAAAATTAGAACAAGATCAAATTTGAATTATATTATATTGATGTCTATTCTATATTTTCTTCAAGAGTTCAAACTCTTGATTAGGTTTTTAGGTTTTTTTGTATTGTTTTTAAATATTATGTACATCAATTGTATCATTCATTCAACAAAATACATAGTTTATTGCTAGTTTTCGAAATCCATCTTTGTGGGTTTCAAAACTTTGTAGCCTTTCATGAAGGTAGGTTTCAAAACTTGGTTTTCACTCTTAACCATGTTTTTGAACTTGATTTCCTGAGTTTTAGAAATAGTTTACTTTTCATATATTTAAAACCTCTTTTTGATGTAGTCTCAGAACTTTCTTTTTGTGCTCCCTGGAGAGGAGTTGGGCTGGACACAAGTCTCTTCAGGATTGGCGGCAGTGCCGTTTGCGAGACTATATTTTGCAGTAAACCAATAACTTCTCGCAACGCCCGTATTCCTTCCTCATGTTAGCATCGTAGGGCTTCATACCCTACCTATGGTACCATGGTAAAGGTTTGCCCAACCGGGTTTGTGAATTCTGGGGCACGAGCGTCTTGCTGGTTATTGTTGGTCCATAGTAGAGATGGCAAATTGGCCGAGCGGCCCATGGGCTGGGCTGATCAGCCAGAAGAATGCGAGTCGTGTCGGGCTAGTGATTTGTAACTTGCGGACCAACTTGACTTGGCCCACCAAAATGGCCCGGCCCGTCTTGGGAAAATGGCCCAGCAAGGAATAATTTTAAAATTTCTCCAAAAATTATGTAAAAAATGCAATTTCTTGAAATTTAACTTTAAATGCAAACTTCAAATGCCAAAGAAGCATAATTTAAATGCTGACAATTTAAAATTCAATTTCTTAATAGTTACAATTATTAGCAAATGGCAGGAATAACTTTAAATTATTCAAGTATGTGGCAGGAAGAATTTCAAGCATATGGAAGGAATAATTTTATAGGCTTTTCTAGGCTTTTTATGGCAGGAAACATTTCCTAGGCTTTTATAGGCTCAAGCATCTTCTAAACTTTTGATGGCAGGGAATATGGATTAATTTTTAAATAATATTTTCTCATATTAATAAATTGTAATTAAAATGGCAATGTTGTTTAGGAACTTCTAAAAAAAAAATGTCAACTTTTTTTATCATATAACGCGGTTAAGTAGTTTTATTTTTTTATTAAGCTGACAATTGTCACTATTAAGTGATTTTTTTTTACATAGAAAAAAACAACAACTAAATAACTACCTCAACCATCTTAGACTTAGACTTAGAGACATCCCTAATTAATAAGTGGTTAAGAAACTTTCTAAATAAAAAAATATATTTTCTTTTTTTTTTTGCTCATAATAATAAAATATTTTTATTAACCATCTAAATTGTTAAAAAGGCTAATGAACATAATTTAAGCTGAAAAGAATTGTTGTAAGCAAGGAATCATGGGCTTTTGCAGTGATTCTCTTTGAAATTCAATGTTTTAATTTTCATAGCATGTGATCAATTGTCAAAAGTTTTCTAGGCTCCCATGATTGTTGATGGCAGGGATTCAGGGAACCATGGCATCAAATTTTCAATACTTTTCTAGGCTTCCATGATTTTGATCACTTTGAAATTCAAAATTTGAATTTTAATTGCAACTCATGAGAACGTTCAAATGTTTGCGTCTATAAATAAGTGATTGTTGAAGTTGTTTAATCACAAAAATTGTTTTCACTAACTTACTCTCTTACTGATACACTATTTTATAAGTTGTCCTACTTTGTTACTATCTTGCTAATTACTATACTTTCTAGTGTCACAATATCTTTGATTGGTTTCATTACTCTACAGTTACAATCATGTCTTCTCTTCGTCGCTCCCTTACTACTCTCAGAAATTATCGTTACAGTGCTTCTTGTAATACCCCAATAGCCCAGAGAAGGATAGTATATATCGAGGATAAGTAAGGAAGAAAAACAACACCAGTTGGATACCTTTTGGGCTGAATATAGGCAAGGAACTCCCAGGTTAAGCGTGCTTAAGCTGGGAAAGCTTAAGGATGGGTGACCCCTTGGAAAGTTTGCATAGGCCCATCAAGGTAAGTTGTTTCAGTCCTTCCTATCGCTCGATGCGGGATGTTACAGGTGGTATCAAAGCCAACCCCCAAGCCTCTGAGCGCGGTGGTGGGGTAAACCTCAGTGAGGACGCTGAGTCCATAAAGGGGGGGTATAGGCACCTTAGGTGAATCCCACATCAGCCATACAAATGGAGGAGATTTGGGACCGGTTGTAAGGTCGCATGACGAGGACGTCATGTGCTCAAGGGGGGAGAATATAATACCCCAAGAGCCTAGAGAATGGTAGTTTATATCGAGAATAAGTAAGGAAGGAAAACAATACCAGTTGGATATCTTTTGAGCTAAATATAGGCAAGGAACTCCTGGGTTAAGCGTGCTTGAGCTGGGAAAACTCAAGGATGGGTCACCCCCTGGGAAGTTCGCATAGGCCTATCAGGATAAGTTGTTTTGGTCCTTCCTATCGCTCGATGCAGGATGTTACACTTCTTCCATGGAACCTCCTCGAGCCAGTACATCTTCTGCAAATCCCCAACGACCTTTTATTCCATCCCCAAATGGACCACTCCCCCATGATTTTTTTAACGATTGGAGTGGCAGTCAATGGGCATGGTCACACCCATCATTTAACAAATCAAAAACACAACCTCCTAAATCACAAGATCCTGATATGCAAATGTTTGGTAACCCCCCGCCTCTACCAACTGAGCAACCCTTACCAAATGAGGGTCAGACCTCCTCAAAACAACCAAATGAGGAGCCGTCCAGCTCACAACGCAACTCCAAGTGACAAAGAACTAGTAATGTCTGGCAGGTGTTCGAGATCTTTAATATAGTTGGGAAAGGTCAAAGACCTCTATGTAAATATTACAAAAAATACTACTCATGCCAACCAAGGGGTGGGACTAGACACTTGATGAGACATGCCTTGAAACATGATGATGGTGGCTTGCACGCAACACAGACACAATTGCAACAAGGTAAGGGTTTTATTTTTCGATATAATAGAGAACTTGATAAATCTAGCTTCGTAAAATTAATAATTAAAACTGAATCTTCTTTTTTGTTTGGGAGGATACAATGTTTAAATGGTATTATAAAAATGCAATACAACCTGTAGCTAGGGATTTTTCATGAAAGACTACAAAAATTGAAGCGATAAGGTTATATCTAGAATATTTAGAATAATTGAAAAATACATTTAATGCATTTAATGGAAGTGTGTCATTAACATCAGATATTTGGTATAATATTATGACAAATAACCACTATATGCGCGTCACTATACATTGGATTGATGAAGAATGGAAATTCAAAAAAAATAATTGGATTTATAGAATTAGTAGAACAACATAGAGATGATTTAATTGCAAGTAAAATTCGAGAGACCAATTATAATTACAATATTAGTAATAAAATAATGACATTCTCATTTGATAATGTGAGTAACAATGGCTCTGCCATTGAACGACTAAGACGCGAACTTCCATTAATTTTAAATGGACAATTGTTTCACAACAGATATGCATGCCATATTTTAAACTTATGTGTACAGGATGGTTTACAAATATAATAATGAGGCATTAGCTAAAATAAGAGGTGTTTTGGCTTTAATTCGAAGTAGTGAATCTCGTTCCCGAGAGTGGAAACAACTTGTTAATGGATTTGGCTTACCATATAGAAGATTTCCAATAGATGTTCAAACTAGGTGGAATTCAACTTATTTATTGTTACAAAAAACTAAACCATATAGACAGCAACTTGAATTATTTTGGAATAGGAAAATTGTAGAAGCATATCAACTAAGGGATAGTGATTGGGAATAATTAGATGTTATTATATATATATATTATAAACATTTTATAGTGCAATAAAATCATTTTTTGGTTGTAAATATCCTACCACACATATTTTTATTTGTGAAATATTTCTTATTGTTAGTTGTTTTGCATAACATAAGGATTCAAATATATATGGACAATTTATAGCCCCATGGAAAAAAAATTTAGAAAATATTGGACTAATATACCATTATTATATCTTATGGCAGTTGTATTAGATTTTACACAAAAGTGGGAAGGTGTTGAATAATTTTTGGAGTTTTACGAAAGGATTATGGGGGTCGACACACAAGAAATAAAAACAAAAGTTCGAAATTTAATTTTTGAAATGTATAATTTATATAAGTCCCGTTTTAGTAATAAACCAAGTAGTGAAAATTCTTCTTCACAAAGGAAGTTTAAGGGATTCTTAAAATGGGGGTGGTCCATATACCTCAAATCAAAAAAATCAAAGGACCGTCCACAAACATCTAGTGAGTTTAACGAACTTGAATTTGATTTAAATAAAAGATCTTTATTTTCTGATGACCAAATTAATACGTTTGATATTTTATCATGGTGGCGTTAAAATCAACACACGTATCCAGTGCTGGCCGCCATGGCCCAAGATGTACTAACCCCCCTTCTAGTGTCCACAATGCCTTCAACTTTTTCTTCAGGAAATAGCGTGCTCAACCCAAAGAGATCGAGGTTGCAAAATATTGATGTTCTACCCTTATGTTTAGTTTTGATGATGAAAAACAATATCGTGTTTTATCCCCAAGTCATGAGTCAAGTTTATGGTTTTCAACAAAAATCAATTTCAAATACTTTGTTAAAATGAAAACCAAATGATTTATATTCTTATACATGGAGATGTTGGTCAACAAAGAGCTAAAATTGTTCTAAGGCAAAAGACCAACTAGAAATTTAAATGAAAGGTTTTCAATTTAAGTTTTTCATATTTTGAAACATGCATGAAAGGTTTTGGCTTGAAACTTAATCGTATGAAAAATCCTTTAGTTCATGCATCATGTCTGAAAAACTAGCACCTTATAAGAAGACATATATGAAAATATTTTCTTTTTAGAAAACTAACTCCCAGTAATTCAATAACTAACATTCATTAGTGATAAAATGATTTTTAACGAATTTTTCAAGAAATGAAAAGTGTATATCTTGGAGGTGGTAAAATAGCAAAATCCTAAGTTCCTACTAAAATCCAAATTCTACTTTTTTATTCTTATGGATTTTGATTTTTTTGATATTTTTATTGAATCCAAATGGGGGGTACTTTCTTATTTACATTTATGTATTAAAGTAAATGGAAGGTAAAATATAAATTAAACAAAATGAGGACATTTACTTAAACTAAAGAAATATAAATATGTGGTGATGTTTTGTATTAATCAAGTGTGCTTCTCATGTTATCTGTCAAGTTTTCAGATTTTCCAAGAAGATAGTCGACTATGTTGTTTAGTGCTGTCGACTATGCATAAGGATAGTCGACTATGCTTGTTCAGTCTATCGACTATATCTTGCATCTGTCAACTATTTTTTGCGTGTGTCGACTATTGTGAAAGGATAGTCGACTATGCTATATATTTCATCTGTCGACTATGTTTGTTCATGAATTTCAAAATTTTCTTTGTAATTTTTGATCTGTCGACTATGTAAAATGATCTGTCGACTATGAGATTTTTTGTGTTATAAGATAGTCGACTATGCTTTTCTGTCTGTCGACTATGGCTAGTTTTATTTGATAAAATAGTCGACTAACCTATTTGATCTGTCGACTATATGTTTCACAAAAAATTTCAACGGCTAGTTTTTGGCGCATTTAATGCTCGCCCAACCACCACAACGGTCGGATTTTTGGATCTATCTACCATCAACTATAAATATGGGTTGGGAGAATCGATTGAAGGTCGTTGGAAAACATTTAATATCTTCAACCACTGAGCTTTCATTTTTACATCGAGCGATTAATATCTTCTCTCTCTGTATTTACATTTCTGAGGCTTTGTATACACTGTTACATTCATTGTAAGCCTAAATTTATCAGTTGGAGAGAGCTTGTAACTAAGAGTTTGTACTCTTAGACTCTCATCTTCACGATTACTGTAATTGTCCTAGCGTAAGCTAGAGGGCCCATTATATTGGGAGGTTTGTAAGTTTTTCCTAGTCACGGACTAGAGGACCTACTCGGGTTAAGTAGGGGGTTGATAGTGAATTTGCTTCAAAATCCTTAGTGGGTAGCTAAGGTAGTGGATTAGGCTTGGAAAGCCGAACCATTATAAATCTTTTGTCTTATGTGCTTCCTGTTTTTATTTGTTCATGTTAGCATTTTTATCCTTACTTAATTCATTCATTCATTCATAAGATTTCATATTTACTTTTCACAAAACAAGATTGTTTTTACACGGTTGATATCTCTGTTTCTCTACTTAAATTTTTAAAATAACCAATTCACCCCCCCTCTTGGTGTGTGCCATAGAACCTATCTGTTATAACAAATACGACACTGGAAATGTGTATATGCTTTAAGGATTGGTTGGATGCTGAATTTGACGAATAAAGGATAGATTTGTACAATGAATCTAGCGAATCAGAACATAATGACAGTGCAGGGCCATCCATAACACAGTGATATTTCCTCTTAAAGGGAATATGCCCCGCAATTATTGGTCCATAGCCATATCCCCAGCGGCTCTGTGAGACTGTCTATTAAGACCTAAGGATAGGGTTGCAAACCCACAGTGTGGATAGGGATAAAAAGTTACACCTCTACTAACAACTATAGCTTTTGGCATGGTGCATGGTAAGAGCTCAATCCTAAAGGTTCCTGATGGGGTCCAATAATTTTGGGGGTGGACTCCTGACTAGCCTTAAGAATGGAATCGTAATGGGCCCTAGGGGTGGATTCTTGACTAGTTCTGAGGCTATGCCCCCAGTTGGCCTTCGGGATAAATTCCCAACAAGCCCTAGGGGTGAGTACAAGGCTGATCCTGAGGTTGTGCCCCAAGCTAGCCATGGGGATGAATTCTCAGTGGCCCCTAGGGGTGAGCACCCAACTGATGCTGAGGTTGTACCCCTAGCTAACCTTGGGGATGAATTCCCAATAGGGCCTTGGGGGTAAGTACTTGGCTGATCCTGAGGTTGTGCCCCCAACTAGCCCTGGGGATGAATTCCTAGCAAGCCCTAGGGTGAGCACTTGGTTGATCCTAAGGTTGTTCCCCCAGCTGGCCCTAGGGGTGAGCACCTGGCTAGTCCTAGGGTTATCCCCCCCAGTTGGCCCTAGGAAGGAGCCCCTTAAGGCCTTTGGGACTAGGACTCTGCTCCATCTTGATGCTGTTGATTGATGGTACTCCTAGTTCGGGCCATTACAAACTAATATGTGGGTTTTTTGTACAGTTTCCACATATGGTGTCAATTGTTGTTGCCAAAATATAATAATGAATTTATTTAACTAGAAACGTCATCGTCTGGCTGCCTAAGTCTGCAAAGAAATAAACATTCAAATGGCACATGGAGGTCCCCGTGCAAACACTCTGATGTTTAAATCAGACACTAAAGATGATAAAATCTGTAGAGCATAGTTTCTACTAGTATTAGAGACGTACATTTTCTAGAATGAGTGTTTGTCTATTTATAAAGGGGTATGGAGTAATTTGAATCTACCCCCATGGCTGGGCTGCAATGTTGCTTTTCGCAGGGCCCTCCATGGCCTTCTTTACTAGCCTACGAGTCGTATTAGCCACTTGTTGCTGATCTCCTGCCGCCATTTGTTGTTGGATGGTCTCGGTTAAGCTGTATTGATCCGTTTATTAATTTATTTTTCAATATTTTTTTTCATGACACATCAAATGCATAATCTAACCTTCAAATGAAGCTTCACCAATATTCAAACATCTAAGTACTGTTTGATTTGATGAGTTCCAAAACTTTATGTCTTTAGCCAGACGTTTGCACCTTAATCCACAAATGTTTGAGCTTTACAAAACTCTCTATCTTTGCTCATACACTCCTTACAAACATTTGAAATCTTCAAGCTAAAAGTTTCAAATATTTTGTTGTTGTTTAGACATTTGAGACACATTCTATATATGTTCCTACTTTGTTGACAAGTTTGTAATTCTTTGCTTTTATTCAAATGTCTAAGGCTAGTTCCTCAGACGTCTAAGGCTAGAATAAGTGTGCATAACTCTTTGCCTTTATGACTTTTGGCTTGTTAAAGCTTTATCTTTACACTAAATAATTTAACTTGTTCTATATCATCAAATAAAATGATATTATATGGTTTTGTTATCATCAAAAACTTCAAATCAATCATGTACCTTAAGTCCAACAATTAAGTTTATGATGTTAAAACTAGAACAAGATCAAATCTGAATTAGATTAGATTGATGTCTATTCTATATTTTCTTCAAAGTTTAAACTCTTGATTGGGTTTTTAGGTTTTTTTTTTTATATTGTTTTTAAATATTATGTACATCAATTGTATCATTCATTCAACAAAATACATAGTTTATTGCTAGTTTTCGAAATCCATCTTTGTGGGTTTCAAAACTTAATTAGCCTTTCATGAAGGTAGGTTTCAAAACTTGGTCTTAGCTCTTAACCATGTTTTGGACCTTGATTTCCTGAGTTTTAGAAACATTCTACTTTTCATATATTTAAAACCTCTCACCCCATGCTTCAAAACCTAGTACAATATCTTCAAATTTTAATTTTCCATTGACAATATTCAACTTTTAATACTCTAAAATAGGAAAATAAAATATGAATCAGTAGAATTGGCTTCCATGAATTTAACCCAGCTACTTGGAGAATCCTCTTCCATGGTATCACTAATTAACCTTAACTAGCATATTTAATCCTTGATTATTTATAATTCAAGCAAAAAATCTATGACAACGACAACATATAAATATCACAAATAATTAAAATCCAACCAACGAGGAGAAGACAATATGCATGGGAACACTTACGTAGGCACCTTACAAGTTTCCAACAACATATAATGCTATAACAAAAACAAGACACGTGTACAAACATAGCACATGTAATTTATTCACGCACCCATCTGCCAATATACAGTTGAGTATTTCTCCAGAAACTGTATATTGTCTTTCACTTAGTTACGCACGTACAACACCAACACAGCGCTGATACTCCGCCAGAGCCCATATGGGAAAAGTATTTCGATATAGCGAGTAATTTAGGGTACAATTTTTCATGAACACGCCCGTGATTCCCTACAATCAATATGAATTAATTAGACGCTCATCTACAAGCGGCAACTGAAATGCTATTTGATGTGTGACCCGTCAACTTAATGAGTGTCACTAAAAACATTACAATAGAACGTCCAAATCGCATTTTCGAAAGAAAATCGATTAAGGAAGAGAGTCAGATGTTAATTACCTGTTGAGGAAAATCACCATCTTCCATTTGTGAATTTATCAACAACCTTATTCCGCGGTCTATGGGGTTCCTATCTACTTCACCCTAAACTCAATAATACACGTTTAGAATAACTATATATATACATATATATATATATATATGAAAGCACTTGTTTATTCACAAAAGAAAAAAAAAATAACCCTATGAACATTAGCATTGGAGGGAAAACATGCAAAAAACTAACTAATTACCTGTCCAGCTTCAATTAGTGACAACAATGCCCATGACGTTTGTACCAAGTTTGATTGGTTGTCTCCAAGATTTGTGTATACCTATTTTCCATACATCACGTACAACCTTATAATTAATAAGATTTCAAAAATGCAATATAAGATATATATATATATATATCTTAGCATATATATTTATATAGAAAGATCTGGTAATGCTAATTATTAAGGGCAATGATTAAAAACGAAGTAAATATATTTTATTTGTTTAGAAAAAATGCATTTATTATATCTTGTTTTTAGTTTAAAAACAGTTCAATTGGATGACGAAGAATGCATGTATTTTATAATATTTTATTAATTAATAAAATTATTTTAGAACTGAAAATAAAGTGTAATATATAGAAGTGGTATTGCAGGTTCAATGATAGAGTGTATATGCATGCCTTGTTTGAGCTCGAAAGGAAACTCTCTCCCCATCCACCGTCAGGCAATTGCTTTGACAATAGGAAGTCACAAGCTTTGCGCAACGTGGGACTATTGTGGTAGTTTTGGCCACAAGCAACCAAGCCCTTTACTGCAAACCATGTGCCATAGGTGTAGCAAATCCCCCAACAACCATACCACGAACCATGAGCATCTTGTGTTTCTTCAATGTATCTTATTGCCCTTAAGATGCACTTTTCTATCTCCTTTCCCCGATGTCCTGGATGCAACTTTCTAAACAGTGCCAATCCTTGAATTGCTGATGAGGTGCATTCCACGTACCTGAAAGACCATCCATCCGCCCATCACTACAACTAGTTAAGAGACATATTTCATCGAAAAAGAGAAAATCAAAATCAAATCTCACTCTCGCTCAATGAGAACATCTTCGAAGAACTCTGTAGGGTTGAACTTCTGAAATAGATTGGCAAAAATTATCATTTGTCAATTAATTACCAAGTGTGATTATATATGCCATGCAATGGTGGGTCAAAACGGAGCAAGGCAATGCATGCACTTGATCGAAGTAACTAACTGGTGCTTTTACCTCGAGCCAGCGGAATGCTCTTTGAGGCTCCCAAGCTGGAAAACCACCATTGCTACTCTGTTTGAAAATTTTAAGAAAAGGGTTGGTCGCGCGACGTGCATGGTTAGCAAGTTAAACAAAATGTTTTTACTTAATTGTGTACCTGTAGGCTAAGAAGAACATTGACAGCATCATATAAGCGTTCTGTTTCAATCTTTTCCCCAACGAGTTCTGGTGACATTTGTGAAAACAAAAGTGAAACCTGTAATCAAAAAGAAAAAGAACAAAATTTATGAAATGCATCCAGCTGCTGCAAATTCAAGTGACTAATTACTTGTCAATTACTATTTGGCTCTGTGTGTGTACCTTTAATCCTTCAGCAGTGCAATCTGAAACTTGCCAACCATGATCTTGCATTGAAAATGTCCATGCACCCTTAGAAGTGTGCCGATACATTTTAGTATAGTCCCCTGAAGGGTTATCCCTAACTTGTGAGGCTTTCACAAACTCGTGCGCTTTTCTAAGAGTTGTTGCATACTCTTCAGCAAGATTACTGGATAGAATTGCTTGAATAGCAAATGCCTCATCCCACATTTGACTCCCAAAACTCTGCACGCGTGACATGAATATCATATGTATTGATCATGAACTTCATGTGTGTGAGTGTGGGTGGGTGTGGTGAAGTTAACTTTGATGAGCCACCAACCTGCATTTTCATGCCATCTTCAGCCACCCAAAGGTAATCGGGGATTCGGGCTAGATGCCGCTTGTATGCTTCTGAATTAGGATCTTCCACGTAGCAAGCAATAAGGCATAGCACCTTCTCCACACATCCAATGCAAAGGTATCTACTGTTTTCATCTTCATAGTGTACGTGTTCCATGGCAACTCTCAGAGCCTTCTCCCTCAGCGAGGAGAAAGGCCAGCGCATTAGAACCGGCTCCGCGAAATGGTGAAGGAATCCCCAAAGCACATCTTGCATTAAAGGATGAGGGTAGTAGAGATCTTCCTGCAAGGCAAGGCATGGCATGGCATTAGATCGATTAACCGATCGAAACTCATTAATTAATTAGTGAACAAACAATTAAACTAACCTTTGCGCAGGTGTTTCGAGCTTTGTTCCAGTCAATCAGATGATAGGGCTGATGGTAGAGCTCTTGCCGTAAGGATCGAACCAGGCTCGTTATAGGGCCGACGTATCGCTTGCCATACAAGTAAGACATGGGCATGTAAACCAAGCGACAATAGCAGAGCATTTTGCCGGGATGGATGGGAGAGAGCTTGGGGAGCAACCAGAACTCAGGCGGCATGGGGTTGCAGCCACCCCACTCGTACACGCCAAGTACGGTGAGCCAGAACTTCCCCCAGGAGGGGATGCCTAGCGCGCCGCCGTGCTCAAGAATCCATTTGCGCCCTCGGGATACACCGTCTTCGTCGCCCTCTTCTCCCAGTAGCCTCAAACAAATATAGCTCAGGCATGACCCGAATACGCTGCTGTGCCCCTCAATGTGTATTCCCCACCCTCCATCTTCATTCTATAATATATATACATCAAAATGGATTAATTTTATTTTTCAAATTAACATTTTCAAAGAGAAGTAATTATTGTTGTTGTTATATATACCTGATGGTTGTATATATAACGAATGATCTCCTTCTGGTGCTCTGCTGACAAAATGGCGTCCACTGCTCCTGTGACATACAAAGCTATGACCTAACCAAAGTACCACTAACTGTTATTAGTATCGCCCTTAATTATTAATTGTATTTGAAATAAGAATTAATTATTAAATAAGGTTACCTTAACGTATTTGTTAATGTGTATCTAATACACTTTATTCTAAATAAAATATGATAATTACACACATTGTTTTTTGCATTCAAATGCTTGTATTAATTAATAATAAATATAGTATATTTTAAAATAATTTACCAACCAATAAAAGTTAGGATACTAGAATAATATACAAATTATTAATACATGCTAATCCACTTTTTCTCACGTGCCTTTTGTGTAATTAACACAAGGGAAATCCTATATCTACAATCAAATTTTATAAACAATTCTCACAAAATAAATGTGTACTTAAATTTATAATATTTTTATTTAAAATTAATAATAATTTGTAGTATTGCATAAATTTATTATTAAATTTAAATAAAATATTATGAATCTATATATATTGATTAATTTATAAAAATTATTTATCAAATGTGAGTATAAGGATAATTTCCTAAAACAAGAGGATAATGATAAGCAATCCAAAGAAATCCCCCCACCCAACAAGTATCCCCCTTTGAACACTACCATGCCCATGATCTATATCTATTTCTTCCCAATTCTTCCCCACATATATTCTAGTGTTGATTGGGTCAATGATCAAATTGGGACAATTTTTTTAACTCTCCATTTTGTGCATGTAGTAAAACTAAAAGACTGCTTATATTTACCTAACATATTTTGGAATGTAGTGTCAATTCCAAGACTTGTAAGAGATGATTATGAACTTTCTTTTGCTAATAATGTATTCCAAATTCATTATCATAATGAGGCTGTTGGCGTGGGAATGGTCTTCATATATTAGAGTTGCACGAAAGTGTCTGACATAAGGATACAAATGTTGCATCCACAAGCAGTGAGAAACATTCTCGCAGTGATAGTGTTGACCTTAAGCAATTATGATATCTTAGACTAGGCCATATAAATGTGTTAGTTTTAGTGTTCTGATACTAGATTTAGATGATATCTAGCAATTTTAATTGTGAGACTAATGATGTAATTCTTGTAAATGTAATAAAATATGTTTTCATATTTTAAGATCATATCTTCATTCATACCTCTCCAATAAATCATATGAATAAGTCTTTAGATTTCTTGATGATAGTCTTATTCTTAAGTGTTAAGAATATGTGACAAAAACTCTTAGGTTAAGAACTTCTTAAAGGTATTCCTAATCCTTAGATTTCTTAGAAGTGGGCTATGATTAATTTTAATTGGAAATGGACTTGCAGCGAGGGTCATCTTCGACACAATTTCTTTGTCGTTTCTATAACCGTTTGGGATGATGTGTGGCCGAGAAGGATGACGAAAAAGATGACATGCCTGGTGTGCGCCTTTCTCTCTCTCATCCTTGTCCCCTCTCTTTCTCCTGGTCGTTTGTCCGTTTTGGAAAAGATATAAGGGCTAGGGTTTTTATATATAAGGAAGAATGCTTGTTGCTTTTTGTTTTTTTGCCTTTTTGCTTGAGGCAATTGTTGCCTTGCATTCTCTCTTGGCCAAAGCATTCTTCTCTTCTTCCAAAGCCCTTGAAGCCCTTTTCTCCTTTGCTCTCATTGCTCATTTGATTCCTTCTTGTTAGTGTAGCAATCCAATCCAATAGAGAGTATTTGGATTTGGAATTCATTTCTTTTGAACCCATTTACAAACCCATCATCTACAAATGGCTTGTCTAGCATATAAGCCACCTTGCAGATTCCATCTTCTATTCAGAGCATGGACTAACTAGGCCCTTCGTGTTTTCGATGGTCAAATTAGTCGTCCAATAAACTGTCTAAAACAGTGAGACTCTTCGAAGACATTGTTTGGGAGCTATTCGGTGAGCATGGGAGCTACCCATCCACTTCATCATAATTGAAACTCTTTAGCGAGGTATACCTTATAACACTCTATGGATGGTTTCAATTTTTTATATTATATATGATTGTTGATACCGAATCTTATAAGGTGATCTTAATTTATTTTCATTGCGTTTATCATGAATTTTTTATAAAGTTTTGAAAATCAATAAAACTATTGCATGATACATCAAATATTGATATCTCCTTTCAAACATGCCACCAAATCTCATCTTTAATTAAAATTTATTTATAAAACAGAAGTTAAACTATAATCGAGTCATCATCTCTCCAAAAGTGAGCCTTCAACTAAAATTTTCTATTTTTCAACTAGCACAGGGCATGGGTTATAAGCCCTTCTAACCTAACCTGCCATTTCATTCCATTAATAAATGGTGAAATAATTAATAATCGTTGGTTCACATATATATTTTTTTATCTGGGGCTAACTTGTACAGAAAAATCATTAATTATTAAAGGAAATCCCATAGTTTCCATGATTAGATTCTCGGTCACTTAATTCTGCATAAGACAACTGCTTCAATCACTTTCTTTTTCAAAATAATTTAATGGTAGATCTTTTTCTATGTTTTTCATTTTTAAAACACAAATTTATCACTGTTCATTGATGTTGGTGTTTGAAAATCCTAGTTGTCATTATTATAAAATAAATGCTGAATAAATTAATATATTCTTAACTTATGATCAATTTTTTAATTTTATCTAATTTTAACCTTTACTTTAATTTAATCATTGAACTTTAATCTTTATTTTAATTTTATTTTCAATCGATCAAGCGTGTACCCTAACATATATGGCGTGCTGTTGTGTGCAAATAATGGACACATTAGCAAAACGACATCATTTTGTCATGATATTGCTGCAATATACAAAAAAAAACGACACAAGCCAAAACGACGTAGTTTTTCCTTGTGTATTTTGAAATCTAAATAATGGGTTAACGCAACCCTTAATGATTTAAAATCCATCTTCTTCCCCAAATCACCTAGAATTTTTGCCTTCCACCTTGTACCCCCACCATTTTTGCCTTTATCCCCGTCGGCCACCTTCTTTTTCATCACTTTTCATCTCTAGCTTGCTTCCTTTAACAACAGCCACCCATTTGTACGCTTCAACAAATCGGCCACCCATTGTTCTTTGTGATTCTTGGAATATGTATTGTGCGCAGACGGTCTTCGTTCTTCCTCTTTGTTCTTCAATTCTCCATATACGATGTGCATGTGTATATATATATATTAGAAACTCAAGTCTCTCTCTCGATCTCTCGACAATATATATATATGTGTATGTGTGATATATATTATATATATATGAGAAGGAAACAGTGGACAGAGAATTTTGGGAAGAAGAAAAGATTACAAGGAGTTGCAATCATTGGCCATTTGAGAAACGGCAGGAGCTTCCAAGATAGAAGTTAATCGGCCGAAAACTAGAAACTAGAAGAATGGACTGCAACGATCACATTCGATAGTCGATCTGTTGAAGCGTGCAAATGGGTGGTTGCCGTTAATGGAAGAAAGCCACCCACTGACGATGAAAAGTAAGGAAAAAGTAGGCAGCCGGCGATAAAGGTAGAACGGCGGCGGTGCAAGGTAGAAGGCAGAAATCCTAAGTGATTTGGGGCAGAATATGGATTTTAACCCATTAAGTGTTGGGTCGACCCATTACTTGGATTTTAAAATACATAAGGCAAAATGACACCGAAAGGTAGAAACGGAGGCAGTGTAAGGTGGAAGGCAGAAATCCTAAGTGATTTGAGGAAAAAGATGAATTTTAATCCATTAAGTGTTGGGTCGACCTATTACTTGGATTTCAAAATACACAAGGTAAAACGACACCATTTTGCCTTGTGCATTGCAGCAATATCATAACAAAACGACGTTGTTTTGCTGATGTGTCCACACCAGTCACCACATGGTAGGGCACACACTTGATCAATTGAGGATAAAATTGAAATAAAAATTAAAGTTCAATAACTAAATTAAAACAAATGTCAAAACTGAATAAAATTAAAAATTGACCCTTAGTTCATGATATGTTAGTCTATTTGGTTTAAAATAAAAGAAGATAAGTTTCAAAACTAATCCCTTTTATTTTGAAACTTGTGGCTCAAGCATCCGGGATTTCAACCCTATAACAAATTTTGAAACTTAGCCTTATTAGTTTCAAAACTTGCAATTCCAACATGCAAGATTTAAAGTCTAGTCACAAATTTGGGAACTATTGGCACACAATATTTGAAACTTGACCCAATCTTAATTTCTTTGAAAATCTTGATACTTACCTCGAAACAAACCTAGGTTGTTTTGAAACAAGTTGTTCCAAAAGACTATTTCCCTCGATTTTTTCAAGGCTATTATGGCACAAAAATGGGTTCTCCTTGGGGTTTTGTCTCACCTTGGGCCCCCAAATTTCATCCAATGTTAAATCTTGTGTTTTTGCAAAGTCAACCACTTTAATTCCAATTTCGGGTCTCAAATGATCAACTCATTTAATTCCAATCCAACACCATCAACATCCATGCAATATTCACTTAGAGCTATATTTAGAATTTTTGTGGTCAAATTCCATGAAACGAGACTCCACTCACATTTTTGGTCAAAAAAAAAGTGTCAATAGATTTTTCAACTTCAATGGATTTAGTTTCAAAACTTATTGTTTTAGTTTTGAAACTAACCTCCGTCGCAACTTTTTGTACACCAATTAGTTTTAGAACTTTTCCATCTTTATGTACATCTTAGCTTCAAAACTAACCTTCGTCCCAACTTTTTTATACACCTTAATTAGTTTCAAAACTAAAAACCACAATTTTAAAACTAACCTTTATCCCAACTTTCTATACTATACACCTAATTATTTTCAAACACATTTCCATCATGTTTTGAAATTATTTTCCCTATAATTTCAAAATTTTGATATTTCAAACACAATTGTCACCCAAAATTTCACTTTTTTATAACCCCTTTTATCCAAAACCAAGGCCATTCCCTTCAATTTTGTAATTCAACTTACCTGCTACAAGAACAATTCCAAGCTATTTTCCCTATTTTCTTTCGAACTAAATATCCTCTAAATTTATTCAATCATTTTTAAAGTAAAAACAAAATTATAAATCGTAACACGATCATCTCTCTTAACTTTTATAAGGTTGATAAAAAAATTAATATAAATAAATATTTTATAAACCTTAAATAAATCTTATGAACAAGGTTAAACTGTTCGTACATGGAAGACAGATATAGATACTTCCTAGTATAGGATTGATCTCCTATTCGTGTCGAGCATTCTTATGTTGCCCGACGCGACCCCCCTCTCCACCCAAAGACATATATAGATATTTTTTAATACACACACAAATGTATTATTGTCGTTTTCTATCAACAAGAAGTAAAGACGCTAATCCAAAGTTAAACTGTTCATACATGAAAAACAGATATAAACATTTTTTAATATACACACAAATGTGTGTTATTGTCGTTTTCTATCAACAAGAAGCAAAGTCCCCAACCAGGAAGGGAGGGGTTGGGATTGTTGGGGGTTCTTAAATTAATATTTCAAATTAATGGCGATAAAGAACATTTATTATCCATGTTTCAATCATTAATTGTGAATAAAAATATTAAATATTTGAAAAACATACCAGCGGGGGAAGAAAGAAGAGTGGGCCAGCAGATTCAGCGGGCCAATGACCATCGTGGACCTGAATGCTTGAGAAGAAGGAGAGCCCCCTTCGTAGCGTCCTTGTCACTGCCTCCTCACTTATTTCGTCTGTGTCTTTAACTTTCACGCCCGATGGGATTTCTCCGAGTGGATTCTCTTTCTTGAGCTGTGCATCATCACACCAAAAGCTAGACTTGTTATAATTGATAAGATTTTCTCTAATTTATTTATTATACTTTATTAATTAAATTAATATATAATTTAAAATATAATTCTACCATAAAAGTCAAATTCACGACGTCTTTTCTTGAGCTTGGTTCGTTTACTGTTTTTAAGCCGTTTTCGCTTTTTAATTTTTTAAAATAATAAAAATATGTTTATTTTTATATTTTTAAAAATAAGAAAAAAATTTACAAAAAAAAAAAACTCAAAATAATAAAAAATTATTTTAGTTATTTTTATCACAAAACACGTTCAAAATATGAAAAATAGTACAAATAAAAAAATATATTTTTAATAATTTTAAAATAGAAAGTTAAAAGTCAAAATTAAAAATTAAAAGGTGAAAACATATGGTAGGTTGGATGATTAATGGCAGCCTAGCTAGCTAGTATATATGTTTAATTAATTAATTAACTCTGTCGTCAGGTGCGTAAGCAATTAACACTACTAACGTGCAAGTTTCAGTCTGGCAAGTGAATGAATTAGGCAATCAGGCACGCAACGAATATCGGCTCTCAACAACAACAGGCAACACCGCACCTGCCCGTACACGCCCCCACGCAAGTAACCTATATATATATATATATATATATATAGAATTAATGAATGCCTATTAATGTTCATAGCTATCCGTGCTTGATTTGATTTGATTTGATTAATTAATATTTGGTTGCATCCGATCCGAAAATTGTTAAAATATTATTCAGTATGAAATGTTGTCATCTCAATGATTATTGATTACGATAAGTATCTTTTTTATTTTTAATGTTACTCCACTGCATATATTATATATATATAGCAGCTAGCATATATAGCAATAACAGTGGCACATACATGATGTTACAGGCCCTAATCTCATTGAGTGAAGGAATGATCAAATGAGTTGCTTCGTGGACTTTTATCATCCTTTTATTATTAATTAGGACAAATAATTAGAGGATGACCATTCACCTAGCTAATTTGTACCGTGTATACATATATAGGACGATGATGATCATGGTGATGTAACCTCTACAACTTGGGTCTATTAAGGTTACTGTTTTCTTATCATAATTAATTAAAAGTAAGTGATGAGCACTAAATTCAAAAAAAAAAAAAAATATATTGTATATCACATCACATATATATAATTAAAGCAGTACGTACGTACTCAGTTAATATTACGTTTTTTTTTGTTTTTTTTCTGGTCTTTGGTATTAATTCTCCTTCTCTCCTCTACAGTTGTTGGCCCATGCGGTCTCGAATTTAGCTAACTTCACCTAAAGAAAGAAAGAAAGAAAGAAAGAAAGAAAGAAAGAAAGAATTCCCCCACCCCAAGGGAAGAGCATTTATTTGCCTGCTTGCCTGCCTGCAGCTGCATGCTGACTTATAAATTATAATAATAATAATAATAATATCTTTTATTATAATAGTTTTGAATTATAAATTAATTCTAAACCTCCACCCAGTTAACAGCACACACAAGACAAGGCGGTGGCGACTACTTACTTGCATGCGCATGAGGAGATCGGAGCTTTGCTTGACGCGGTGGCGATTGAGGGTAAATTCTTGGCGAAGCCGTTGGACAAGAGCTCGCTCCTCGGCAGTGCCGGCCTGGGGATCGAACTCCCAGTGCTGTCGCCCCACGTGATTGTTGCAGCTCGCCAACCATTCATCTCCCCCCTCTGCGATCTTCAGCTTCCACATTTTATATACCTATATATATAAATATTTATATATATCCTGATCATCATCATCATCATCAAACATAATATATATATACATACATACACACAGCTAATTAATTAATTAAACTAATCGAATGTGCATGTGTGTGTGTGTGCATGTATGTTACGTTCCGATGTTGGAACCTAAATGAAAGTGTGCGTGTGTAAATACATACATACATACATACATACATATATACATATATGTCTGATTGAGATTAAATGATAAGGAAATTACATAATATATGTATATAAACATACACACCTTGGAAGGAAGGAAGGAGCCAATACGAATATGAACTGAAAGGAGAGAGCAAAAAGCAGAGAAAAAGGTACAGATCACTTGTGGAGAAGCAGCCAGGAGGCTTGTCTTTATATAGAGGAGCTAGGGAAGAGTTGACGTACGGGGGGTCGTTGCCCATTCAGGGTTTCTTTTATTTTTCTATTTTTTCCAGGGAAGGCCCAGCCATTATTTCAAGGTTTTATTTTTTTTTTTTAAGAAAAATTGTAATAATTTAAGAGTTATTCTGAATTTCAATTTTGTGTTTTGAATATTTGTTTTGAAATTAACTAAAATACATTCTTTTTGTCTGTAGCGTTTTCTACGTTTTAAAATTTTTTTGCTTATTTTTTAAAATACCTTTTTAAAAATATAAAATTAAACATATTTTTATTATCTTAAAAAATTAAAAACAACCTAAAAATAACAAAAATAAGAGGCCCTATTCTTTAGAATGTTTAAATGAAACAGTTTTGAGTGCCCGTGACTGATAAAGACAATCAAATTAAGGTCAACAACAACCTACTCTCTTGTTTGGTTTTAGCCTTCTACGAGGATTCAATTATTTTGATTTTACATAAATTAGAAATTAGTTTATTTAATTTAAATATAAATTAAATTTTCTTAAGTTATGGACCAATCAATTTTTTTTTTTTTTTTTTTTACTTTAGAAATAAATTGAGATTTTATTTAGGTTTAGCAACTGATTAATTAGCACTGGTTACATTTTTTCAATTTTTTTTCTTTATTACTGTCTCTCATCTAATCAATTAAATTGATGTGACTTTCTTCCACCTAAAAGTAAATTTGATATTTTTTTTAATTAATTTGTAATTATAGAACTGTGTATAGAGTTATTTAAGATTAATTGGGCATTGGGATTATTTTTTTTCAACATATAAATTTAATCTTTTATCAAAAATAATATCACAAGAGATTTTCAGTCAAAAATAAAATTATAAAAAATAAAATATCTCAAACACTAAATGTCAAATTAAAAATAAAATATTTTAAGTGTGAGTCCCCCATCATGACCCAATAAAATGCATCCTAATTTGTTGGAATTTATTGAGTGTGACTCCCCACTCAATTTTGTGCGGCCCCATCATTTCTCCTTTCATTTCCTTTCTCTTTGTGCAGCCCACATTTTTCTTTCTTTGCACAAGCCAATGTTTTAAATACCCGAACTTCTTTCTCATTCTCTTTCTTTATTGTATCTCTTTCTCTCCACCGTATCTTTTTCACCTGTCACCATGATCATCTCTTGTGCCCCAACCACTGTTACATTCTCCTTCTCCGCAGCGAAAAGAGATGTAGCGACGATCGAGTCACGAAAGACAAAAGATGATTGCTAGAACAAAGAAAAAGGAAAAAGAAACATGGAGGGTGGATTTCTTAGGGAAAGCGACCCCTCCTCCTAGTTTGTGAAAGCTAACGAGGGTTATGTTCAGTCCCGTTAAAGGGAGTAAACAAAATCACACTCAAATTTATTCATTACAAGATTGGTCGGGACACATCATACAAAGTAATTATTAGGCTTAATACATACGGTACCCTATTAATAATTAAAAAATATAGAGTTTATTTTTTCATGTGTAAAACGTCAAGATTCGATATTTTAATTATTGAAATTTGTTACTTTAAGATCTTATTGTGACATAATATTAGCTCATGTATGAAAGCACTCGTTTTCATAAGTGATATGCTACATAAATGACTAGTTAACAATATTTGAATTGGTTGACTAATTTGTTGTGCTTCTTCAACAATTAAAAATTATGGTGTTGAGTCTTTAATGAGAAAAATGTCAAAATTCTATATTTCAACTATTAAAAACTGTTGTTTCAAGTCTTTACCTTGAGACACGAAATCTTGATATTTAAATTGTTATTTTAATAGTTAAGATATAGAATTTTAATGTTTTTGTACATTAGGGATTAAATACTATATTTTTAATTGTTGATGTTGTTGAGAGAGCATAACAAACCAATCAGCCTATTCAAATACTGTTAACTAATTATCTACGTACGTAGCGTGTCACTCACGAAAACATGCGCATTTATATACTCGCTAATGTTTCGTCACGATAAGAATTTAAATCAATATTTTTTAGTAGTGAAGATATTGAATTTTGATATTTTATACATTAGAGACTAAATTCCATATTTTTTTAATTGTTAGAGGAGTGCCATATGTATTAAACCTAATTATTATTATTGCTTTCTTAGATATCAAATGATGACTTAGATGTTTTTGGCTTTTTTTTTAAGATATTAGAGTTTGACCAAAAACATATTTTTGCCTCTAAACATTTATGCTTTTTTTTTTTTGGTAGAACTCTAAACTTTTTGTTGTTCCAAATGTGTCCCTGAACTTTACAAAATTACTCATTTAAGCACCTAACCAGCAAGTAATATGCATACGCATTGACGTGATAATTTTCTAGTGTCTCCTCACCCTTCTCTTTCTCTCCAACGTCTATTATCTCTTCGATGTCTCCTTAGCTCACTCTATTTCTGGTGTCTCCTCAACTCCTTCTCTTTCTTTGTTTGTGTCTCTTCCGGTTTCTCCCATCTCTCTCTCTCCAGTGGTTTTTCCTCAATTCTATCTTTTTCTTTGTCGACGTCTTCTTATCTCTCTCTTTCTCTCCGACGACATCTCCTGAGTTCCCTCCCTCTATTCGGTGAAGCTAGAGAACTCTTCTTCAGACAATTGGAACAACTAAGAATAGAAAAGGAAGATCGAAAAAGAAAGAGGATGGAGGGAAAGGCCAAAGCCAGAGCTGTTATTACTTTAATATTTTTAATACTTAATAATAAATACATCATGCTTTAAAATTTTAATTAATACAAATATTTTAGAATTAAAAATAATAAACAATTATTTTACTTTACTTGCATAAAACTCATTTTAAAAACAAAGAAATGATTTCTATTGTTTACACTTGTTTTAAATCTATCTCTGTCTTCATATTTTCATATATTATAAATACACAACTATAATTAATTAAACTAATCGAATGTGCATGTGTGTGTATATGCACACGCATGGATGTTACGTACCGATGTTGGAACCAAAATGAAGTGTGCGTGTGTCCATACATATATATATCTGATTGAGATTAAATGATAAGGAAATTATATAATATAATGTTTATACATATACATACACGCCTCGGAAGGAAGGAAGGAATAGGGCCGGCTCAAGAATATGGGGTCCTAAGCAAAAACTAATTTAGAGGTAACAAGCCCTGCCAGTAGCAAGAGGGAAAGAGATGGCATAGCAGCCTAGTGGCCAAAGGCAAGCGAGAGGCCGATGGTCTGTAGCGGGCAATGGCGCGGTCGAGAGGCAGGCAAGGCAACCCTCTCTCTCCGACCGCTACTTGCGTCTGCATGAATGGTGAATCGACCAGCGATTGTCGCCGTCTCCTTCCTCCTGTCATCTCCTTCAATCTTTGTCGCCGCCTCTTCCTAGTGGTTAGCCACCAGCGGCAACCTAATTCTTGAAGTTGGGCTCAAAATTTTTTTGGGGGCCCCCTAGTCAGTTCTATGTTCGTCGTCACCTCCTCTTGAGTGGTCAGTTGTCAACGGGCACCTAAATTAGAAACTTGAGTAGAAATTTTTTGGGGGCCCTAGGAAGAAAAAGAAGAGCGAATATGAATATGAATTGATTTGAGAGAGCAAAAAGCAGAGATAAAGGTATAGACTTAGAGAAGCAGGATTGTCTTTATGTAGAGGCAAGAAGAGTTGACGGGTCGTTGCCGGTTTGTTTTATTTTTCTATTTTTCCCAAAGGGAAGGCGCAGCCATTATTTCAAGATGTTTTTTTTTTTTTTAGAGAAAAATGCAATAGTTTATTCTTTAGAATGTTTAGTGTTAAATGAAACAGTTTTGAGTGCCCGTGATTGATAAAGACAATCAAAGTCAACAACCTGCTCTATGGATGACTTGTTTGGTTTTAGCCTTCCACGAGGATTAAATTATTTTTATTTTACATAAATTAGAAATTAGTTTATTTAATTTAAAGATAAATTAAATTTTTCTTAAGTTATGGACCAGTCATTTTCTCTTTTTTTTACTTCTTTAGAAATAAATTGAGATTTTATTTAGGTTTAGCAATTGATAAATTAGGACTGGTTACATTTTGTTAATTTTTTTTCTTTATTACTCTCTCTCTCTCTCTCTCTCATGTAATCAATTAAATTGATGTCACTTTCTTCCACCTAAAAGTAAATTTGATATTTTTTTTAATTATAGAACTATGTATAGAGTTATTTAAGATTAATTGGGCATTACGATTATTTTTTTTTCAACATATAAATTTAATCTTTTACCAAAAATAATATCACAAGAGGTTATCAGTAAAAAATAAAATTATAAAAAATAAAATATCTCAAACTCAAAATTTCAAATTAAAAATAAAATATTTTAAAAACACCCCATCATGACCTAGTAACATGCATCTTAATTTGTTGGAGGAAGAGGTAAAGCTATATTTATTGAGTCTGATGGGTGCCATCAGTTTTCCTTTCATTTCCTTTTCTTTGCACAGCCGAATGTTTTGAACACTCAAGCTTCTTCCTCATTCTCTTTCTCCATCTCCTCTCTCTCTCTCTCTCTCTCTCTCTCTCTCTCTCTCTATCACGTCTTCTCCACCTGTCATTGTGGCTGCCTCTCGCCGTCTTGCCTCTTGCGCCCTGACCGTCGCTACATCCTTCCTTTCTACGACGAGGAAGGATGTAGCGACGGTCAGGGCGCAAGAGGCAAGAGGTGATTGCTAAAGAAAAGAAAGGGAAGAAAGAGAGAAACATGGTGGGTGGATTTCTTAGGGAGAGAGACCCCCATCCCCTTTAGTTTTCACTAACTGGGGTTATGTTCAGCCCCGTTAAAAAGGGTGAACAGAATCACACTCAAATTTATTCATTACAAGATTGGTGGGGACACATCCTACAAAGTAATTATTAGGCTTAATACATACGGTACCCTGTTAATAATTAAAAAATATAGAGTTTAGTTTCTCATGTGTAAAACGTCAATATTTGATATTTCAACAATTGAAAATTGTTATTTTAAAATCTTATTATGACACAACATTAGCTCGTATATGAACGCACATGTTTCCATAAGTGATGTAATACCCCATGTTTATATAAGGTTGCCACGTAATTTCGATAAGTTTAGAATACCGAAAAATTGGCTTGATAGCAGTTATAAGTGCCCAATCGACTATAGGGAATGTCTCGGAGTGAAATTATCTAAAGAAAATGATACGCATTTATGAGCATCCCAAGATAGGATTTATGGTGTCGAGAGAAATCGGATCGAGAACAGCTTTCAGTATAGCTAAAATACAACTACTAATTAGGCTGTAAAACCGAATTGTCGTAGGGGACTCCCAAAAAATCAACGGAACACTAGGCGTTTCAAGGTGAAACAATAGCCCAGTGAGGACACTGGAGCAAAGTCGTCATTATTAAGTAACTTTGAAGTTATTAATGTTGTGTTTTCGGCATTGAAATACAAATTTAATCGATGTTTGAGGGCATGGTTGCAATAAGAAAATTACCCAAGTGATATTATAATAAAATTGAGGATTAATGTGCAATTTTTATATATATTAATATGATATATAGTGAATATATATATATATAAATGAGGGCGAAGCTGTATGCGTGCGTGGGTGTCCAAATCTTTGCAACTTCAAGCCATGCTCTGCCACTCCACGCCTCTGCAAAATCTCCATGCCCTGCAACGTGATGCCTGCCAGCGGAGTGTTCTTCACGCAAAGAAGTATGGGAAAGCAAGCATGAGGCGATAGTGAATCTCGGCTATAAATAGGAATGGAGAGATTGAGGGAAGTAGCCAAGGAAATGGCAGTAAGCAGCTTCTGCTGAGAGAAAGGAAGAGAAGGCTTGCGAGTTAGAGGGAAATAGATCGTGAGGGAGAGGTCGGCCAAGGCAGTGGCACGCGGTGGTGGCGGAGCAAACCGCCACAACAGCAGCAAGCGGCCATAGCAGCAAGCTCCCAAGGTTGCAGCGGCCATGGCCGCACGAGAAGCAAGCTAGGCGAAGCTGAGACAGCTGCAAGGAGGTTGGTGGCAGCCTGGCAGTGGCCGGCAAGGCCGGTGGCGGTGAGCTAAGGTCGAGAAGCGACTGTTGAAGGCAGCAAGAAAGGCCGAAGTCGGCCATGGTAGCAGCCATGGAAACACCACGAGGCAAGAGAGATGGCCGCGGGCATGGTGCAGCGCCGCGGTGGCTGCGACTGTGCACGGTGGAGTGAGGGTAACTGGCGTGGCCGTGATGGCCAGTGGTGGCGGCAGGCACGAAGGAGGGCAGGCGGAGCAGCTGCTGGGCACATGGCCATGGCAGCAGTCGCGCGCAGGAAGGAGAAAAAGCAGGGGAAGAAGAGAAGAGAAGGAGGAAGAAGAAGAAGAAGAAGAAGAAGAAGAAGAAGAAAAGAAAAGGAAGAAAAGAAGAAAGAAAAAGAAAAAAAGAGAGAAAGAAGAAGCTGGTTCGTGGAAGCAGGGAAGAAGAAGGTGAACAGTAGAAGAGGAAAAAGAAAAGAAGAAAAGAAAAGAAAAAGAAAGGAAAAAGAAAAGGAAAAATCGGAAGAAAATGAAAAAACAAATGTCGAAAAGTCTTAGAAAAATTCCAAAAAATTAGGATTTTAATATTTACTAATATTCCAAAGATTTTGAGCGAGAAAATGGTTCGGACATACATTTCGAGGATGTGGCACGCATATTGAGGAAGCCGAGGAAGCTAAGGTAAGTAAAATTTCTTGGAAAATTCTAAGAATTTAAGAATATTATTTTATGAATTTTCGTAGTGAAATATTTGAGAAATATTTAATTTGGATTTATTGAGGAAAATTAGGAAGAAATCGAAAGAAAATTTAAGAAAATGCAAGAAATTATGAAAAAATAAGTTTTAATATTTATTTAAATAATTATGGTGATTAGGATGCTTTGAGACTTAAGTTGAAGAGACTTGTGCAAATTTTGAGGTTGGCACGCAAATCGAGGTGATGCATGAATTTCGAGACATGCGTGAATATCTAGGTAGCCCAATAAGATTGAGAAAGTAAGTGGTACTTCCCAATTAAAGTTAGTTTCATGGAAAAAGCTTGGTTTGTAAGTGATTTATGTTCCTCGAAAATGTTTTCATCATATTGACATACTATGATATGTATCCAACACGTAGACTGCATCCATGAGATGATTATGAAATGCATAAATACACGTTGATGTCATTGATCACACGCATTTGAGGTCATGGGGAGTACGAACTGGCACCATTGCCTTACTAAGGGTGCACTCATACACCCCGGCTTCGAAAGAGGTGACCGCAAAAATGGTAGGTAGCATGAGGGGTGCAGTTGACATCTACGAGGTAAGACATTGGATACACACATGACATAGCATTATGTATCCTTACTTAGATGATTCATCATCTAACTTGGGTTTGCCCCTGGAATATTCAAACGTTCCAGATGGAGATTGTAGTAGATACGAGGATAAATGAGGCATAAAATGGCACTTATCAGAGTGCATGAAGAATGAAATGTATGTAACCCATGTATTTAAGTTTTGCTACTTTAGATTCTGAACGTTTTGAGGAATGTTGAAGATGTAAGAATTTATTTATGATTAATGTTAAGATATTAGGTTTCGATTTTTGCTTCCGCATTTGATATGTATAATGATTCTCTTTTGAGATAAATAAATGGGAATTCTAGGACAATTTCGAGGAATGATGTGGTTTAGCTTTAGTGTTTGAAAAAAAAAAAAAATTATTGTCCCGGAATTATCCCAAGTTATAACGCGTCCGGGAAAGCAGGGCGTTACAAGTGACACACTACGTAGATAACTAGTTGACAATATTTGAATAGGTTAAGTAATTTGTTGTGCTCCCTCAATGATTAAAAAATATAGCGTTTGGTCCTTAATGAGCAAAATGTCAAATTTCTATATTTCAACTATTAAAAACCTTGAGACACAAAATCTTGACATTTAAATTGTTATTTTAATAATTAAGATATAGAATCTTGACGTTTTCGTACATTAGGGATCAAATATCATATTTTTAATTGTTGAAAGAGCATAACAAATCAGTTAGTCTATTCAAATATTATTAACTGATTATCTACATGACATGTCACTCACGGAAACATGGGCATTTATACACTCACTAGTGTTTCGTCACGGTAAGGACTTAAATCAATATTTTTTAATAGTTGACATACTGAATCTTAATGTTTTACACATTAGAGATTAAACTCTATATTTTTTTAATTGTTGAAAGACTTCCCTATGTATTAAACCTAATTATTATTATTATTATTATTATTATTATTATTATTATTGTAACATCCAATTTTCTCAAGCGTGTTATAACTTAAGATAATTATGGAATAATAAGTTTTTTTTTTTTAAAAACTATTGCTAAACCATATCATTTCTCATATCCATCCCAAAATTTTCATATATCTATCTCGAAAGAGAATTATCATAAACATCAAATGCGAAAGCTAGAATCGAACTTAACATCTTAACATTAATCATAAATCAATTCTTACGTCCTCATTAACCATAATTAAGGTTATGCATTATCATTTCTCAAAACGTTCAAAATTCAAAATAACAGAATTTAAATACATGGGCTACATAACCTATATTTAACTCATCATGCACTTTGCTAAGTGCCATTTCATGCCTCATTCATCATCATTTCTGCTACAATCTCCATTTAGAACGTTTGAATATTTCAGGGACAAAGCCCAAGTTAGATGATGAATCATCTAAGTAAGGGAACAAAACATTTAATGCTTATGTATGTATGCAATGCACAGAACATCGTAACTCTCTATTTGGGTCGATTGCACCTTAAGATTACCTGCCATTTTTTACAGTCTCCCTGCTAGACCGAGGTGTATGGGTGCACCCTTGGCAAAGCAACGGCGCCAGTACCTAATCCCAAACCCGTGCAATGTATGATCGTGAATCTCATTATGCTCATATGCATATTTTATCATCAATACATGTAAATGCAATCTACATGACATACTCACATCAAGGCATGATAACATGACAAAATCATTTACATAAAATCAGATTTTGAGTCGAAGCACTTACCTTTAGCACGAAGTTTGGGATACCTCAAAAAACGTGTATCACCTCAATTTGCATGCTCGACCTTGATTTTCGTGTCAAACCTCAAAAGTTGCACAAATCACTAATCCTCAAGCACAACAATCTTATAAAACATATTTATCATGAGAAATATCAATACTCTAATTTCTCCACATTTTCCTTCATTTTTCTCCCATTTTCACTTCTAAAATTCTAAATAAATACCTTTTTAACTATTTTCTCCAATCTTTTTCTACAACAAATCATAATAACCTAAGAAATTCAAGAGAAAATTACTGAACTTACCTCATTGCTTCGATTTCACGCAAAATAAGGCTAGCCTGTACAAAAACCAAGACATTGGGAAGACAAACACCAAATAGTTTTGCACAACCCTCGAGAACACAATTTTCTAGGAATTATAGAATTTTTACCAAATTTTTTCCACCTTCCACGTGCCCGCACGCGCTCACGTGCACTAGGGCGAGTGGCTGCACATGAAGACCAGCGCATGCAGCCACTCGCCGGTCATCTTCTCCAGCGACAGCTAATCGACAATGATGGATCTTGATGCCATCATCTTCTCTTTCCTCATTTGATCTGAATGGCCTATCCTTAGGCTCTAAAGAAGCACGTTAAGGCCTCCGATTTGCCGACCAAAGTCTCAGCATCACAGACCACCTCCCATCTCCGGCTATCTTTAAAACCATGCCAAACGGCCACCAAAATGCTTCAAACTTACCAGAATGCACCTACTACTCATGGGCAACAAAATCCCCTTATTTTCGAGTCTCGATTTGTTCAAAATTGGGAGCAATTTGAAGCTCCATTTGTTTGAAACCCTCGACCACCCATCACTATTTATAGGCAAATCCAAGCAATAAAATGTCCTTGGCCGCTCAATACAACCTCTTAGGCCCTCAACCTCCCCTGGATTGACCTAGAATCGACCCTAGCCAACTAAAAATCCCATTTGCAAAGCTTGACAAAAATGACCAAACTTCTTGTCGGAAATCTCGATTTTTCAACCACCCTCGTGGCTATTGTCGGCAAAGACTTGACCCAAAGACATCCTCGACCAACCCTTATGGGTTCCCTGTGGCCGATTTTAGCGATTGGAAGGTTGGTCGGCCATGGATGCTTTTTTTGAAAATTACACTTTCACCTTTTGAATTTTTGAAATGCCATTTTGGCCCTTTCCACAAGGCTCTCGAATTTTCCAAAACTCCTGTTGTGACCCTCGCATTCTAACCTTCTCATTTGACCCCTGAAGTTTTGGAAATAATGTCTTTTCGACCTCCCTCTAGTAATTTTGAAAAATTGCACTTAGGCCTGAATATTCGTTTTGGTCGTAAACCCTTTCATTTCTTCCTGAAACCACTGAAGGGTTGCTCTACATGCTGAATATGAACCCCCTCAAGATTCCATTGACTTCTCAGAAGTCCCCTATAACATTTCATTTTTTTCAGCCTGAATCGCAGCTGCATTTTAACTGTATCGAAAATCGTTCCTGATCTAATTACTTTCGATACCATAAATCATACCTTGAAATGCTCTTCAAAGCTGTATCATTTTCCTTAGATATATCGGCTCCAAGGCATTCCCTGCAGTCGATTCGATACTTATAACTACTAAGCCAATTTTTTGATATTCTAAACTTACTTAAATTACATGGTAATCTCATGAAAATATGGGTTCTTACAGTTATCTTAGATATCACATGATGACTTTGATGTTTTTGACTTTTTTAAGATATTAGAGTTTGACCAAAAGCATATTTTTGCCTCTAAACATTTATCTTTTTTTTTTTTTGGTAGAACCCTAAACTTTTTGTTATTTCAAATGTGCCCCTAAACTCTGTAAAATCACTTATTTAAACACCTAGCCAGCAAGTGATACGCATATTCACTGATGTGATAATTTTCTAGTGTCTTTTCACCCTTCTTTTTCTCTCCAGCATTTGCTATCTCTTCGACGTCTCCTTAGCTCACTTTATCTCTAGTGTCTCAACTCCTTTTTTTTCTTCACTTGTGTCTCCTCTGGCTTCTCCCCCTCTCTTTCGCTCTTTCTCTCTCTCTCTCTCTCTCTCCGATGGTGTTTCCTCAACTCTATCTCTTTCTCCAAAAGCATCTCCTTAGCTCCATCTTTCTCTTTGATTGCATCTCCTCAGTTCTCTTTCTCTATTCGATGAAGCTACAGAAATCTTACTCAAACAATTGGAATAGCTAAGAACAGAGGAGGTGGAGGAATTTACAGATCATAATGCAGTGGGAAAAAAAATTAACAGTAAATACCTTTAGGAAATCTCCAAGGGAATAGATTACAAAATAATGGCAATGGATTACCTCTTGATGTGAAGATCCAATCTTGAAAAGTAGTGATCACGAAGCCGTTCAAATGCCTGACCTTTATTAGTATCTACGCGAGCTTTCAATCCAAGAACCTTATAGGGGGCGACTTCCCTAACGATGAGAGAGTGCTAGCTCAAGAAGACATCGTGGGAGCTTTTTCTCATGCACGTCAAATGGCATCAATAGCTAAGAAAGGCACATGGTTCAAGACAAAAGGAACAACATAACCCTTAGGCACAAAACCCTAAACGTGGTTTTGGGCCACATGGTATTTTAAGCCCATGTTTTAAATCCTTTAAAACATAGAATTGGGCTTTCCCTTTTAGGCCTTTATGTTTTAAACACTTTAAAACAATCTATTGGGCCTTAGTTTTAAACACTTTAAAACAGCCCATTAAGCTCCTTAATCCACCCGATATCCTTAAATTAGTTTCATAAATAAGTCCATATATTAATTAAGTAACAATCCACCAAGACCCAAGTCCTTAATTTTGGTTGCCTAGTCTAGCTAGGGTTTCAGGTGAATTATGACAAATTTAATTAAAAGACTTATTTATTATAAGTTCTAAAATATTAACTATTAATATTTAAGAACTCTAGCTCCTCATTAGGATTCCCCAATCCTAATCGAGTCCATCATTACTTTGTAATTGCAAACCTTTATTGCATGTGACCCATTAGGCTTCTATATATGTTGGCCATGACTTTATTGAATAAAGTCATAAACCATGAACGGAGTCTAGCAACCCATGGCCCCCAATTGGTAAAAGTATCAATTTATGATCACTACCTTTCAATGATAGTCTTCTCATGCAATTCAATCCCTTTATTGGTTTAAAGTGTCTCAATCAAGTGGAGACATGGATTGTGTGTCAATCCCTATTTAGTGCCTGATTATAATATCTCTTTGGTTCTTACTCAACAAATATACCATATCTTAATGTATTAAGTACAACTTAACTCTTAAGCTGTAGGGCATACATTAACAATCTCCCATTTGCCCTACAGCCAGTCCAACATATGCTTAATGCCTATGGACCTAACATGCCCATCATGCTTTTGTTGTGAAAGTGCTTTGGTCAACGGATTAGCAATGTTATCATCCATGTCTACCCTACATATCTTCACATCACCTCTCTGATCAGGTGATAACACCGAAGTATATGTTTGGATCGCTGATGAGACCTTGGTTATTTTGCCTAGGCTATGGAACCATTGTTGTTATAGTAAAGGACCATTGGATCAACGATACTAGGAACCCCGAAAAGTCCAAAGATGAACTTTTTAATCCAAACTACTTCCTTGGCTGCCTCAAAAGTCGCTATGTACTCGACCTCTATTGTAAAATCAATAACCATATCTTGTTTTGAATTTTTCCAACTGATAGCTACTCCATTAAGGCAAAAGACATAACCAAATTGGGATCTAGAATCATCCTTATCCGATTGGAAACTAGCATCGTAGTAACCCCTTACTAATAGCTCAGTTTCTCCTCCATATACCAAAAAAAGCATCCTTAGTTCTTTTCAAGTACTTAAGGATGTCTTTAACTGCTATCTAATGACCCTCTCTTGGATCAGCCTAATATTTGCTCGTAACACTCAAAGCATACGAGACATCTATCCTTGTACATAGCATGGCGTACATGATAGATTCCACAACAGATGCATAAGGAATCTTACTCATTCTATCTCTTTCTTGTTGCATTTTAGGACACACGTCCTTAGAGAGATTGACGCTAGATGAAGGAAAGAACCCATTTTTTGCCTCGGTCATACTAAACCTCTTTAGTATCTTGTCTACGTACGTACTTTAACTTAGTCCAAGCAACCTTTTAGATCTATCCCTATAGACCTCTATGCCAAGTATGTAGGTTGTTTCACTTAAGTCTTTCATTGAGAAATTTTTGGAGAGCCAATCCTTCACCTTTTGTAAGGTAAATGTCATTTCCTATCAAGAGTATGTGATCCACATATAATACTAGGAAAACAAAAGTGCTCCCACTAATTCTCTTGTATACACACAGATCATCTTCACTTTGTGAGAAATCAAACTCTTTGATTATCTCATCAAACCTGATGTTCCAGCTTCTAGAGGCCTACTTAAGCTCATAGATAGACCTTTGTTGTTTGCATACCTTATGACTGTTTTCCTTGGAAACAAACCATCTAGTTGTATCATATACACATCTTCCATTAAGTTTCCATTCAAGAAAGTAGTCTTAACGTCCATTTTCCAAATTTCAAAGTCATGATATGCAACAATGGAAAGAAAAATCCTAATGGATTTCAGTATTGCTACAGTTGAAAAGGTTTTATCGTAATCGATACCATATCATTGTTTGAAACCTTTTACTACTAAAGCGAGCTTTATGGACACTTAGTTTCCATCCATGTCAGTCTTTCTCATAAAGACCCACTTACACCATATGGGATTTACCCCATTTAGTAGATCAACCAAGGTCCATACCTGGTTAATATACATGGAATCCATCTCTGCCTGCATAGCCTCTTGCCATTTAGTATAATCTCTATCTGTAAAGGCTTCCTCATAGGTAGTAGGCTCATCATGTTCTATGAGCATCACTTCTCCTTCAAAAGTTATGAGAAATCCATATCTCTCTAGCTCCCGATGAACACTAGAGGATCTACGAAGCTCTTGTGTAATCGAGGGAGTAGTATGCTTTACAATAACTTGTGGTGCATCCTGACGTTCCTTAGACTGAGCATTGTTTATAGATTGTACTTGAACCTCTTCAAGCTCAACCTTTCTCCCATTCTATTTTCTGGAAAAAAAACTCTTTCTCTAGAAACATGGCATGTCGAGCAAGAAACACTTTCTACTCTTGAGGATTGTAGAATAGTACCCTCTGGTCTCTTTAGGGTATCCTACAAATAGACACTTATTAGCCTTTTGTGACACCTTATCCAAAGTCAACCTCTTGACATAAGCTTCACATCCCCAAACTCTAAGATAGGAAAGAATTGTCTTATTTCCACACCATATCTCATATGGTGTCATATCTATAAACTTAGTAGGAACTTTGTTCAGGAGGTAGGTTGTTGTTACTAAGGCATAGCCCCAAAAGGAAGGAGGAAGATCCGCAAGACTTATCATGGATCAAACCATATCCAATAGGGTTCAATTTCTTCTTTCAGAAACTCCATTATGTTGGGGAGTTCCAGGAGGTGTGAGTTGTGAAACAATTCAACACTCTTTGAGATAGTCAGTATATTCTTGACTCAGATATTCTCCACCATGATCTAATCGAAGTGTTTTAATCTTCTTGCCAAGTTGGTTCTCTACTTCATTCTTGAATTCTTTGAACTTTTCAAAGGATTTCGATTTATATTTCATCAAATACACATAACCATATCTTGAATAGTCATCAGTGAATGGAATGAAGTAGTTATATCCACCTTTTGCTTGTTCGGATATAGGCCTACATACATCATAATGTATGATCCCTAGCAAGTCAGTGGCATGCTCAGCATTCTTGTTGAATGGTGCCTTAGTCATTTTTCCCATCAAGCAAGACTCACAGACATCCATTGATTCAAAATCAAATGGATCCAATTATCCATTCCTGTGAAGCTTGGATATGCGGGTCTCGTTGATATGACCAAGTCTACAATGCCACATATAGGTCGAATTTAAATCATGTCTTTTGAGCCTTTTAGAATTCACATTAAGGATCGCCCTATCCATGTCCAAAACAAATAATCTGTTACTTTTAGTGGCAGTTCCATAGGTAATTCCATTCTTCATTATAAAACAACAGTTGTTCTCAATTATGAATGAAAAACCCATGTCACCCAAGCTTGATATCCAAATGATATTCTTGGATAAAACTGGCACATAGTAACAGTTTCTTAATTCTAGGATTAGGCCAGAAGGAAGAGATATAAAGCATGTACCCACAGCTAATGTAGCAAATTTTGCTCCATTTCCAAATCGTAAGTCTACTTCATCTTTCTCTAACTTTCTAACTTCACTTAGCCTCTGCATATTGTTACAAATATGCAATCCACATCATGTATCCAATACCCATGTGGATGACTTATGTTAAGCAGGTACTTTTACTATTCCCATCTCGCAGAGTACCCTTAAACCCTTCGTCCAACCCTAACCTTGATGGAGGCCAACAAGTTAAGACAGATTTGGGGGCCATTACCCACTTTATGGAACTCCTAGATAGTTAGGGTGATAACTTTTATCACGTGCATTTCATGCATCTCCCTAACTGGGCCTCTAAAACTCATTAATCTTGATGAAGGCCAACATGTTAATGAATTTTAGTTAAGTCCGACCCACCAAGCTAGATAACATTTATCACATGGTATGAGATGTTAACGTGGCCACAGACCTTGATGGAGGCTAACAAGTCATGTGACGACGAAAACTGTGGACCTATACCATCTTAGTGGAAGACAATCAATTATTTTGGAATTAATA
The DNA here is from genome assembly GCF_014633365.1 of Diospyros lotus. NCBI lineage: Eukaryota > Viridiplantae > Streptophyta > Magnoliopsida > Ericales > Ebenaceae > Diospyros > Diospyros lotus. The sequence continues at coordinate 16,707,866 of NC_068344.1, forward strand.
TTTTGAATTGGGGATTTGTTATTTAAGGTCTCATAATGCCTTATATGCATACATACCATCATCACATAACAGTAATAAACATACACCCTTAACATGCATTCTATCACATAAAAGCATAAGGGAATTTAAACATGTGAACAATCATGGACTTTCC